>NC_060222.1:771691-1079146 GCF_907164935.1 Osmia bicornis bicornis
GTGAGAATCGGTTTTTTTAATCGTGGAACGAGCTGAAGAATCCGTCTACCTTTCAGTAATTGCAAACCGAAGATACCTGAACTTTTTATTCCTCCTCTGTATTCGTCTTTGACACCTTTAAAATATATACAGGGTGAGAATGACACACACGAATGGTAAAAACTTTGCCTGATAAAAATTCTTTAATATAACCTCCGCTGTCGCTGAGTTTTCGCACCATCTGCCACCACTGGCAAAGCGTTTTCCAATGAACACTTTTTACGAGCCTCGCCATCGTCGCGTTTACTTAAATCATAGGTAACTTTATAAGACCCTCGCGACGGAAGTCGATTGGTATTTTATCGATTGTTTGATCGATACTTATCCCGCGGTTTATGATCGTTTAATGTGCTGTATATTTCCTCGAGATTTATGCTTTCCAAAATGATGTACGATCGTTTACTGTCTCGTCTATCGTATAAGTAAGTACGTTTCATGCGATACACTTAACCCTTCTTCGATTGGAAACATCGTGAGTATTTTTAGAAAATTTTTCCAATACACTCGATATCACTTGTTCATGAATCAAAACACACGGTGGGTATAAAAAAAAAGTGGGGGAGTAAAGCGATTTCTAGATCGATCATGCTTGATAATACGAAATGAGGAACACTTAAGCTATCTTTCGTGACGAGAGTAACCAGGAAGAGATTTCTGAGAGAATAAGAGACGAAGGGAGAACGAAGGGAGAACGAAGAGAGGGCGTATCGTCTATTAGGGGATGCTTTATCGCGTCGAGCTTTAAGGATCTCAATGCCCCTTACACGAGGGATGAAAGACAGAGGGAAAGAACGTTATTTGTCACTTTTTCTTTCGGCAAAATTGGTAACCGTTTCCTGTGAAATCGCCCCTTTACGAAGACGAGAAAAGAAAAACGAGCATGGGGTGAAGGATGATTTCAGGGTGGATAGTGATTTGCTTAAATGAGCCGTGTCGAGGAAAGATGTTTCATTGGAGGGCTGAAGTGTCTATGATTTCCAACAAATTTATGACTCTTTCGATCCAGAACGACCAACATTTTTCTACATCATTTCTGTGGAACAGAGTTCTTAAACAATTTTTATTAATTTATCGTACGCGTTTCGCAAGTGAATTCATTCTGACGCTAATGGTTATTGATTCGAAATTAATTAACCCTATCGCTACATACGTATACACGCGTCCGTCGAATCGATGTCGAGCAACAGGGGAATTAAAATAAGTAATCAATTAAATTTTTCCAATCATTTTGATGTCATTACACCTCATATAACACGGCGAAAGAGTTAATAAACGTTTGAGTGATTATGCAAGTTTCAAAGTCTCTCGAGAGCATTGGAAATTTTGGGGTGAATCTTCGTTGAAGCTGTCTCGAATTCACCTCGAGAATATGTAATTTTCCAGCAGTGTGTACTCGAAATGATTTCGTAAATGCCTTATACGTGTCGAGAGGGTGTTGGAATAATCGCTGCGTCAACGATCAAGCTTCAGCTTGCATGTCGAGTACTAAACGAAAGGGGATTAAGGGTTTGACCCGTTTTCGAAGATCAAGGTTTCCTACGATCGAGTGGTATAAAGATAAAAAGTAGAAACAATTACAAAAATACACACGATTCCAATCGAGTGGAATGCTTTCAGAAATGAACTTCCTCGTGCTTCTATAAATTTATATTAATTTTCTATGGCACGCGTTACTAAACCAATTATCTCTGAAGAACGCAAGTTAAGCTATAAGTTATGTCCAAACAGAACCACATTTCCCAAGAGTAGAAATCGTGAATTCCAACTAGGAGATTTCGCAAGATTTGTCGGATTCGACGGCAATTATCTTGCTGCAACATTCCTCCGAATAACTGCAACACGATATTGCTTCAACAATGTGTTTGATTAGAACAGAATTAAATTATATTCCGAATTACTTCTGAAAGAGACGGATCTCGAGACGGATTCCTTGCTTTGCCACTTTGGATTTCGTTAAAATTTTATAATTACACGACCATCGAAAATTTCTACCTGCTGCACGGTTCACTTGATCCAACTGCAGCCCTGTGTAATCGCGATTCGCCCCAATTCACGCGAGCATCCCTTTCGAACCGGGTCGATTTATATGCGGTCCAACACATGGCAAAAGCAGTGCACGATTATTGGTACGAGAGTCGAATTCTTGGGTAGAAGAACTCGAGGGAATTCGTGTCGACCACGAATTCGGCCAAGACCATCGTCAGAGTGACGATTAATTGCAGTGGAAGCATAGCTTATCCTATTACAGCGTACACGAGGGTCAGTAAAATGAATGAATGGACACCAGGATTGACAGGCATTATTGGATATCAAGAATTTCGTCGAAATTCCAAATTTCATTCGCTTCGTTGCTTGATAAGATTAAAATGCGAGCGAACGGTGTGATATTAAAAAATAATGGTAATTTTGTTTTAAAGAGGTTACCATAAAGGATTCGTCAGAGGGAGATAAGGCTGGAATTGTGTCGGTCAGGAGATATGGACGATTAGCGAGCCAGGAGATGCTCAAATATTCCGTTTTAATCGTCCACGACGTTACGAGGGAATTCGAGAATAGGTAGGAAATTGACCATACACCGCACGAGCATCCCCCAGGTGTTCCTGTTTTAAGCCACCAGCGTGGTTATACGCAAACGGAATCTCCATGTTCTTACAGGGGGAAACGACGGGTCGGTTATAACCCGTGCCAGTGAAATCGTATTTCTAACGTGGTCGTTTCTTGTCACCGTTCAAGTGCGGCTTCCGTAACGACGTATATGGCGGACGGCTGGCTCTGTGGTCGAGATAAGCAGAAAGTATCGCCGGCGAACTTAGAATTACGTGGTCTCTCTGGCTTCTCTTTCGTGTCATTTCTGGGCGTTGATCTTCTTTGCCTAGCTTTAAACCGGCTTGGAAATTTATTATATTTGCCCTCCATTTTTATACTTTGTCAGCTCGTGGCACCGTACCTTATCGCCCCTACTAAATTACGTGTATGGGTTGCATGTTATTAAAAAAGATTTCTATAGTAAGGAACGATCAATGTTTCAACGTAGAAAGAAGATTCTAAGAATTTAAAATTTGACACTTTTCCTTCAGCATCGATTCATAAAAACGAAACAAATGAATCGTATCCATGACTATGCAGCCGATAGGAAAGTACATTAAACAGCCGGAAGTTTTGTCGACAGTGATCGAGTGGTCGTTGCTGTTAGAATTCGTGAAAGTTTTCGCGCCAGCTACCATAACAAATCATCCAAGTAATAGTTTAATATCTTTTCTCGGTGCATACGAAATGCAGCTAACACGTTTCCAAGTTTCCCAAAGGAACAACTGCAAAAGGGGTCCGTTACGGCATCGGCAAGTTCTGTAGCTTTAATTAACCGGCTTTATATCACGTGTACGTGCTAACGTTTAATATACTTCACTTTAATTCGACCGCAATTTTCTTTTCCTCGAATGAAAAAGTGAGTAAGTACATTACACGTGAACGGTGGAAACAGGAACTTCGTTAGGGAAACTAATTCGAGAATCCTTAAGTTTCACATTTTCCTTTCCTTCGTTACGTTTCGTGTAAAAGGGAATAATTTGTTATTCGAACACGTTTTTATAATAAAATTGTATTATTATTTTCAATCCAGAAATCTGCTCGTAATGAAACAAAGCATGCTGTTTTTGACATCGAACGCTGAATGAAAAATCCTGTAATTACTTTGAGCTGATTGAATTCTTTATCGCGAATGCAACGTTGCGAGAGGAACGGGCGATAATGGATCGACGTAAGCTGGAAAATCGTAGCGAACGAATGAATGAACATTTTCCATTCTGCCTCGATTCTTTACTCTGCTTAAATTGCGCCGTTTTCCACGCTCGCGATAGAATACTGTTTATCCGTACAACGAAGGAAGCTTTGTCGCTTTTTTAAATTAATAGAAATAATGGGCACTGGTAATAAAGAAATGTTAATCGCGATGGAAAGGAGGTAGGGCAAAAATATCGTGAAGGAAGGGTTAATTAACAAATTGACGCGATCCGTTTCGAGTAAACAGCAACGAGCTGGCACGATTCAATTATTTTCCGACAAAGTGAGAGATACAGTTTTAATTCCATGCTTGTTTGCAACAAAGCTCGGAACCTGGCAGATTTCATTTTCATTGCGATTCCCAGAACAAAATATCCTTGTCATCAACCCTCTGCCTTTCTCGTTTATGCAATACTTTCTGTTACGAGCTGCGTCGCGAATTTAATTTTCCTCGGAAATTGCGTGCACGCATATTTTCAATCATAAAATGCAATTTTAATTAACGTGTTCAAATTGAAGAAGACCAGCCTGTTCAACTCAATTCTTTTTTCTCTCACACAGGAGGAAAAATCGCGTAAACGTCGTTTCATTCAATTTATTCTGAATGAAATGGACAAAAAATGTCCTTTGTTTTTACCCAAATTTCCAAGCTTCCTTTTTTCTTTTCGTTGCCTACTTGGAAACTATTTGACAACGATTACAATGCCGAGTTCTCTCCAACATTTGAGGGCTCTCGTCAAATTTCATTGTTCCTTTTATTTAACACGAGCATCCAAAAGTGGATGCTCTTCAACAAACAGCAGCAGATTTTAAAATTTCATTTGCCACAAAAAATTGGTAATTTTCATATACTCATCGATTCGACAATTTTAAATTGATCAACGTCATCGTTTCGATTCGTCAGAAGGGGTGGTAGGGGAGTAACGAAGCGGTGGCCACGAAACGTCATCCTAGTTTCATTTTACTGTTCGTCGCTGTTTACAGGAAGGAAGGTAAAGCAGCGAAGTATCCGAGCAGTAAAGTGATGAATCCACATTACACATCGGGACGTTCCATTATTTCCAGCACGACCGCCGGGACAAACGAATGGCTCTGGTGGTTCTGGTGTGTCCCAGTTAATCATGGTATTACCGTGACGGAGCACCGCTAATGCGATGCCAATTTGGCGTTAAGAATTAATGCGCCCACGAGCTGGCTTAGCGGCTGTTATAGGGAACTCGTCGTGTTCGCGTCAACGGGGATGAAGCCGTGACGAAGGGCTTTCACGTTTCTCCACGTGGAAATAATTAAGATTACATTGTCAACCGTGGCTGCCGAGACTTGCACATACGTACGTACAGTTAAAACGGGGAATTAAAAAGTCTACTGTAGCCTGGTGATAAAGCTTAACGAACGCTTCACGCTCGACGAATATTTTTTTTTGGAATTTTAATCATTCACCGGTAAATCTTGACGGATTTGTGTACAAGTAAAACGTTGAAGATTTTCGACGATATTTGCACATGAAATCGGTAATCATCTGTGCGAATAGCGAGCGACCGTTAATTTACGTTCGATCAGCTTTTATTGGAATCAGGAGCAACTCAAGGGGACGTTCTCGAAAAGTTTGCCGGTCGAGCGAAGAGTAAAGCTCGACGCAGCGAGCCGTGAAATTCGAGGCTCGAGACCGAACAGCTGCGAGACGGAATTCAAACCGATTTCCTCTCTTAACGCGATGAATTTTCAAGTTCCAGTAGTCTAAATGAATGTCAAAGTGATTGCAAAATTCTGTTCTTAAAATAGCCACCTTCGAGTCCCAGTAGTAGCAATAATAACGTTATTATTGCTTAGAATTAAAAATTTTGACGTCTAAACGAGCAGCAGTAGAGGAAAAAGTTTTCGAAGCTTTTGATCCTGGCAACGTTTGCCAAGTTTTTCATCCTGACCGCGTGCTTTCTTAATTTACAGCTCGAGATACGAACGAGCTTCGCGCAAACGTGCTTCCGTTAAAACACTCTCGAGCTTTTTTGACGACGAAACAAGCTACGTGTCCGTCTAATCTACTCGGCTGCAGCTGCTAAATTTTTCGAGAAATTTTTGGACGCGTTTCAGTTGGCCGACACGTGAAAGATTTAAATTTTAAATTAACGAACAGCACCGACCATCCTGTGTCTCCAATGTTCAATTTTTGATATATGCAAGACGAGACAGAATTAATATGGAATACCTCGAAATTCATGCAAGATAAGACCGTAATTCTTGAAGATCTCGGACAGGGATCTGACTACTTCTTAGAATTAAGGTTTTCCAAGGGGTTCAAATGAATATTGGATGAGACGAGCAGACACTAACCCGGTTAAGTGTTTCAAATGAAAATACGTCTTTCAACGACCCTCTTGAAATTTCTTCTAAGTAGAAATCGATAGCCATGCAATCCGTCGACCTTGTCACTTTCAAGAGCGATTACTTATCCTGTTGGATCTTAAATATTCCGAAAAAGGTGTTTGCATTATGGATGAATTTCATGAGCCGGTGAAACTCTGTAATCGTTCTCGGTCATCCAGAAAGAGAGACGAAAAGAGACAAATTCTTTGAGAAGAGCTAATAAGATTTTCGTTTGATCGTTTAATCAAATGATTAAAATACACGGAGAGAAGAAATATTTCATATTCCACTGCAATTACAACTCAAAAAAGAAGAAGAAAAAAAAAAAGAAACTCATCAACGTTCTTCCGTCCAATTTGCCAGGCTAATTTTATCACGAAGAAATCTTATGAACGATCGATTTTCAATATCAAAAGTCGACGATTAAATTGGCCGAGTTAAAGCATCAACCAGGTTAAGTGGGGTACTGATGAGTGCGTTTCCATCACCCTTTACGATCGGTTCTGTCCCTATGTGGCGTGTTGCGAGTTTATGTAATGCAGGCAGCCGTTCGGTATTCCAGTCGTGTACGTGGATATAGTCAGAGCATAAATTAACTAGACACTGCCTGTTTACGGACGTATGTAGCTGTAGATTGTATACCGTGTGCGAGAGAAGCGTTACACGGGAAGCCTGGCATACGTTTGAAACAATTTCATACAACTTGGACGCGCGAGGTCAGCTAAATTGCTACTTTCTTGTGGCACGTCAATTGTCGCGCGATCAACGAAATCGTTCAATTTACATCAAGCTCGAATATTTCGCTACATCGTAATTACTAGTCGATATATCAAATAATACAAGTGCACTTTTGTAAAAAAGATACAGGTATTCTTTCGTTCCGACAAGAAAGAAAGGGTTAACATGCACGTGCGGTAAACGTGTACTCACATTGTCATCCGTGTACGCGCAATAATTCTATATGTCACTCCTTGTGTACACGTACTGCTTGACTAAGCCCCGTCGCGCCGGTCATTCCACTCGTATGATCTACGGGAACTGTTGTATTTATTCGTGGGGATGCTCGTCAATTATTCCGCCATAAATTTCTGTTTACACCGCGGGTATAACTCCCACGAAACAGAATTAACAGAGGTAAGTACACTCACAGTTTCGTGATTACGGAACAACTAGCAGAGAGTCATGTTTGCTAAGTAAACATGATCTTAATCGTGTTGGTTGTAATTCACAAAATAGCTCGAAGTCGTTTTAATATTTCTTATTATTATCTCGTAGCCGTTTATTCAGGAAGTTCTTAGTTCGCGGTACGTTTAACCTGCTGGCAGTTTCCTGCTGGAACTTTGCTATATAAAAATAAAAGTAAACCGTGTGCAGGATGTGCCCGTATCTTTTGGTATGCGATGGTGTGGGTATCAAGTTTAGGTTTGCCTAACTTTGTTGTTAAGTTTTCGTGGAAAACCATGTAACCATCGACAGCTGCTTTCGAACTAAGCGCATAGGCAACACGTTCCTGTCCTTGCAACTCACGCGATACCATTTCTGACTTCATTATGAATTTTTCAGCGGCAGTCGAACTGGATGAAATTTTCGTAGAAAACACTCCTTGACTTCGTTGCAATATTTTATTGCAGCTACGGATACCTATCAGTTTAGCAACAGACTGAACAGTAATCCACCGGAAGCTTCGTAAGCACTTCCCCGTTCTATAATTTACGCGCGCAACTGCAACAACGTTACTTTAAACCGTTAAACCTTCCAGCCAATAATTTTCAAGCGCAACAATTAAACCTTCTATTTCAACTATATTCTGTCTCTCTCGGATTACAAACTCCCCTTAACTTTGTACGTGTTTAAACCAGTACACTGCTTTCTCGACGATAGGTTTATAAGTTTGGATTAAAAAAGAAATAGAAAGGACGAAATGGGTGAAACGAAAATCAATCGATGTATCAATAGATTCAAGAACGTACGATGCCGTTACGATTTAGCCGGTGTTCTGATCCATTTGTTCAGCCATGGTACGCGCTTCCACGCTTGCTGTCGTAATGTGGCCAGATTCCCACGTGCATTAGTTTCATCCCCGTTAAGAGGATGTGTACGTAGGGGGGTTGGTTCGTGAGTCTGGCACGGAAAGGAACGGTTCAACTACTCGTGTAAGGGAATTTGGTTCGCACGCCCGTATTTGTCGAAGTACCTTAACACCATCTCTTCTCGCTCGAGTTCCGCGTCGCTTCATTGTTTTTAGGAGAGGAGAACATTGAAAACGGAAGTGGACTACCCTCCGACGAGTTTCCGGTGAACAGGCTTCGATATATAACCGAGTCGATTTCGTACAGAATTCAAAGGATAATCTTAATAACATTTAGTAAGTGCTTTTTCAATTTTCTTCCTGATCTTAATTTCATTTTTCCACTTTAATTTCACTTTCGCCCTCTTTTTTATAGTTTAATGCGCCCCTGGTACAAGAGGCTTAGATGCTTTATCATCCCTCTGAGGATTCTCGATGCATCACGCGACGTTATTACACTGGTGCCTCCATCAAGCAAGGAAACAAACTGGATTTCTTTCGAGAAGGTAAAGGCTGCCGGCGAACGATGGTTAAAGCGGCGAATGGAGCTCGTAATTTGCTAGAATAGACTCTGAGTAATGTTGATATGTTTTACGAGGATGTGACGATGTTTTCTTTCCTTTTACCATCGACCTATAATTTTTCATTTCGAGGATTATCTTTGAAACCGTAAAACTTATGTTCTATAAAGGGATGTATAAGCTTTAGTAATGAAACGCACTTTGTATATGCTGGAAGATCAAAAGATCTTTCGTTTGTACCAAGAAACATTAATAAAAAAAAAATTGAAAAAAGAAAAAGAATTGTAATTTATCTTATTTTCATCCTCCACTTGTTCGAGCGGAATAGTTCAACAAAAGGCAGACGTGATTCCATCAGGACCGAAGGATAAAAGGAAAGAGAAAGAAAAATAAAAAAATGAAAAAAAGAAGCGTTTCACGGTTCCTTTCTTCTTTCTTTTCGGGATTTCGCGTAGTTTTATCGCTGCGATTTCGCGTACAGCAACGGAACGAGGCACAGGCATTACCAGACGTCACGCACGCGTGTGCACCGACATAAATCGTCACGTAGTATCACTTAGGCCACGCATACGTGCGCCCGTGAATTACTACGTGCTCTACTACGTACGCTTTATCCTGCCACATCTCCATCCGTTGCACATGCAGCCGATCTCTCTTCCTCGAAATAGCCCTTTCCCTCCGCCCTTCTGCCCATGTTCACGGGCATCCGCGATGTATTTCGCCCGGGCTGATGTATCACGCCAAGTGACACGTAAATTCTAACAGCATTCTTCCAACGTCCACTAGCTTCCGCTCTTCATCCTTCCTGTTTCCTGCTATCTTTTTTATCCTCTATATATATTTTTTTTCATTTTCTCTTCGTTGCCTAAAGCGTTTCTCTTGTCGTACTACTTTTATTAGATCCGCTGATTAAATAGAAGGAAACGAAGATCCTTGATTGGTAAGTTTGATAAAGTGTATTGAACGAAAGTCAAAGGAAACGAAGTCAACGGATTCGCCTATTCGAACGCTCCTCTTGGGATTAAAGATTGCGAGTACTCTGGCAAAGACTATCGCAAGCGTATAAAGCGCTAAACACCAACTTCCTATCCTGTCGAAGTTTCCAAAAGCTTTGGGACTTTGCTCTTACTGAGATTAGTCGAGCCGTGACCGAAAAGCTACCACCCTCGAACTTACTTAATTTATTATGAAATATCGAAGGTGACGTTGGTTGAAATTTCATTCCCACGACACCGATCTACCAGTCCGATGGGATTCATTGATTTTAATTAACTTCCAAAGTTTAATCAAATACTAAAAGCCCCCCTCAAAAAGGTGCACCTATTTTGAACATTATTAAGCTACTAAAATAATTTATTTACTCTGCCATATATTCGAGTCCGCTTAGTTGCAAAACAGTACTTTAAACACTTCTACCTTAATTCAGCCGGCAGTTTGAGAAACTTCCAGCCAACAACTTACACTTTCATAAATCTATAATTAAGCAGCCGGGTGACTCGGTGCAGAGAATGCAAATCCGTATTCCGGAAACAATATACACGCACGCGTGTTAGGCTGTCGGGAAAGTTTGTCGATCCCGTTAGTTGTAAACCATATGCGAACAGACGGGAAAGTTCCCCATACTCAGAACGGCAACAACTTTCTTATGGTCGGCCGTTTGGACGACAATGTTTGTAGGTGGAAAAGTTTCCGCGTAAGAGGTATCGTCGAGTCTCTTCCGTTTCACGGATATTTCTCTGTTTGGGCTGGGATAAAGAGAGGGCTGGATCCTAACTCGCGCCTATATCAGTCTCTACTCGGATCCGTCTAATGGATTCAGCTTACAAAGTGCGAGGAGAAAAGTTGGCAAAAGTTTATTCCGGCCGATTCGGGGGGCTACCTTATGCAAAGTGAAACTTTCCCTCGGTAATCAGCCAAATAAATCTGGAAACGCAGCGAAGAGGGGAGAGATTTAAGAGAAACTTCAGCGAAACTCGCGTCGATACCTTGCGGAATTCTTTTTCATGCAAATAATTCCTAGCATACCCCGCTTTAGTTTTATTAAAATTTTATTTCTACCCCGGTAAACTTTACAGAATTGCAAGCTCTTTAAGCGAATAATGACTTTCCTCATTTTCTTCGATTACACGAGATTGCTTTTAGGGATTCGAATGTTGATACCGTTCGCGTCACCTCGTTAGCGAACGAATTTGTTTAATGGGATTCAAAGTAAACGGCTCCGACATGCTAGGCAAATGTAGTCGATTCGAGTTTAAATTAGTTTTTCACCGGCAAACACGCACGATATTGTTTAACGTAATCAAAGTTTCCGCAAATTTGTTTTCCCGACGATGAACGGCTTTAATTTATGCGATTAAACAGCCTACCCGGTGAGTCGCGGAAATCAGAGCTGAAACTTTTGCACGGAAGTTCAATATTGCTTCTGGAAGAGTCATTGGAATCATATTCTAGTAAAAAGAAAGTTCCTCCATCGTGAAATTCCGTTTCTTTGAAACATTAATTATCAATTCTGTCTCTATCTCCCGATGTTCGAATTGAACTTTTCATGGAAAACAATCTTCCGGTTGAAATGATTTGAAGGAAAGGAAATTACGGTCATTTGTATAACGTTTTGCTGGAAACTCGACGGTTTCCTGTTATCACAAATAACATAATAAAAGACAGGGACGAGCTTAGCTACCTCAACCTAAATTACACTTTGATAGAAATTTTCCAGCGAATTCCAGACCGTACCTGCAGTCTCGACAGACACGTTGAGCAGAGTTTAAGTAGAATTAAATTCCACTCCGATTCCTATTCGTTCGATGGACTTTTCGAATACTTCCGAGAACGAATTCGTAAGGATTTCTCTCCTGTTTCCAAAGTTTCTCGGATGATTAATAATTTTTACAGTAATTTAACTATTCGATCGACTAATCTAAAATTTTTTACTCAATTAATCAAATGATATATTAAATGGATAAACATTTTATCGTTCAATTGTCTCACTTTTTATCCGTGCTTGGAAATGTTTAATAAAAGTTCCGATTATAAATCGATGTCGTCGAACGACGGGAAGTTGTACAGTTCGGCTTGTGTCAGTCGTTATCGTTAATCCGGCTTCGATACCATCCCCCGATATCGAAGCCGCAGGCGTGATCGATCAAGCCGATAAAGCGTTCGCTCATAATTTGCTTCGATTCGGTGTCGTCGTTTCGAAAAATTGTCCACTTTGAATTACGATATTACACCCTCGAGAATTTCCCTTCGAAAAAGCATCATTCGAATCGGCTACTGTTTTTCATAGACTCCTCTCGACTTTCAGAGAACAATTCTTTCATTGGGAAAATCTTTCGCGACGATGAAACGGTCGATGACAGAAACGTGGAAGGATTTTCTGAACGTCGAGGCGACGAAACAGAACTCGTTATTCGTTCGACAATTATCCAGCGTACAATTTCTTTCGCTGGAAGCGTATAGAGGCACGATTTTTAATTAGAAGTAAACCTTTCACCCTGTGAATTTTAATAACATATTGTGGCGAAAGCTTTCATTCCAAGCTACCATTGTTGCCAAACGAGACGCAATTCTGTCTCTGTCCGTAGGAACACTTCGCTTCCGAAGCGTCGTTCGTTGAACTCGCGGTTGCGGATCTATTTTGCGACAAGAAAATGGGTTATTTATATTCAGTATACACGCTGACGAAATTCTTCCGGAAAAACGGGAACGGTGTACATTTTTACAATCCATCGATAGGGGGAAAAGAAAAACACGAGAGAGAGAGAGAGGATAAAAAGTATCCAAAAGGAGGCTGGATATTATCTGACGGTGAATCGCGTTCCTCGCAAATGTACCATGGCGAAATATTCCCGCGCAATTTTGGATTCATGACTAAGCGATTATCGACTTCCGCCGTTCTCTTGGCGGTCGAGCTTCTCTCACTTCGTAAAAGCTCGAGCAACGGTAGAAAATGTTGTAGGATGGCTGCACGGTGAACTCGCATTTAACGAACCTTTACTACACCGTTTTCACTGGCTTCCGCTATAACGGCTGGGTTTTAAGCTCTTTTTCCGCTTCCGACAACGATTACCGGTTTCCCTAGCTGGCTGCTCGCGAGACGATCACCGATGGATTGATTTCTACTCGGGAAAACCACGAGATTCGACCGTTTTCTTTGAACGACAGTAACGTGGCTGATATAACAATTTCAACTAACCGTAGAAAATTATTTTACTTTGCTCGTTCGTGGAAAATTGAACGATTCGTGAGAATTGTATTGTGGAGCAATGCCAGAACGTTGAATAACACGCTCGAGAATGAAATTATTCGAATATCACTCGAGGGAGGCTGTCGAAGGGGAAGTTGAAAGAGAGGAAACATAGAATATGTATCGAACGTTCCGAGCGTATTTCACGAAAGGAATAGTAAAACGAATGGTATGGCCAAGTGTAAACCTTTCATTGGTATTTGACCGCAAAACGCTTCCGCTCGCTTAAAGTAGATCAAAAATTCTCTCGTTGCGCTCGTAAATATCGAGAAAAATAATTCACCAACATTGGGCTGAACCGATCGACCAGGTTTTACCTACACCGACGCGAATAAATCACCGTTTTCGCGTGCCGTTCAGCGCATACATATATATTCGAATAACATAATACGAGCGGAAATACGAGGGGAAAAAGTATTTCCAACGAATGTTTTTTGCGATACGATTGATCGACAGTCTGTGATTAAACGGGGTGAAAACAGTTCGGGGATAAAAGACGAATTGTATTCATGGATTTATAAAAAACATAACAGATTTAACGAATATTTTACTGACACATCAGCGAATTGTAACAATGAAAAATTTCCGTTGGTCGATCGAACGAATGAATCGGGGGTGTCTTGTTTCGAGGAATAGTTTGTCAGGGAATGTCGTTTCGCGTTCGTGTCCGGGTATAGAAACCGTAGTTACCGGTTTCTCAACGGGGGTGTCGTTCCGCACACGATCGCGTAATGGGGGGTGTCGTGTGCCGCAGCTGCGAAACAGAGGCTATGGGTAAGAGGAGGAGCAGATTCGGTTGTTTGCAAACTACACGCCAACGCGTTCGCCGCATCTGTACAATCTGCATCGTCCTCTTCCCAGTCAACCCCTACTTGGAAACCTCAACCTGCTGGATCGTGCCAGTCTCAGAGAAAAACAGCCGGAAAATGGGTCGAATGGGAAAGGGAAATGGAAGAATGGCGAGCGATATTTTCGAGCGAGAGGGTTGCCTGCTCCTTAGCATCCCCTGATCCCTCATGGAAATGAAATAAATAATTCTATGGGGAGAAAAGAAGGGTTCGACGATTAATCGTAAGGGAGGATCGCAGGAAAATATACGATTGATTTAATCAGGGAACTGATGGATTTGTTATGGTTGAGATGCAATTGATTATTTTAGGTAAAGCAATTGCCAAGTACAATTTTCAATTACCATAGCAAATGCTATATATATATATATATACATGGAGATTTCTCTTATTTAAACACAGAAATTTAATTCGAAACTTAGAAATGAATTTGCATCCATTACCTTCGCGTAGACTTGACCGTATTTCCCAGTTCCTTCAAATTTAAATGCGGCGAATATTTGACCTAGGAAGAGAACTTTCCGAGTATCGTTCAATTATTTCTTGAAAGTTCCCAAAGTGAATCTTCGCTTTCCTCGACAACACTCGTGTTTCGCAAAATTGTTCGCGACAACACGATGACCGTGTTCGATTGCGGATAAAATTTATCTCTCCTTAGTCGGGAGCAATGCAAACGTAATAAAGTCGCGGATCTCGAGGAAGTTTGCTTCGTGGATGGTTAAAGGAGTTTGCTTACGTGCAGCGAGTGCAGAAGATGGAAAACGGTTGGGACGTGTACTACAAGTAAATTATGGCGGCCGACTGTTGTTTTAGTCCTGTGGTTGATCCTGCCTTTGTGTACAAGCGAACAGGAAATTGGCAGCCTCTTAATCGATGTTGAAACGTGTTTGAGCGTCGGAGATAAGCGATGGTCACGTAAAATCTAATCTCTGATGAAGTAATATGCAACAAGGTGTTGAATAATCAATCAACAAACACGTTATTTGACCAATCGTCATAAATATGTGATGGATAATTTTCATCTTTGCTTTTCCATCGAAAAGCAGATAATTGTTGGTAAGTTCAAGGAATAACTCGAACAAAAGCTGCAGTTGGGTGGAAAGCAAAAGCCATTCGCCGCATTACCGTGGTTTCATTCGCCTCGACGACGTCATCGTCCCTTCAGAAGTCCTTAAATTAATTACACGACGGCCGTGTACGAAAACAAAGTTACCCGGGTACACGGCGAAGCCACGTTTTCGACGAGGGATTGTCCCTCTTTGGCGAGGCTGGTAACGAACCTCCCAGTTCAACGGCCCGAGGCGTTCATTCGGCCAAGATAAGAAAGACAAAGGAAAAGAAAAAAAAAAAATTAATCACAGGCCTTGGCCAGGCTGCTGGCTTCTCTTCCGGTCCATTTTCACGGCCCATTTTTCTCGTATCGCCCCACGCTGGATCGAGAAACGTAGCAAGAATGCGGGCTATCGTTTTCCCCGTGATTTTTCACCACCTTCTGAGAAATGGAAACGGTGGGCGTGTTATCCTCGTGTCTGTTCCACTTTTATCTGTGTTCCTGTCTCAACCATCGATACCAAACGCCAGTGAATCGTTCGTAAACTGTCGGTGATCTGTTTCCAGATTTGTTGTCGATCGATGGAATCTTCTTGGTTTTCCTTTTTATTCGTTTCTTTAGTGGATCGAGCGTGTGGAATTCAGGAAATACTGAACTACCAGCGAATAGTGGTATTTTAATATAACAAGCTGAAATTTTTCTTCCTTTCTTCCTATCTATTTTAAGATCCTTCAGTGACCCCGTTTCGACGTAAAACTATTTTTATTGTATGCCACAGTGAAGTTGAATACGTGTAACGAAATTATATTTTTCCAAATTTTTCTATTATTTTTCTGGGAGAAATAACCGAAGGAAATTTATCAAAGAAATGAAAATTATAGAAGCTACGAAGGTTTATACCCGAGATACATTTCATTAATGAACGGTGACGATATCCGATTTCATAGTTGAATTAATATAGTCGAATCGACCCAGTTTGACGGAAGGGCTACTAAACTCATTAACATCCAGTATTTATTCTTCCTGCTCGACAGCCAGAGTGACCTACTTCGAAGATAAACAGGAAAACTGCAGCTAGCATTTAATGCATCAACAGCAGTATTTATTTTGCTCAATCAATATTCCAGCTACTAGTAAACGTAACCCGATTCAAGAATAAACAGGAAACGCGTTATTTAATTGTATCCTCCTGACACTATTCATCGCTTGATACGATATCAGTTTAACTTTTCTGTTTCATATAAATTCTACTTTTCATGTATAAATCCCAGAATATCAGAAAGAAAAAAAAAATGGAACTTGTTGACCTGAAAGAGATTCCTATTCAACGAAACATCTTCACGCGTTTACACGAGCACAGAATGAACAGTCTAATTTCAAGAGATTAATTAAACGAATATTTCCGGTCACTTACGAGGAGTTAAAAATTCAGCCTCTACTGTCTCGATTACACCAACCGGCACATCCATTTCTTCTATCTTTTTATTTCAATTAACACGCTAAATTTTCACGTGTACGCCGTGTCCGTTTCATCCCGTGCAGCGCATCAAGAGCATCGCCGCCACGAAGCACTCCTAATTAGCTTAATTAGCGCTTTCACATCGCCTTCAAATGCTAATGGAAATTATGCCGGTGTTCGTCGTAACGTTACGCGGTAAAAAAACGCGCGTTCAGCAAAGAGAAAAAGAACGAGGAGCAGGGGGAGAAAGAGGAGAGAAAGAAGTGGTGAAGAACCGGCGCGGAAAAAGGCCGCAAATTCTTTTTCAGGTCAAAGGATTTCTTTTCACGTCATCTGCCGCGAGCTCAACAGCCGACTGAAAATAAAAATGACCTCGCGGAAAAGTCCTTCTCCTCTTTACTCTCCCCTGCTGTGTTTTTTTTTCTTCATGGCCAACCTGGCCTGGCTTTTCCCGTTTCTGCCAGGCCACTTCATTTTTTCCCCCCCAGCCCTTGCCGTATTTTCTTTTCGTTGCCACGCATGGCCACGAGCCTCTTGATTCCGGTTAATTCGACTCGTACGCGATTCTTCCACGAATTACCTACGTTAGCGACGAAAAATTATTTCGCTTTTCAACCGCTTGCAAAGCCTCCCAGCTTAATTAGCCCACCCCCGACCAGACAAAAATATACGCGTTAAGAGAGCGAGCAGAGAGAGTACTTTGCACGAATAGAAAACGTGATTTCATGCTGGTCACTCACCGATCTCCAGGTATTTCTGATGCACCGGGTCGTATTGATCCCATGTCAGACTTCGGAAACGGCTTTTCTCCCGGCTGGCAGGCAGCAGCGTGTCGTTTCGACTATGGTGATCGATCACGTTCGGGTTCCTGGAAGGAAAACGTGAATCGATATTTAGATATATATCGATCGTGGCCATGGGGAGATCGAGTTTTCAACGATACTGATCGAGCTACAAGAAATATGTCATTTTGATTCCTGAAGTCGTAGAGCTTCGACGCTGATATTTTTATTTCAACTTATTCGATTTTAAAGCCCACCCCTATTTTCAAATAAATTTTAAGTATAAAAAGTACGTCCTGTAAGGTAGAAACCACGATACATAATGAAAATATAATATAATTAAAACGAAGCGCGCTATGGAATTTCTGCTGGAAACTAGCGCTAAGTAGTATTAGTCAGCGCTTGGTCAGACATTATACTTTTTCCCGCGATAATTAGATTTCGGGCTTCGGTAACAACTCGACCGATGCCAAAATTAGAATTTACGCATTCGATGGTCGTTAATTCTACTTTCTAGAGAAAGAGAAAACTTTTCAGAAGAAGGGGACACGCGAAGGAAGCAGCGAATTAACGCAACAAGTAGCGAATCGAAAGGGAATTAAGCGACGAACAACGAAGCGAGTTTTGTTCGGACGTTTTCAGTCGAACCACGAAGCAGCTGAAAGAAGACGGGGCCAGAATTCCGAATGAAGGGGTCGAATTCGAGACACGGTTTGGCCATAATTCACTATCGAGAACTTTGCTTGTCCGCGGGTTCGTGCATACAGCGTAGAGGCCGATGTTCTATGGCGACATCCACCCCTCCATACCCCGTCGATTACTTTGTCCTGCTCTCCAGGAAGTAATACACAGCCGAGACAGTGTTTACGGTGCTAGTACACGTTCCCCTGTGTCCTCTGTACAACGAGAAACCTCCTTTACCATTCAACTCCTTTGTCGAAACGTGGTTGGATTTTTATACTGACCGAATTCAGTGTTTGCTATATCAAAGGAATACGTATATAAAAAAAAATTATTGTACGATAGTTTTTGAGTAAATTATTTCATTAAATTCCATTTATGCTTTTAATTAAAATTACCCTTTAACTATCGTAACACGATAACGAACGAAACTTTCAATCCGATTAATAATTAGAAATACGTTGTACGCCCTGCAAAGTTATAACCAAACACTGTATCGTAGTTTAATTGAATTTCATAACAAAGTTATCATTTATAATTCGACGAATAAGTTTCTCGTAGAGATACGCTTTCCCGCCTGTCAAAATTTCTAGGAAAAATTCGTGCGTCTCGCAACAGCGAGATTGATATCCCTTTTTGCCCGAAGCTGGTAACGTATCCTCGCGTCAACCATGAAAAACAGAGACGCTCTTTTTACGAGGAAGAAAATACGCTCGATTTGCGAGGGAAAACTCGATTTCACGCCGAAAGAGGATATTAGAAGGAGGAAAAGTTTCGTGCGCGTCGCGGAATCCGCGAAACGGCTTGTAAATGCTTTCGAACGACACGAGATGCGGGAAACGAAATGGATTTTCAGCTTTCCCTCAACGAAAGTAGGTTTACTGTCGAAAAATACGTCAACTATGCTCGCCTGAATAGGCAAAAGTCCTGCTTTCAGTGATAAGAAATCTTTAAGTCCGGACCGGACGTGATTCCACGTTTTTAAGCTCCGT
Organism: Osmia bicornis bicornis; assembly: GCF_907164935.1. Classification (NCBI taxonomy): domain Eukaryota; kingdom Metazoa; phylum Arthropoda; class Insecta; order Hymenoptera; family Megachilidae; genus Osmia; species Osmia bicornis. Next base: position 790,523 of record NC_060222.1, read on the forward strand.
TTTCAGGGTAAAACGTGAAAGGTCATCGTGAGACGACGAAAATTGCTTTCTTCGATTTATAATGGATCGTCCGGTTCTAAATTTTCGGCTACCTGCTATTTCGCAAACTAACGACGAAATCATCGTTCAGTAATCTGTTCAGTTATCTCCTTTCTGTAATTTCCCTGAGCGAACGGGGCTTCGTAGCTGTTTCCGGTCGGCAATCATTGCTTCCAGGACATTTCATTTTCTTCGCGAGGACAGCATGGAAACCGTTGAAGTAATAAAACGACGATTACTTTGCAATCTTCGCGTTCTTCTTTCTTGGAAAGTTTCATTTAAAAAGAAGCAGAACCTTCATTTTAATCAGTTGTCCTTAACTTCGTAGGAAGAAATTCAGAAAGTTTATCCTCCTTCCGTTGAACGTAATATTTCGAACACGATCGATATCACCAATGAAAAACGAAAAAAAAAGGAATTGATTTCTGTATGAAAACGTCCGTGATTTTTGGTCGAGGGAATATTTAATCGAAGCGTCAAATTGACCAACCGCTGTGTTACTCGTTTTCAAAAAAAGAGAGAGAGAGAGAGAGCGAGAGAAATAGCCGTCGATCCCAATATTCGTGGCGATAATGGTATCGAAGCAACGTATTATTCACGATTCGGGAGATTTATAGTCGGACAGGGGATAAATGTTAAATTTCGCGATGCTTGATTTTCAAACGGTTTGACGAATCGAGCCTCCGAGCGGGAAAATATTTTCCTGTCCGACCAACGGCGACAAATAATCGCGAAAATTGGCCTGGTGGTTTCGAATAAATACCGTAGGTATAACCGACAGTTGGGAACCAGATAAGGCTACAGATTCTAGATTACATTTGTACACAAATTTTCTCGTCGATGGATAATTTGTATCAGCGCAGGTGAATTTTATGCAGAAAAATGCTAGTGAAATATGTATTTCTTGGGAGAGTTAACGTGGATTTCATCCGGGGAAAGAATATCCCATCCACTTTAATTCTGTAATTAAAGAGGTAAATGGTAATCCTCGGACGCCCCAATTGTGCTTCTCGCGTTTAAAGCACCAAGTCCCTGACCCGTTTCTACGTTGAAGTATCTTGAACGGAATTCCCAGCGGGCCAATGTATAGTCACGAATTTCGGATTTACTGGATCAAGTGGTTAAAGAGGCGCGTATCGTGTCGGAATTGAAAGTGAGGGACGAGTAGTGTCGTGCTAATATTCTTTGAGGGTTACGAACCTTCTCCAAAACAATAGATATTATTTTATTTCCAGAAGAATTAGAATATTTGATTAACATTCTGAACTTTGTACACCAAGTAGTACTTGGAACGAGGTGGAATCATCGTATGAAATCAAATGTAGGTAGTTGGAGGGATCGATTTGGCGGTGATCCAAAAGGTTCGATATCGAGCAACGATGATGTTCGTTGATGGCTTCAAGGTTGTCCTGGTGGAAAGAGAATAGGTAACCATAGAAAAGTTGGCAAGCGATTCGAGACGTCTTTGTTCGTCGTCGCGTTGATTGTAAGCTACTGGCAGTGACTACAGATCCAACAAGATTGGACATGCCTTTGTTTTCGAGGTGTCTTGAATCTGCGTCAAAGGCATGTTCAGTCTTCTTGTATCTGTAGTCACTGCTAGTAGCTTCAGGACTGTCAATTTGTTTCTCGTAAACCGATGACATACGGTGTCGACGCCTGGTTGGTTTCCGTGTTCAACAATGACACCTCAGCTTCCGGATAAAATTCCGAGTCAGAGGCGAGAACAGGCCAATCCGGGATCACATCGATTCGTTTTCCCTCGCGTTGTTCGTTGGACAGATCGCCTTCCAATATTACGAATCATTTCACGTAGTATTGTAATTTGAAAATTTCTCCGAGTTCTACAGGGATATTGGAGATTCCTGGAACCGCTAATAGCAATTTAACCAACGCGTAGATCCAGGTAGAGTGTAATTAAGTCTCGCGTCGTTCGCCAACGCACTATCGTTCTCCAAATGCGTTTCGCTCGTTCCATAAACGAGAACCGTGCAGATTTTGTGACCACCTAACGTTACACAGCGTGTTATGAAACCATGTGCAAGAATTTCGACCGCATTAGTCGAGTTGTAAACCCTCTAGCAATCCAATTTACTACACAAAGTTTGCTCGATCAATGCAAACAATAGATCCTATCGTTCCGAATTTCACTCGAAAGTTTCATGCATATCGAAACATTTATTAAATCAATTTTTAGCCCACCGTAGATTTCACCGTGGCCTTGTTACACTCGACGTGCATCCAATCAATATATCCGCTTAATTAAATTCCGTAGCGCGACAACGGCAGAAAATTTGTTTCGAAAATGCAAATCAGCCAGGGTTGGAACATTTTTCAGCGAGAAAAGGGCTGCCTCTGTTCTTCGAGCATCGTGTCGTTGCTTCGTTCGAGGGGGTGGGGGATGGACAGGAGCAATGCATCAGCGGGTTAATGAGCAAACTTTAATATTCTCCCGGACTAAAACCCAACCCCGACTACCATCGCTTCTCCAACGAGCATTGAGCAATCCTTGAATATAAAGGAGTAGGAAACACGAAAGTGAGAACAGAGGGTGCGTTCAATTCTATACACGACTGTCACAAATATTGTAAATCTCGAAGAATTTACAAAAATCATCACAAGAATTGATATAGAGTTTAATTTAACTTTAATTAAGAAGATAGGAAGAAACCGCGTATAATTATCAACGGCAATAGCCCAGAAGTTGTTAAAGGCTCGTTTGAAGTTGGTCTCGTTGAGATTCAGAAGCGTCGTTACATCAGAATTAGGACTCGGTTAAGCTCGAATTAAGCTTGCTGGACGTTTGCTTAACGCGAAATTTGGCGGTCTACCAAATAAAGCAAACTTTTCTCAGGGTTTAATATTTCTCATCGCGATTATGTTCAGTCTTAAATAAGTCAATACGAAAAATTAAATTTTAAACTAAAAAATTCCTGATTTCAAAGTAGAAAATCCTCGATCTTAAATTAGAAGATTTGCTAATTCTATAGTAGAAAAAAATGTCTTGAAGATTGAGGAAAATAGAGCGGAGAATCGGTAAGAAAGAAGGCAATCAAGTGTAGCAAGAAGAAGAAGCGAAGATAGGAAGATAATTCGAAGACAATTAAAAGGTTCATCGAAGAGTCAGCACTCACAGGTGATCGATCGCTGACACAGCGTGAAATTGGTGTTCGCCAGGGCGAAATGTGACTGGAATTCGATTAATCGGCCCTTGTTCCACGGCCAGGATAATCGAGCGTCGACCGAATCTCCCGATCTTCGAGTCGCTTTTAAACACGGATTTCCACGGGAATTCTCGATCACCGTGGACCTCGAATCCTCCTAAAGAGCCTAACTATAATCGAGTGATCACGCCAATGAAAAGAGCTAGCCGATAACAGGTGTTCATCCCCGGCACCAGGGCTAAATCTGAACGTCAATATCGTGTTAGACCGTAACGAGATACTTCACTGGATTAACCGCGATCGATCCCTCCATACAGTGTAACTAGAATTCAACCAGAAATCGCGACGAATTTCGACAAGAAATTGCAAAGATTCTTCCTATGGAAGGTCTATCGAAAACTCGAAAGACCCTGCCTTTTCAACCCCAAAATTCTAAGCTCTTTCCCTCCCGTGGCACAGGTCACCGTGTTTCAAACGAAAGCTTGCACAAAAGCCAGCTGATCGAAGAATTAACGAGTCCTACGGACAAAGGAAACAAGAAATTGGGATATCGACAAGTTGACCAGTCAGCTAGCCAGTCGAAAATTCTTTGGAACGTGTTGCATTCGCTGGCTTACAACTTGTAATTTCAAGATGTGCGCGTGACACGGGGTAAAGATCAGGAAAAAAAGAGAGTTGGCGATAATGTCGGGGGTGGGAAAGTATCCCGAAAACGTGTTCGTCGCATCGTAAAGCGGGCGTTAAGCCCGAATATGAAGCTTTTTCGCCGGTATCAGCAGGAAATTCTGCAGTGCGGCGGCCAAGAATGTGCTAACGACTTGGAGGGAAAGAGAGGAGGCGAAATTGAAGGGACGGTGAACCGGCATGGCGTGTTATAAACGATGATATAGTGCCGGTTGTAATTACGACTGGCGCATACCTTTCCACCATTGCTATACGTGGACCTTCGACGGTTTTCTTCGACCAAGTAATTCGGTTTGTTTGATACTACTGTAAGAAGTTACCGGGTATCTAACCACCAACTCCGAATATCTACTCCTTCTTTTCTTCTTTAGGTTAAATTTCGGTCAATGTAAATGATTTGTAAAATGTTGCATTATATTTTTAAATAAAACTGATGTAGTTTTATTTATTTCTACGACGGGGATAATTTAATCACCCGATGTCCAGGATTATTAAACCTATTTTTCAGTCTGTTAATGTAACAGCATTGATCGTGCCAGTTAATACTGGAATTCACGCGTCGCTAGCCGAGCCATTCCAGCAATATATTATCGAATTAAACTGTTCGTTTGCACGCAATCGATGCGGAATTCCTGTCCCCGTATTACCACGATCAACCTTTTTACCTCCGCGTCAAGCATTTTAGCTGCCTTTGAAATCGTTGGAAAAACGTTTATGCTCGATACGCTCAATGGAACATCGGAATAATATCGTATATGGCATTAAACTCCGCACAATACCGATAGATAGCCGACTGAAACACGGTCCGTGAATTAATTAAATCTCTCTCGTTATTGAACGTCATCTTCTATGAACACCGTAACTTTCCAAACAGATATACTGAAATTTCACTTAACGAAGGATCGTTCTAATTCCATTTCGTAATATAAACAACCAATTAGGGTTGAAACTTTTGGTACTGAACACCATTTGTTACGGTAACCGTTTCATCTGGACAGGCAAAAAGCAGCTACTTAATGAAACGTTTCCACGGTACCAGTTCGAGTTGCAAGGGTTTCCAATGGTTCTTACGATTCTTAACGGAGAGTTAATCGACTATAAAGCGTAATTACCACGTTGTCGATGCATGTTAACGTTCATATAACCGGCAGAAAGTTTTAAGAGATCGTTATTGGGGGTCTCTGGTGGGATTAAAAGTTTCGACCAGGTTGGGTCGTAATTGGTAACATTTAGATTCGTTGAAAGTTGCTGATGGAACCAGCTAGCGAACTTTGTCCCTTTTTCGAGCGTTGTTTGCAATTTAAACGACACGGTTAATGGGCGTGGAGCACGTAATAAGTCGTGTGTTACGATCGGGAAGTTCGCCGAGTGTCTTGCACGAATGGGGAAACAATCGTGAACGTTGGATCCGTGACACGAGATCGCGTGTATTTTCTACAGAACGTTCAGACAATTGTCTATTAATTCGTGCCGCTGGTATATTTGTTATTCCAGCGAGACTTTTCGGGGCTGGGGACAAAGGGATCAATCAAACGGTAGGCAGACTTTCGAGTTCCGACTTCGTGTTCCTCTGTTTTATTGCCCGTTTGTGTTCTGGATTTACATGATTTTCTCGTTTGTCAAAGTGGAAGTTCAGGGTAAATTTAAAAGAGAATTCACTGGCTGCTATTAATTTCTTTCTTTCTTAAAAAAGTACACCATTTATATCAGATGATTGCTCTGGCTATGATAAACAGTCTTTCTAAATCAAAGCAATTCCCATTCTTTATCTTGACGATCAGCCTCGAGCCTCTAATAACGTCGTCCCGATTGCTAATTAATGCCAGAGATTCTGATCGTACTAGGAGATCTTCGGAGAACTCTGGAACAACGAAGTCAGATGGCAGCAGGCTTCGAAACTTCAACAAGCCCGTTTAAACGGACGAACCCAGTTTCATGCATCCCTTCTCCTCAGGGTGCACACCCTTTATCCCACAGAATTATCGAGGTCTCATCGCCTTCTTCATTCTTCTCCATCTCAGTTTCCTCTATTCTCTGTCGCACAGTAACACCCGGACCATCTATTGATTCGTTTCCCTTCGCCAACCTCGCCACCCTCTTTTCTATCCATCGATTATGCATACCGTAAAAGAGAGAAGAGCCTTCTAACCGCCAAGGACTTACCTGTTGCAACTTGCACCAGGTCTACCTCGGTTGAATTTCGAAAAAATTTACTGCACTGCACAAAGGGTGAACACAAGGCTAATTCAACCCTTAGCTACCACTCTAGAGTTCGCAATTATCAATTACATTTTCCTTTGCATCGATCGACAAGAGATTATATTTGATTTTTGCTGTTTCATCGAACTTCCTCTTATTTGTTGGTTCAACGATGTATTATGAACTGAAAGGTACTGTGCGATGCTTTCACCATAGAGTTTACCGTTAATTATTAAGTTCGCAATACTATAAGGTGATAAAATAGTTTACTGTTGTTTTATAAAGCAGTCTGTTCATCTTTCTTATTTGAAGCAGCAAGTCCGAACATTCTTTAGTCTTATTCCCTTAACGAAGTTCCTTCTTCTTGGAAGAATCTTAGGTTTCCTTATTTTTCTTTTCGTTCGTGGCACTATTTGTTTTTCCCTGTCTAAATCTTTTACACGTATTTCTTCGAACTCGAGTAATAAACTTCTCGAGCTTAAACTGTATTAAAATTTTTCAGGACGAATCGAAAATCGCAGTGATAAAATCAATATTTACGGGCGGATCAATCGCAGTCGTTTCTTAGCGCCATAAATTTCGGGGCATTACACTTTTCATCGATGGGAGAAGCTCGGAACGCAAGCAACATGCCGTTAACGACCGACCAACGACGTGGCCAGGGTCCACGGTAAATAGACATATAGGATGCGACCCCTGTAAACAATAATTTAGCATAATCGTCCGGACTAAACGTTACGGCGGCCCAATAACCGCGAACGTGGCAATCGCAAACAGTGTCGCGGGAGCCGCCGTACTTTACTCTCGTAATCCAGCAGCAAACACAGCATAATACAGACATACGTGGCAACGACCCCTCGAAACTGCACTTAATGCCCTTTGCCTTCCTTGTTTCGCCCTTCGGAACCTTGCAGATTAAACCTCGCGATCTTGCCACCCCTTTGGCAACCTACCACGAGGATTATTTTTGGCTGGCTCGGGAATAACTTGGAAAAAAAAGCGAACCGAAACATTTCGATGTAAATTCTTGGCCAATAATGTACTATAAGAGAAAATTGAGTTTCTTTAATTCTTCAAACACCTCGTGTAACTTTTTGCCTAAATTAAAATCAATCGGCAGTCGAAGCGTGTTATAATGCTGGTTAATCGCTTAACGAAGCTGAATGCGATGCTTGAACATCATAAATCCAGCGCGACTGGCTGTACCGGAATCAATGTCGGTGTCCATTAATGCGCGTGCATTAACCAATAAATAACGTAGCGTAGTTAAAACTTCGTAGTCGCATTAGCATGTTACGGGACAAGGTTAATTTCATCGGGCAAACCCGAGCAATTACAGGCCCTTTTGATATTTTGCGGATAATAGCCTGCTATACAATGTTGTTTGCCGGTGCTTGTGCGATGTGTACACACGTACACGTATACACGTTTCGAATACCGACGATATCGATTTCGTATTTATTATCGCGACAGCGGTAACGTAGTTTATCATAATTTACGGCAAATAGGCCAGACCCACGCCATCACACGTCGTAATTCAGCCTTGACTGACGCTAACTCCATGGGATTATCCCTTTCGCCCACCTGGATTCACCTCGTCACGGTTACCATCCGTTATGGACCTTGCGATTTAAGCGTTTTTCACACCCCACGTAATTGACGAAGCTCGTGTTTGCGTCCTCGTTTTCTCGCAAGGATGACAGATTCATCTATGGCAAATCTGTGGTCTGCTGCTTTCCACGAGACCAATTACGATCGCTAGGTGACTGCGCGTTTATTTAATTCTCGATAAATAGAAATACCTTTCTTTTGCTCGTTCGAGATAAACATCATTTGGTCAATTATAATCCTTATTCGTGTCGTCGATCATGGATTAAACGAGAATCAATGCAAACAATTGGTACGAGCCGTTTGTGTAATGTCTAAATAAAATTAGCATTTAAACGGACTAGACCGAACGAACCTATCCGGGACAGTGGTTTGCGAACAAAGAGATAACGAAATTTCGATTTCCAGCAATCCGACTATCTTTCATATAGATCCTGGAATCAGCCGATCGGATTTGCCTTTGAAATTGCTTTTTATCGCGTCACGTGTGTCCCGTTTTATTTTATAGATCGCTGTTCTATTGTAGATAGCTTTTAATCTTGCCGTGAGCGAGTCATAAAGGGAAAGTGTACACGATTACGAGTAGAAAAATCGATTTCAACTCGTGTATCAAAGGATTATCGATGACAACGAAAATACAGAAAAGATCAAACAGCCGATTGCGAAGCATAAAAAAGTTTGACACGATTTTTTATGGCGCAAATCACAGTTATGGCATATCAATGTAAAGATTGATAAACGTTTTTAGTTTATCCAATTTCCATCGAACAAATTTTCACGCCCGGAACACCATGGTTCGTGTAAACTATCAAACGCGTTCGACAAATACCAGAAGGATCTCCTGATAGCCAGACGATATCCTTTAAATCTCGCGCTTATTCTGCACGTTCAATTTCGTAGACAGAAAGGGAGAAACAAAAAAGGAACTTCGACGACCCTCGGCAGCACAACCACTCGAGCTTCGATCGAACGTGACATATTTACTTCCGTTCCGGTTTTTGCCGGAAACTGAGACCGTACCACGGTGGCAAACTTCCCGAGTAAATTTCAATCCGTGATTCTTCGTCCCTCCTCTTCTTCAGTGTCTATGATTTCCAGGCAAATAGAAGAGTTTCGATACTCTACGACTTTCCACTTGGAGGAAAGTCCTCCGTTGTGTCCGACACACATACATGTACAGTATGTTACCGCTTGCCCTGGAAACGATTTAAGCGAGCACTTCTCTCGACTTCCGGTTGCCAGACTTCGCCTCTTTTCCACGCGAAAAAGAAGAGGAGAAAATAAAAGGAGGAACAGTAAACCGTCTGTCTAACAATAAGAATCGTTCACGTGTGACCGTAAGTAAGTTTATCGTTGCTGCTAGGATGGAATAAAAGTACAGCCGGTGATTTCTCGACACGGCACAAGGGGAATTACTGTCAACTTCCGTCTCTCGACGATGTTTCTCGTCCGGGTTAGAGGGAGAAGGCTCGATTAACCGCGAGGGAATCGGCCACGAAATAGGATTTCGCGACGAATCGAGCGGAAAACACTGGACGGACAGGTGTTCCTCGATATTCCTCTACTTTTTTTCTTTTATTTCTACTCGGTAAACGTTCACGTGTGTCGATTTTAAACACGTTTTCTCTGGTGAATAGGCAGCTAGTGAATTGGCGAACGGACGGGTCACCGAAGTTGTTAATTGAGGATTTAATTCGTTCTTTTCTTTTAACGAATCCGTCACTTTCTGTCCTACACGAGTTTCTTCTTCTTTTTACGAGTGTTTTATGGTTATTTAGGAAATCGGTCGAAGGGAGATTACAGGTATTTTAGCTTGAAATATTTTATGTAGAAACGAATCACATCTTGGACCACAAAATTGACTTTACGAACGCTGGTTCGTAAATTCAAAGCCATAATAACTCACCCGTGAACAATGTATCCATCAAAAAGAGGATCCCGTGCATTTTAAGAAAAGGAGTACCCCCCTGTTCTCGATCGTAATCCTCGCATAAATCGACCTTCCCATCGAGGCTTTAACAATACGACGAAACTTGGTCCGAACAGGATGCGCGTTGTCGATACGGTTTCGAGGGGATCTTTGTGCCGTCGTCGTCGTAAAAAAAGGGAGGAAGAAAGAAGAGGAAGAATAAGAAGAAGCAGAAGGGGGTGTCTGTGAGCGAGAAATTCGCTCGAACGAGTTTCGAGGTATAACCTTGACAAAAGCCTTATTCCGGGATCCTCCGGTTCTTTCTCTTTGAGAGAAGAGCAACAAAAAAAGACTTCGGATCAACGAGGAGAAGAGCATCCCCGCAGCTGTCTGGGTCTACCCGGAGCTTTGTACCACGTACAGAGCAATCTACCACACGAAGCAATCTCTACTCGAATGCCCTCCCTCCATTTTTATTATTGGGAACCAGTTCAACCCTGCCATGTACATTACTGTCTACAAGCATCAGGATGCTTTTAATCCTTCTTCTAATCAATGACCCCTACGGTCGAGCTGTTGATTATCCGATTAAATGAAACTTTAACTAAAAGTTCCAGAGAAAGAAGAAATAAACTTTGTGAATAAGCTTCTCACCTCAATTTCACATTACCCCGTCTCTTAAAGTGTAAAGTTTCCCTCGTTCTAAATACAGTAGAAAATAAACTGTATTCATTATCTACCGAGCTAAGATCCAATGTACATACATAATGAATATACTAAAAAGCAGCTTAAAGCCGACAACGGTAAAGAAACTTTCGAATGGTGAACCGCGTAAACATCATCTAAACTGTAATAAAAATGCAGTTTGTTCCAACAATAGCGTTGAACGATCCCTCGATACCTGTTATCACAAGGGCAATTTGTAATTCTCTGATCGTAAATCAAGCCCGCACGAGCTTTTCGCACGATTTCATTTAACGCCACCACGCGCGCACGTGTCGCACATTGTTAAACGAGGGCTGCGCTGTTACTGATAGAACGAGCCTTTTGTTATCGCTGCATACACTACTGTTTATAAATATTAGGACACTTCTGAAATTGCGGATAAATATTTTACATTTAAAGTCGTAAGAGTTAACATTTTGATATCGGGTTGAAAAATTGAAAAAAGAAAAAACAAAGAAAAAAATAAAATTACCCGCTATGCATTCTTTGTTTAGTCGTTCAATTAAATTCCACAACGCGTTACCGTTCTCCATATTGTTCGAGAAACTGTTGCGCTTCACGTGACAGAACGGGATCGCGAAAAATGCAATATTGTTTCGGTTGGCCTCCAGTATTTTCCGCGTGCCTCGCTTATGGCAGATTGAAAAACGCGTTGTTCGTGATATACGTATCGAAAGGCTGGGGTCGCTTTTCAAAATAAACAATCGAGCAAACACAGAGAACGGGTACAAGGACCACGGAGTCCCGTGAAATCGCGAAAAGTTGCCTCGACAGACCGATTCGACGGGTACGGAAATTATTTCCCGACCGTTTTCCCTCCCTCGAATCCGCTCGCGTTTTCATCGGTGCGGATGACACGCGTCACCAAGGCACACCTCGCTCGAATATTTCCAGCCTCAACCAGCTCTCTGTCGGAACTTTGCTTCGCTCCGAGCATTCAGCTTTCATTTGATTTTACTGTTAGCAATGTTTTATTCAGAAGATTATCCTGATGATACAGTAGAAAAAGTCGAATATAGTCAGACACTGATAATATGGATTCATTTTTCTTTTCTATCCATCGCTTTGAGTTGATACTTTACACTGTTAGTATAATTTTTATGGTACCTATATCTAACATTGCCAAAAAATATAGCAATTGCAATTTCATCCATAAAAACGTACATTTTCGATCGTTAAATTCTACTCACTCAGGATTCCTCTTTCCCCTATGTTTTTTTTTAGTTTTTTTTTCGCTGTTCACTCAAAGAGCAATTAAAATCACCTGATTGTAGGTGAAACGGCACGCGCTTGAATTCCGTGGCGAATCGGATTTGATTCAGCTGGCAATCAGCACGCAGTGATTGCTAATTCGGCCCTGGAAACGAGCATTCCACTCGTTTCGGCCGCTACTTTTTGATCGTTCGTTTAATTAACGAGGAAAAAATAGCCGACGTTTCGACGCTTATGCGGCATAGGATTATGCATACCGGTTCCATTTTACCCGAGCAAATGGACCATTTCCAATTTTGTGAATTTTTGTTTTTATCACAACGAAATCGTCCGGTGAATATTCATTTCTAATTTCAATTTTATATTTTAAAGAGAAAGCAAGAGTTTGTTGCAGTTCATGATCGAACATAAAACGAATATATTATGGATGACATTTTTTTGTCCGGGCTTTTAATCGAACTCTTGTTCCAAATGAATGATACGTTTCCCGACGATAAATCGATCGCTTATCTAGCCATTGCGAGCCAGCACAAAAATTAAGAGCCGTTGATAGGATTATTCGTAAACGTCGATACGATAGGTCGCAAAATATCAGATGTAAGGTTTAGCCGCGTCGAATTCAATTCAACGCGTTATCCTGTAATCGGGTTTTAACCTGTGTCGGCTACATATTACAGAGATTCACAGGAAAAAAAGCCAGTAGAGAAAATTGAAATTGAACGGAAGGTGGAACGTTGATATTGGAAAATGAAACATTACATGCATTTTCTTTTGCTGTGGTATTCAACGCGTTAATTAAGCCGTTAATTAATAATTTAACGTACGCGGGTACCGATGGGAAGGGTTAACCCGATGTAAAGGGAGGTTCGTAGCGGTTGCATTCCGAAACATAGATATCAGTTCTCTCTCTCTCAATCCTCTGCTTAAAATATCGTCAGAGACTTCATCGATATTCCATTTGCAACGTTCAGTGTCACGTTCACCGAGGCAGACGGTCCAGGAGGAAGCCGAGAAGGATCAGCATCCGGTTCGTTGGCACGATCGTGCCGCCACGGAAACACCATATTCGAAGACGCTCCTTTACGAGCAAGTCGTCCAATTTTCCTATAATCCCTGGCAGTTCGTTCCTCGGGGACTTGCTCGCTGGGTCGCGCTGGTCTACGTTGAAAACGAAACTCAACTCTCTCTCTATCGTCTTTGCCTGCCGGTTTACCGGAATCCCCGGGATTCGGTAATAATACATGAAGAGAACGTGGGCAAGAGAAAGATAGGCGAACGCGCGGCAGAACGAATTGAAATTTTCATCATCCCCCGCCGTCTGTATTCCTGATGCGAGCTTAATGTAAAATGGCTATCTCGATGCGAGACAATGGGATTCTTTTCGTCCTCCATTTCGAAGATGCTTGGAAAATTGAACAACTCCCTTTACAAGCTGTATAATCTTTTATCGTGTATCGAAAACGACTTCCGTCTTGCCTCTACAGATTCTATGGCCGATAGAAATACATTCTGAATTTCGAGATTGGTACTTGTGTACGGAGAAGTGAAATGAAATTGAAATGGTACCGCATGGATGTCTGAATCAATGAAACAGGAATAAGAATTTCTGTTAGTAAAATAATATCGATGACATACTAATTTAACAGTACCCAGTTATTCTCACACAACAGTCTTTCGTCGAGCAAAACTGAATTTCTCCAGAAAATGAAACTCAACCTCAAAGAGCACACATAGGTCGAAATATGAAAAATAACTGGAAGAAGATAAAGAATACTCGAAGCGAGAAAAACTCCTTCGGGTGATCGCGGGGAAGATTTAAGAAGGCCGCTTACAGAACACTCCTATTTCATCCCCATTGCATTTTGTCGATCGTTAAAGTATCGATCGTAGATCGTTGCGGCGAAAACGCGAATCGCATTACCGCATATCAATTCTCGACGTTCTAGCATTCGTATAAGTGTGTACGCATACGCTCGCGCGAGTATGCGGAAGGGGTTGAAGAGAGGGCTGGTGTGCTCTCGTGGTGTATCGACAAAGCGAAATTTACGTCGCTCGGGGCGAGGACCTCACTGAAATATCATCGGTTCGTTTCAACCTCGCTTTTGCATATTCATGCGTGGTCAGAGAGACGAGAATCGAGAAAGCGGCGAGAGAAAAAGAGAACAAGAGGAAGTTAGAGAAAATAGAGAAAGGTGGGAAAGATGTACCAAGAGAGAAAATGCAGTTAGAAATCATGGAAATTGGACAGAAACGAATGTGGAAAAATGGAGTTAGACGGATATTGGAAGAAGATAGAAACGAACGATGAAAAATAGAGACTTAGAGAAGATAGAGGATGTTAACGAAAAGGATTCAGGACTTATTGCATGTAATCGATTGAATTAGGATTGTCAGGAATTTTTTAAACTTCAATTTTAACAGGAAAGTGGAATATCGCCTTAATATCGTTGGCGGACCAACAAAGTCTCGAATTATTTGGCAGAAATGGCTTTTGTCTTCGGTGGAGCACGTCACGTAGGGAAACACAGAAGCATCGTAGTGCGACCGGTATCACGTAATATCTTCGTGTACGTGGTCGTATCTCCAAACTCGCGGTCGAAATTACTTGTTATTGTACATCTTCTTGCCGCAGGAAACGCGCGGACGAGCGTGATCCAGCTACGCGATTAGTTGAAGCTCGATACTTACAAGCGATATCTGGTTTTGTAGTTTCCGTTGTTCGGTTCCGGCATCGCATCGCTCGGATTTTCAGACAATATCCCCTCAGGGAGACGGTAATTTGATTTTGTAGAATGTATATTAATATTTTCCTAACCTTCTGCATAATTTTAATTGTTTAACAAAAAACAATTCCTTCGTTTGAAAGGATCGATGAAAATAGGTCCATAACGAGGAAAGAACAAGTTCAGGAAAAATTGACATAATTTCACGAGGAGTGTAAAACACAAAAGGTGACTCATTAAACGGAAGTACTAGAGAAAATTTCTGCTTATATTTCGTTCTACATTTCGAGCATGGTAGAGAGGAATTAGTTACCCTAGCAAAAAGATTATTATTCATTTTTTAAAACGTCTCGGTCGAGCGGGAAAGAGTAAAGGCTTAATTAAGCATCGCAAAAAGATTGGCTGGCAGGTTTTGTTTGAGAAAGGAACGCGGTTTAATTTTACAAAATATAGCCACAGAATTCTGTTCCAGTGAAATATTGAAAAATAGAGAGACAAAGGCTGAAAGAATTAAATCGATCAACCCAGCAACAGACAGGAAGCTGAACGGTGGAAATAATGAAACCGGAAGCTAGAACGGCAATTATAACCGCGAGAATGCATCCTTCGAAAAAAATAAAAAATAAAAATGAACATTCCGTTGGCGTAAACGTGTATTTGACGGTCAGCTAAATTCGTATTTACATTCATGAATATTTCATCGGCATTTTTGAATATTTATCGAACCATGTTTTGAGAGATTTTTTTATTCTTTGGGTCGTATCAATTTGTAGCCACGAAATCGATGGCCTGGATATATTTCCGCTGGGTCGAGATGCGGTCTCGATAATTGATAAAACATAATTCAGCCGTGAAACGCAATGTTGGAAACGTTTGGATCCATGGAAAGTCAATAATAAATATCAACTATAAGTTGCCGATGAAATATTTACTTTACAACTCTTCCCAATACTCTTTCTAACCACGCTAAATTCACTTTTACAGAATGGAGAATAGCAAACCCCTTCGAGTGGCCGCGAACCGCGTGTGTCTCCGTTAATCCATAAATTTGAATATGGTTAAGTTCGGGAATCCATCAGGATGCCCGTAAAAAACGCTCGCCGCGAGTTCCTGCGATCGGATTCGAAAAAAATATTTTCTCTCTAATCCAACCCCGTCTCTGTTTCCGCCAACTGATCCCCCCTTTTTCGCCTCTGTTCTCGTTCATGAATATGGAAAATTAGACCTTTCGGCGACGGGATCCTCTCGCTTTTTTTTTTTTTACCTCTCTTCCTCTTCTCGCTGCGTACGCAGCAGCTCGCAAATTGATTTCGCGCAAGCGGTGCCAGGCTGCTGTTGATTCAAAGGGAAAAGGGATTGCTTTTCCGACTGCTTCCCGATCAAAATTGAAATTCTACAAAGCGACGAAGAATCGCGATCGCGACATCCGGTATATACGGTTTGTCTCGCGGTAACGAACCAACTAACCAATTCCTTGCACTATTTGAGACGAGCGTGATCGAAAAACGAGAGTACCAGTTGGTAGGATGGAAGAAGTACTCGAACAACTGATAGAGATAATTTTCTACTCACCCAGTTCTGACGAAGTTGGCGAAGTACTGTACGATGCTCTCGGAAAGTGCCACTTCAGATCTGGTGTAGTTCCTTGGGAAGTGGCCGAAACCATCCACTAACGGAGCCCCGAAAACGAACGGCAACTCTTCACCATGAACGGAGCCCATTTTCTGAAACAAACGATACACCAATTGATTAGTTATAACACTACAGATTTATCAAAGTAAATAGTCGAGGGTCGAGGGATGTCCGATCCTTCGAAATCCTCGAACCACCATATTCCGTCATTTTTCTTCGATCACGCGGTAATTATCTCGTCGACGTAGAGATCCGGTAAACAGTAATGCTTCCGTTTAACGTGACGTACCACCCCCAGGAAGATTTACAAAACGTCTGGGCAAGTATCGAGCGGATTTAGTCGTAGCTTCGATCGCGATGGACACGTCAGCTGTGGGTAATTCAATTTCTTCGGGATTCGAATCCTTTCGACTGGAATTACCGTGTTCACCGGCTATACGACCGCCGCGTTACAAGATGAAACATCGAGCCATGTAACGTGGCAACGAGAAACGACACGTGCGATGTTTCAAGTTTCACTTCGTGTTAGATTCGCCTCGGGAGGAATTTCGGTTTGTACCGCGGACGGGATCGAGTTGTGTAACCCTGGCTACAGTAGAGTTTCCAGATACCATGATGCAGCTGTCACGATGAATTAAATGGTTTATTGATTATAAAGTAAAACGGAATTTTGAGTAGAAATGCGATTAAACGCTTGCATAAATTGTTAAATAATTCACATTGTATACGATGAAATCTATTCACGCGATTCATTTATCGTTTACAGAGCTAGGATCGGTATTATTTGAACGTGTTCTATGGGAAATTTCTCGAATTCACGCTGTCAAACAATACCGTGGCAAAAACTCCAGTTGCATAGGTTTCCAAACAAACAATGCTATGCAAACAAGTTTGCATTCCAGTTTATCGAAAACACATCATTGTCGTTGTTGTCGCAATTCCCTGAACAGTGTATAGTTCATTCATAACCATGCTTACGATATCGGATTTGGTATTTAGCATTACTATGCAGATGATACGTTTCCCACGAAATATTTTATTCTTTTTTCCTCTGCAGAATCTGTAACAGCTCGGGGAAACGTTTTTATTTCAACGAAAAATCCCTTTTAATGCTCGCATTTACAAAATCCTGCTTTGTGCATTTTTTACGAGCGAATCGAGTCAATTTATTTCCGTCTCGACGAACAACAATTACGAGTTTTTCATTTATCCGATAACTTTTCTGTTAGCTAACGCATACATTTAATTTATTTCTGTTCGTTCCTTGAAAATATTTATTAAAATATTTCAAATGATTTCATGAAATTTTTAAATGCTTGGTTTGACGATAAATAATTTTCCCACTGTTTTCAATCCTTTTTGTAAAGAGGATTTTTCGATGGGATTTGGATTTACAGTTTGTCGAAGGGCAGGAAAGTCTCAAAGGTTGGTTGGATCCTTTGCAAGAATTACAACCGACTATTTCCTTTCGTTCATTTAAAATGGAACGTGGATTTATTACTTCAAGGACCGTAAATCCACGAGAAGATATAAGTGGCTTAACCGATTATACGCCGACGTAACTTTGAAGCAACGCGTTTGTTTCAAATTTATATTCTTCTTTTATTTTTCACGATCGTTACGATCCAGACGACTTACTTATAACAAACTTTTTGCTAACATTAAAACGAAGACGTACGAAACTCGAGGTTTCCTTGTTACAGCAGCAACAAATCGGTTTCTATTAAAAACGTGGCATGGAACAGATTAAATTTCGTTTTCTCTGGAAAATTACTTTTTCTCGCGGACCTTTCTATCCTTCCAGTCAGCTGGTGTCTGTTAGGAAACAGTTCTTCCTTGGAAATCTTCTTTGGGTTCGCGAGAAGTTATAGTTTCTCCGTTTTCATAAGAACCGGTGGTGATTTCTAAAAACTGTTTTCCTCAACTTCTTTCTCTCGACCGAGGAAATCGGTTTCGAATAGCGAATTCATCCCTTTCGACCGTGAGTTTTCCATCCAGATACGATCTTTTGATTGCGAACGGAGTAAATAAGCGACGAGAAAGAAATTACTTCACGCTATTAAGGGCTGACCGAGAAAAAAGTTGCGATACCTTTTTGTTCTTGGCCTCGTTGCAGTCGCGCGAAACTTTCCCATCGAGGGGTAGAAAAGTTTCTTGCGCTACGGTTTACGATCTACCATCTTTTTTCGCCAGATTGCAGGCGTAAACAAACGAGAACGTACGTACGTATCCGTCTAGCAAGCCACGAAGTCGTGAAACTAGCGCAGGGATTGCTAGAAACAGGAAAAAATATAGGTTCCTTGGTAGGAATTTTCAGGAAATTTCTTGGGTATCGTAAAAATTGCACTTTCTTAATAAAAAAGAAAAAATCGTCTGAAGCAAGATGTTGTACGCTATGGAATAATTTAATGTGTAACAATACGTTTCGGTAGCGGTATCAATGAAATGGAATGGTATCCGAGAAAATTAATGATCGTTAAGCATGCCAGTCGACAATGACAGAAGCCAGTTGGCGAAACAACTTTGATCAAGGTTCGTGGGACAGTGACGAATACACAGCTTCGTCTTGGGGGCTTGTGTTTCGAATTCTCCACCAGCTTCCGTCTTCTCTTCTCCAAGTTCGACAAGATTTCAACAAATAGGTCCGAGGTCAATTGCGTCCGGTAACGGAGAGAAATTCAGCGAGGTAGAACAAGAAGATACAGAGAACGTTATAGCAGTTGGCAAACATTGATTCAATTTCGTGGTCCAGCGAGTAGAAGATAGAAAGGTGAGGAACTTTGTCAACCAGACGATAATGATAACCCGAAACGCGTGTACGAAAAATCTCTTTCTTAATTCCAGGTACATCTGACAATTTAAATGCATACAACGCGATAAGATCAACGCTTTCCACAGGATTGTTGGCGAAAGTAGAAATGAAGGAAATCGTTCCAAGGAACAAGATCAGAGCCGCGATACATTCGGATCTACGGATTACTTTAACGAAGACCTGCTGCATCTATAAGAGGATCCTGATTAAACTCGAGATCCGCGATAGAACATCGACCTTCCGAAAAAAAAGAAAAGATAAGGGTTCTTTTTAAGCTTCTATGGCGAATGGATCGAAGAGCAAAGAGCAAAATAGGTCGAGGAGAGGAGCTTAAGTAAATAAGAGTAGACAAGTAAAGACCAACGGTAATGAGCTTAATAAAATAACAAGTAGAAAGGAGACCTTGCTTCCATTTTATTTCACCTCCCTCCCTTTTTTTTCAAAAGAACTGCTGGGAATGAGAGAAATGTTCCACTTTAGCGAATCGTTGCGTCGCGACGGCTTTGGCTAATTATTTAAATTCAACAGTTTCGTGGCTTCTTTGTTTTCAGCGTACAATTATGGAAATAATTAACCAGCGAAATATCAAATTACAAATTTTGTTTCCTCTGAATGTAACGTCGACGCGTTTCTCGTCATAGGGACAGACAATTTCCCGTTGCGTCAACCTGTGTTTCGCGATTCACGACACACGGAGGAAGGAAGGGTTAGAAAGGGTTGGACGAGGCACGCGAAATTCAGCAGTGAAAGTTACATCGTAATGGTCCAAGTTCGTCGACACCCAAGGAACGTTTCGCGAATATTATGCGACGGGAATGAAGAGAACCTCCGACGGTATATCGTGACGCTTTTGTAACGAGGTCGAGTTTAATGAAGGGGAAGCAACGACCGCGACGACACTCTCAACGCCGTGGAAACGGGAATTTTGTATGTCATTTTCAGCCTATTTCTCTGCTTGTAATATCTTTCTCTTCTATCTTCCATCTCTCCATTTCTCTTTCCATTTTTAACATTTACAAAGAATCGAGATTTGTTGATGGAGCGAACTTGACTTCAAGGTGTTTTACCAGAAATTAACACGAAATTTCATGGTAATACTGTCGAAAAATGTTTCTTATTTAGTTTGAGAAGAAAAGAGAAGTAATTTATATTTTTTTTTTTCTAAATTTTCAACGCTGAAAGAGCTTCTCTGTTTCTATTCAAAGCTCTTCATCCGGAGAACAAGTGAATCGAGAGCAGCACGAAATTGCATGTCGAGCTAGAGGAAACCGCGTCGCGTCGCGTCGCGAACCTTAGCGCAAATTCCTCGTCGCACTCGTTCGCGACAATGCGAGCACGATAAGTACGCTCGTTGTTTAATTGTCGCCAGGAAAGTTAAGCTGTAAGCCAGCAAATTCGTAGACCACCACCTACACTTAATACCTGCGATACGAACCAAAGGAGCTTTCTAGTGTTTCACCCCGTCTTTCCTACACTCTGGCAAGTTTCAGCAACTGGGAAATAGCAAGGACGACCTATACATGTA
Organism: Osmia bicornis bicornis; assembly: GCF_907164935.1. Classification (NCBI taxonomy): domain Eukaryota; kingdom Metazoa; phylum Arthropoda; class Insecta; order Hymenoptera; family Megachilidae; genus Osmia; species Osmia bicornis. The sequence goes on from NC_060222.1 coordinate 810,756, forward strand.
TATACTATAGCTCGTTCTTGTTCCTCGAGTGTTTTGTCTGTTCAAGCTTTCGACGTGTTATTAACAAGAACATTACTTTTAATTAAATTGAACGTCAAAGAGTTGATATCTTAAACGCACACTAAGGTGTTTCTATGGTAAAGCTGGCTACACGTCGATTGGGAAAATTTCATCAAACGTTTAAACATCAAAGTTTTCTCTTTTTTAATTTGTTTCTTTTGATTTGTATCAAACAACGGCTCAAACTGTGTCAAAAGATCCTGAATTATTGATCGAAGAAACGACGAATAACCTCTATCGATTCAATGGCTGAATATTAATTACGCGAAATAAATGGGTCACTTGATGGATAGTTAAATTTGCTTTTGTTAGCGAACATATTAACGAACTCGTCGCCTATAATAAATGGGTCATTACTTGTTTATAATGACGAATTTCCTCTGAAGAACAAACACGTTCCCGCAAATAATTCAATCCTTTAAAATGTATTTGAGTTGGCTCATTTTTATCTATTCGCCTAATGTAGGCCACCTGTATAAATAATAATTTATTCTCGGAATTACAATTCATCGAATTGGTGAGATTTATCGGAAGAGTTCACACGATGAAACAGAAAACGAGATGAAGAGTTATATAACGAGATAATGAGCCCTTGATTGATCGAACGACTGAAAAAAGTGGGTAATACGGGTGACTGATTGATCGATTGGATTCGCCGAGTTAACAAGTGATTTATTGTCTCGAGTGAAAGAATCATCTAGCAACGAGGTAGCCGAATGAATTACTAGCTGATCAAACAAGCGATCCTTTCAACCAATCATTGAACATTGATACGAGTGAATAATTTAACGAGTAAACATTCGGAGAACACGATATGAAATTTCATGATTTCACTCTGATTAATCTCGGATTTAATGAGATAAAATAGTCAAAAACAGCGTTACCGTTATGGGTGGATAAAGTTCGTAGAGTGAACGACAAAGATTAAAGCAATCCCGGCTCTCTGTTTTATTTTGTTATTATTTCACCGTGTCGGATACCAGAGCATTTTTCCAGCCCTTAACCGTGTTAGGTCAGTAAACACGACCGTTTTATCGGCCAATGGAAGCCGCGAAACTACCCTCTGGACGATTTCCACGTCGCTACCGAGCAGGACTTGCTGTTTTATTACCTGGTCAAAGCGATTTTAAATCACCCATGGGACGTTTCGGTTGTCTCTGAAAGGTTTCCTCATACCCTGCGCGGGTCTTACTCTTTCACTTGGAGAGATCGAGGTCACGATACTCGCGAAAAGCCATTAATAATCTCGTTAGGACAGATTTATTTATGAGATCGAGAGCTGACGGTAATCTACTTTGTCCTTCGACGTTTTAGACATTCAAGCGCACTCGATGACCCGTTAATTAGAGGAAGACTTATTTGGACTATCTAGACTCTGCATGTTATGGATCATTCACCGTGTTCAATTATTCAACGAGAATTGATCAGATTCTGATAATAAAGCAATCTTGTACCTTCCAAGCGACACGTTTCATCAGGGCGGATAATTAACGACAAGTTAAAAATAAAACGGGAAGAAAATTTCAATCAAAATCGTGCTCATTAACGATCTAATTAATTTCCATGGAACGAGGCTTATAATGGTCTCGAAGGGATCGATTTTATTCTCTTTGAACCTTCCAAGGTTTTTCATCGTTACGATTTTCATAGAGTTTCCCGCGTTACCGTAAATTGCTGGCTCCTTTTTCCTTCCGTCGAACGTTTTCAGTTTTTCCAGCTACTGTTATTCGTGTAATAATGGCACGCTGAGCTTTCTGTATAATTTCTCGACTTTATTCGATTATTTTTTAATTTCTTTTCAGTCAGGATAACTTCAATATTTTTCGCGTTTTGATTGATTAAAACAAATAATCGTTTAATAGAAAAGATTTCATAGAGTCGTGGAACTATTGGAAAGAAATTTACAAAACCTGTGAAACGTTTCTTGGGGAATCAAATAAGTTCCCATTTTCAGAAAATGACCTTCTAGAGGGATAAAACTGTTCTCAACAATTCGGACGCTTTTGCAACAGTCGGGAAAGCTCTGTAACAGCAGGAAAACCTTTGGATGTTCACACAGAGAAACGTAATTCTCGGCCTTTAATTGTCGAATAGAAAGAAACGCTGACTCTGAAGAACATCACGAACCAGCATTTTTCAAATTTAAGTAATCCTTCATCTACTATTTTATGGTAAAAAACCTCGGAGTTGCTACTAAGGATCAAAGGATCAAACGAAACTGAAAAATCTTTATTTAAAACAGAAAAGTAATTGAAAGAAACAGCGAGAAACATACGAAAACCATTAAAAGAAAAAGGTGAAAGAAAAAATTGATCTGTTTAACTGGACATTGCGAATTTGTATTAAAGTAAAAACTTCCTGGTCGTTAAACAATTCCCGTTTTCAGCACGAATGTCCTATCGCAAACGACGGCCTTATGCCGTTGCCAATTTCCTCGGGAATTTTCTCGCTGTTCCGGCAACGAGCTTTCCAGTTCCACAGCATTATACGAACGCGATGACCCACGCTCGCAGCGGCGCGGATTTAAATTTAAATGGAAAAGTCCGGACATGGTGGCGGTGTGCCGCGTTCGTCCCCGCTTTTTCAACGGCCCCGCGAAACGCCACCAATTTCACGAAAAGCCGGAAATGCCCGACGAATCCCTTCTAGACTTCCGCGCGAACAATAGCCGGAAGTTTCGTGAAATCTGGCCTGGAAGACAGGGCTTTTCGTTTTTCCCCAACGTTGATCTCTTCTATTAGGTATTGTACAATTAACAAATATCGATTTTATAAGCCTGAATGTATCGAGGATCGGTGTAACGGATTACGTACGTACACAAGGGGCGTTCAGAAAGTAATTTCGTTGGAAAGGTAGCAAGTATTTCTTGCAATAAGTTACCCTGTAATTGCAGCATTAAACTGTCTAATTCTAAATGCTGTTTTAGATCTTGGCCGCGTGTTTCGCGCAACACCGGCTGCATAAGTTTCTTCGCAGACGTGGAACAGTCTTCAGGATCCGTTTAATTAAACGAGCGGGAGATCAGCTTTACGATCCAGGGAATTATTATTCTATCAACGGTTTCAGTCTAGGAAAATCGAACACGTTGTTTGCATTTATTTATTGTTAGAAGACCCACTTTCAGACAACTGTAAATAAATATTAAAATAAACAAGAGATAACAAAAGAAATGACCAGTGAATAGAACTGTCGAACATTCACAAACAACCGTACTCGATATAACTATCAATTGCAGGAAACTCGAAATAACTATCAATTCCACACAAGGATCGCGGCCTGTGTCTGAAACGACAGAGGCAAACTAACAAGCCCGGGGCGATGCAAAACGGAAATATGAGATACACGTACGAGTTCCGGGGAACAAATTCAGCCGTCGTAGCGTCGACATTACGCTTCGGTTTCTATTTATTTGCTTTCTCTTCTTGCGAGTGTACACGTCGCTCATATATATCATTCCGTCGGACTGAAACTCACGAGGACGTTAAATCGGTTTTGCATAAAAGAAATATTTACTTTGGCTCGCTGTACCCACGCAGAAAATTGCAAGGGGGGGCGAAGATGAATTTTATTGCTTGAAATTATACTCGCTGTAGCGGATCGTGTTTAACTCGGTTAGTCGTGATTATCACGTTTCAACGAGCTTCAATTGGAAAGTTCAATTAAAATTCAATTTATGTTCTATAGAATCGTATGGTCTTTTAAATATTAAGGAAAGTCTACCCCTAATCTGCTTGATAAAAAAATTTATCGCGTGGAAAGCAATTAAAAATTTAATTTAGTTTTAATAGAGTAACTCGTGGGTTTTCGTAATCGTGTCGTTTCTATTGAGCAAAAGAAGAGAGCTCTGAATTTCTGCTATCTAAAGCTTACTTGGTCAAAGAAATTTTTTTGATTCTATTCGTAATTTTTGTAAAAGAACGAGAAGAGAAATCCAGGTTTTCTACTTAAATTTCATCGCAATTTTTTCAACTGGAAGTTACTTATTTTAATTTATATTATAAGTTGCTAACTCGTATGAAATTACTTGATAGCAAATAACTTGCTTCCTGAAACCGTCGAAAAGCTCGTGTAATTCCTCGAAAACCTTGTCTCTAGATTCTAGATCCCTTCTACGTAACAATTTGCCGTATGATCGATGACATTAGGGTGACAGGAACATTTCTCGAAGAAACTTCATTATCGCGGTCACGAGAAGTCGAGGAGAAATCAGAGCGGAAGAAAGGGCGAAGAGAAGGTATTATTTAATTAAAGCTATCCGAGACGCAATTGTACCGAGGATTTTACTGCTGTCTCTGACGTCCTTTGACTCATCCAAGCTGGTTCAAGCTGCCTTCTCCTTGCTCCTTTCAGCTGATTCTTTGCTCAGCTAATTGAAAAGGATCTTTCGACCTTAATGAGTGATGTAGGAAAAAGAAGGTCTTCGATTCTCGTGGATAGAAGCTTTTTCAAACGACCGAGTTACAGAGGTTTGCTGATAGGAAATTCTGTGCCGTTTTCAACACTTTCGGCACACAATTATCACATATTGAACTGGACGTTTCGCGATTTTCTTTTTGATTGTTGTCGGTAATAACAGAATGGATCCAGCAGGGTAATTCGAACAGAAAGGAAGACGAAGGGAAGGGGATTTGGTTGGCAGGAGAATGCGTTCACCTGCATTATTTGGAGACGTACGTACCTGTTGCTGTAAAGCGCATGCATAATCGGCCTACGGTGCATATATTTCACGGTAACAAATTACTTCGCTACGTTGCGCTTCTCCCATTCCCTGTTACGAAGGTTAAGCCGCTTTGCTGCAGCCTTAAAACTGTTCCTCGACAACCATAAACAGTTCAATGAATACTTTATCGACTAAATACGAGACTACCTCCAGTTAATGTAGAATCGTAATTTTCCAATTACTATTGTACCTACTCTACATTGGATCTCGCGGTGATTCGGGGTTGATTAATTCAATTTGAATTATTCCATTATTGAAAATTTGGAATCTAAAATTTAAAACTAATTCCTTGATTAATTTCCTTGATTCCTTCTGCTGTACAGGGCAAATTAGAAGAAAGAAATGCTTGGAATTTTTCACGGGTTTCGTTTCTCGCAACGAACTCTCGTGATGGTAAAAACAATAACGATAAAGGAATTCAAGATCCAGTTATCTACCGGAAAACGAGATAAAACTGCTAGGAGCAGAAGGAAGCCAAGAACCAGGGCAATACCGAGTAAATCGGATGTCGCGACTTCGTTTCGAGTTTCATGGCGATTCGCCAACAAAATCGAATCACCAGACTCGATCGTACGTTCGAAAGGGCTCGTACAGCTCGTAATGGATACTTACGGTGAATCTTTTGCACTTTTTCCCTTTGCTCGACCCGATAAATTAACGAATCTTCATTCCACTTGTCAAAGAATTCAAAATAAAAGAAATCGAACCTTTCAAACTAATTGATGTTGATTTGAAGCTAGGATAATTTTAGTAAATTACGGGAATAATTATTTAAATTCAAAATGAAATACACAAGAATTAACGAGAACAACGATAGACATAACTGGTGAATATCGAAACAAACGCTTTACCTTGCTCGGTAATTTTTATAATTTTTGCGCGTATCCAGTTGAATCGCTGTTATTCCATGTTTTCCGATTTAATTAACGGAGTAATGATCGAACGTTTTAGCCATGTTCAGTGAAACGTACACCAAGCCGTTTATAATGTTTCTGATTAATCAAATTAAAATCGTACCCTGTTTGAGCCGGGGTAAAGGATAAATGAAATCAATTCCGAGCTGGAACAAAACGGAAATGCAAATACATGTACATCGACAATTTACAAATCGCAACGACATCTGCGATTAAATTTGCGAAATCGAATAAATTTGGAAATTGAGTTGCTTTGCGTCAGAACGAACACCGACACCGAGTTTTCTAATTTAAGTTATAACAAAACTTCAATTTTCAACCCTTAATTTTATAGCTTGAGAAGTTTTCAATGTCTGAAAACGTCGGAAAGATCTTCAGCTACCCGCATGCGACAGAATCGAGAAGGAACCGAAAGGATAAAACGATTTCCTGTTGTGCAATTAACGTTAATTGCAGGAAATTCAGTGCACAAGGGTTACGCGCAATACTTTGTATCCTGTCGGATAACGAAACAAAGCGAAACGAGGAGTAAATTCAGCAAACGTAAGCCATTCAAAGAGCTTTTCTTCCTCAGCCGGTGTTTCTTGCGGACCAAGTTCTGCCTTCTTTGACAATTAAATGTAATAACACGCTTTGGTGAGTTGGAAAGTGTATGAAACATCCCGACAAATCTTATTACCGCTTTAGCTACTTTTGTTTCGTACACATTGCGTGGTTATATGAAAACAAGATGAACTAAAATAGAAGATTTCCAGATTCGTTTACTCCTTGCGTCTTCGTTAAGCTTCGTTGCAGCTGCATTAACGATAGAAAGATTCAGAATAATAATTAACGATAAATGTGTTTTTTACACTACGTCACAAATTCAATATATTTTTCTCGTAACCTCTGTTACAATACAAAAGAGAAATTTAATTGAAATATTTAGCCTGAAAATCATATAATGGGGTCTCTGTTAATGAGAACCAATTAGTTCATTGTTCATCGAATTAAACGGTGAAGCACAGCCTCATTATGTGACACGAGGGAATTACATTTTGCAAAGCACATTACGCACAGAATGGACCCGCGGCAGTTATTTTATAACATTCTCATGTCACTTACAGCGAACGAATACTGATTATAGACCGATCGATTCTCTTTGCATCGTTACGTTCGGAAAACATCGAATAACTTTGTAAAAATAATAACAAAATGTTCGCTTGATTGAACGTTGTCAGTAGAAAGCAAGATACAATCACGAATTATTTCGGTTCTTCTCGTTTGTCGGTGTAATCGGTATCAGATAACGGGTAAAATCGTTTCCAAAACGATTCCACAAACCGTGGCCGTAAGAAAGAGCGATCTCCATCGGAAAATTGCGAGCGTGTTTGCGAGCGGGGAAAGCCTTTTCCAACGGATTCGTGAAAGCTTTCCCGAAGAAAGCCGCTTGTAATCCGCGACCAAAGTGAAAACTGACGTTGCGAATGGGTACCATCGATTTTCCAGCCGAGAAGATCCCGAAATTCGTTCGAGAGATCGTTTCGGGAGATTTGCGAAGGTTTTTCTACCTGATAACATCGGACATTGTGAATTGATGTCCAAAATCCCTCCAGGTTGGACAAGCTTAAGAAAAAGTATTTTAAATGTCCCCCAATTTCAATTTGATTTCAGACTATATTTCATATTCAATTTCTAAGCACCGTTTCATAAAAGGTCACGATTAATTTACCTACGCCTGTCAAAGGTTAATAAAATCCCGTTTTTCTATACACTTTATTGTCCCACAATTGTTTTAATTACTACAGGTAAATCACTGCTCGATCCTGTGGTTTTTATCGACCTAACTCAAACAAAGAAAATAATTGTGTAAGCTCGAAACGAATTGGTAGACTCAATAAAATTCCACCGAATACCGGATGTCGCTATAAAGGACCAATCAATTCCTTTCGAAAAGCTCTTTGAGGAAAAAAAAAGGGTATTTTCGGCAAGGCTACAAGCCGGTGCACCGCTGTTTCGTCGCCTCAATTATTTCTAATTAAACAGCCGTTGCACTAAAGTGTGTAACAAAAAAATATGGACCTTTGTTATTTGTTGAAAGAACCGCTCGTTAAATGTAATGAGCTCGTGAAAGTCCAATAAGAGGCGAGCTTGATGTTGAATTACACGTAGTACGTTCAAAAAAGTTCTCTTAATTTCTGAAAATTTGCCCTCTTTTCACCAGATGTCCATCATACTGCCACAAATGCACTCTATTTTTTCCACTACCTTTTTTTTTCACGCCTGCCAACAAATTTTTCTTTTTTTGTTTACGCCATGAATTTTTTTTCCTGCTGAATCTGTCGGGATGAATTTTGGGTTTTGAGTGCCACTGAGAGATTTGCTTTTATCGAATGTCGGGGTTATCATCGAGATGGACGTAAAACTTTTCCCTCTTTTTTTTTTTTTTTTATTGTTGATTGATCCGAGTTCAAATCTTCTCGGAGAAAAATCTTCGCCATCCGAGGGTTAATATTTTTCGCCAAAGTGAACTCTAATTCGTTGCTCACTCTTCTACCGACATAATCGATCAATTTTCCTATTATCGAATGCTACGGTGCAGTGACGATCGAGAAAGGACGAAATAGGGACGTGAACGAAAGGACGGTGAACGACAGAAGAAAGTACGATCGCTTCTGCAAACAATTTAGCGCAAATTGGAATCGGAATAGAGTTTTAATGGACAGTTCAATACTGGTAGACTGCAATGGACGTACCGCGAAGTAAATTTTTATTATGTTCGACAGCTGTACGTCTATTTTAATTTTCAACCGATTACTTGCGGACACATTGTTAACGCGTTGTCCCGATTCATATTTTCAAGCGGAAATACTTGATGAAAATATACGTGTGCCCAAACACCCCCCAGTATAATCATTATCCAAGCTCACGATGTTTCAATCTCGTTTGCTTCTGCCTCTTTCGACGATTACTTCAGCCGAATGCAATTAAGCTTGGCAAGGTGGATTGTTTATTTTCAAACACGACCAGCACAGACGCAAATATAATTTTCCAAGATTAACTAGCCTGGCAGTCGCTTTGCGCATCCTCCCGTCAACCCTTCATCCACCCCCTTCCTGGCCGCACAGGAAGATAACAAACCTGGCCGCTGTTCGCTTAACAATCTACAGTTTTAAACTCATTTCAAAGTTTATTCCGCGTTCTCGTGTGCGTTCGCCCGCGGCGATTCATACTCGGCCCTGGCTCGTTCAACCGGAAGCTGACGAACGAAAGCGGCAACCGGATCTTGCCTTCCATCAACCCCAATCGCATGATTACGTCTCTGCGTGACAAAGATTAACATGGTTCGCGGTTGTTGGATAATTAGAGAACTACGAACTCGTAGACGCGTAAATTCCCTGGCTCATTGGCTCGATCGCGCGGTTTTAGGGGTGAATGAGGGTGATTATTACTGACCGTTCACCATGACGACGCGTAACGCTCGTTCGAGCTGCCTAATACACCGTGAAACGATAAAGAACGCTATTGAAATAAAAAAATTTTCAGAGTATTCGAGCTGGCAATTGTTAACGCTTATGTTGAGAAAAGAAGCTAATTAAATCGAATGATGATCGGGATAATCGAAAGGAGGGAAAGACGATTTATTCGTTAAATAGCCAACACATATTTTCCGCAGATAGTTTCAAACGAGCATTCATTGTTTTGCGAAACAATGGACACGCAACACGGAAAACAGAGTTACCCATCCGTTGTAACAGCAAATTACACGTCTGCACGAGTCACAAAAACCCGTTCAAACGCAGTGGTATAGAGTTACACGTTTTACGAGCATTCGACGAGCATTGTTCTCAAAACTGTGACTGACATAAATCTTCAAACACCAAATTGATTAAACGTTATGGGAAGATTTCAAGATAACACGAGACGATTTGAAGAAGTTTGAAAATTAAAAGGAACAAATGAACATAATTCATATTTTGTCAATAACAGTGGAAGTGACACAACGTCGCAACAGCTAACGTGTACGCTTGTCACTAGATCACACTGGGTTTAAATCCCGCTGGGATCTCAAAAATATTTATCTCTGTCCACTGCTATTTTCCAATACCTGATCAAACTGCAAATACTTCGTGAACTTAGAGAATATAAAAATAGATGGAAGGAAAATTCACGTAGATAATTATAATATTCGTAATCTTTGATTCGGTGCCGGTGTGAAGATTCATTAGAGGACTCATAGAGAGATATTATCGCCAATGCACTGGTGAAGTAGACACGCTAGTTCAATAAGGCAATACCGGGGGGCAATTAAACAGAGATTGCGTAATTGTAATTACCTGGTAATTGTACGCGTTACAGTGATACCCGTATGGTTTTGTCACGCACGTTGTATTTCGTAACCGCAATGCTTGCTCTGTCGCCATACGCGATCAACCTGTATCGGGTGTTTCACCTTTCGATCCATGCAATAATTACGGTTTCATTGATTAGATGTGTGATAATTGCTGCTGTCCATTGAAAACTTAATGGTATCGATTAAAATTCGCAGCTTGAACTTATCAAGGCTTTTCTAATTAAAAAATAAAAGGTTATTTTCTAATATTACTATAGGGTCGTTAAAATATTAATTGAATTCGATGTGCAACTGCTGCGAATTTTATTTTACCAGCTCGACATTATGGATATTTCAATCCTTTTTTAGTACATCACTCGTGGAGTGGTTTTTTTTATATTCAACATTTCGTTGCTCTGAATATTTCAACAAAATGATAATCCAGTTTGCTCACCTACTATGTACGCACGTTTAATAATACTGCGTGATGCGTGAATTATTCAGTGTCACCAACGATGGCGATGAATATTGTTAAATGGAGGCCCGATTGCGGTCGCATTGGTTTACAAATTATTCCAACAGATACAATAAGCATCATATCCCATGACGCGTTGCTTAATGTGTACGAAACGAGTATTTGTTCTATTGCAACAAATTTGGATAACTACAATTACAGCGTACAATTCATCTGATTGAAATTATTTTGCATCCTAAATACAAATGAATTGTTGTTCTCTTGTTCTTTTCTTTAAACAAAAAATGTTTAATTATCCAGTAAAACAGAATCGATCAATTTTTGTTTCACCGGACAATAAGTAATTAATCCGTGCAAATTCATTCCTATATACGCGAATGTCAATTCAATTTCATATTTTCCTCGCAAATAATACAGACAGTATTTACAACATTTTTTAGTAAAAACTGCCACGAATATGCTGCAATATTCATTTGCAAACAAGAGGTAGCAAACGATGAATTGGATTCAATGAAAATTACAAAATTAAATTCAATCGGAATATGTTTGAATCGTCGAGTTGCATTAAATACACAAAAAAATGGTAGAAAAATATGCCGATATTGAATGGAAAGCAGGGAAAAAAGCTTATTTCTGTTAATTAAAGTACAATGTAGAGAGACGATATAAATTCAGTACAATAGGAACGAATTTCACGAACCGAACTGTTCGGAAAGCTGGAAATACTGTGTCGAGGTTATTGCTTCCTCTCGACAGGTTTCAATCCCTCCCCTAAAATGCGAAACTTCGTCCTCTTTGAAAAATTGTACTCTCCTCGAATCAGCCTTAGCATACGAATGGGAGACGCGTGACTGGGAACAATTGAACACCAGCGACTGTTTGACAATATTGGAAAGAAGAACAACTGTCAATACCTGCCTTTTAATTAGGAAGACTGGTGAAAAATTGGAATGACAATTTTTCTAAATAATGAAATTCGAATATTGTAAGATTTACGCGAATAAATTAACAACTACAGCATTTCCATAAAGTGTATTCGAAAGATAATTAGTTGGAAATAATTAAATCATACGAATGCTTCTGTGGTTGGCATACATTCTGGACTATGCAATAACATTAATTACCTAATGTTCATGATGTTCATAACCATAAGGTTTATGATGTTTAATCACGAATCCACAATAGCACATATTAATCCCTATCATTCATATTCATCAATATTCATTGTACATATAACAGATTTGTAGTACAGGACATCAATGACCCCATAGAATTCACGGTATTAAACTCAAAAATAAATAAAATATATTAAAATTACCTAAACTTTGGACCGCCATATCTACAAATTTACATAAAATATCTAAATATCGTTTACGCCGTTGGAAACGAGAATTCTTTCTCTGTAAAATGCCGTTCGTTTGGTGTCGATCGGATTTCCGGTTCCCGAGATATCGCGATGTAAAGAGGAACATGATTTCGGTTGTTTTACTCTGTCTGCCTGCTCGCATAACCGGTTTCCTTGTTTCCCCACTCCATCACTGACCCACCGCAAGCCGTACGCTGGACAGATGAATGAGTCATCTTTTTACTACGCTTACTACCGCTACTACTACCGTAGTAATAGTAAAAAATGTAGGTCACTGTGTCACCCATTCGTAATTGTAGGGTACTAAACTTTGAATCGCTGTATCTCGGGAACCAATTGTGATATCGACGTACAACCAATTGTATTTTTAAGAGGATACCTTTCTCTATGTATTGAATTTGTTTACTTGCAAAATTATTGTTTATGTTTTTTGTTATCGCAAATTAAAATTTTTATTACCACTTTTAGGATGATTCTAACACTGTAAACTAATTTTATTGACTTTTTAGATAATTATATGCACCATATTAACCTTGTTATCGTCCTCGGGAAACGTGGTAATAGCGCGGCTCGTGGAATTAAAGAAAATAAATGAAGTGTGATTTTTATTTCGTTCACGGTAGAAGGGGATAATGAAATACTCAAACAAACACCGAAAGGCGTATCACTGATTTTATACGAAGAAAGATTAATTAATTATATGCGGTAGACACAAGTTCTCTGTTTGTATTTAATTTATTACGAGTGTGTTTGCATTACGGATTAAAGCAAACTTTGTTTCTGTGAATGTGTTTAATTTAAACCATTTCTAGCGCAAACTACGGAATGTTAATTTGCTGTTTTGACTTTAGTTTAGAGGTGTTTTCAACCAGTTATGTTTCTTAGATTGGCAAACTAATGATCGGTCTACAAATATATCTGTCATTTATGATAAATGGAAATAAATCTAATAAATGACGCAGCATTGAAACGAAATCTAGAAGACAGAGAAAAGCCAACAAGTCCCTTTCTCGCCTTGTTTCTGGGATCCCAGGGAAACGTAAGAAGGGGAGAACGGTAGTTTAAGAGATTCAACTCTTTCCCCTCGAACTATGAGTGGATTTCCAACAGCTTAAAAGAAAGAGAACTTCGATTTGTTACAACACTTTCCGGAGAATTCACTTTTAGTTACGAGCTTGGAATTCAACAACCCCTAAACGGGAAAAACGACCGAGAAATAAAACGTGTTACCCCCCTGTTTAACTATTTATCTGTTATTACAGAATGATAAAGATTTGGTAATCCAGATAATGAAAAAGTACATTACATTACTGGCCAATGGAATTTTTAGCCAATTTACCGTCGCAATCAAGGTCTTTATTTACGCGAGGCGAGTGGTCGAATAAATAATTGTCGGGCGAAATGACAATTTTGCAGGTATTACGAACTCTGGTATATGGTCCCGGTGAGATTGCAAAAAGTCCTGCTATTAATGCAGAAGCACATAGAGCCGCGTCGTTTATCAGTCGCTAATCTTATCTCGTCGTCGATGCAGATCTTTGAAATGGTAAAATTCGTTACTGGTCCGAATAAATCGTCGGTATCTCAAAGTGGACCGAGGTAGATCTATCTCTGTGCCTGCATCGCAGTGTCCCAATTTTTGTTTCATCAACGAACAGACGTTTTAGAAAAAAGTTTCATTCTATTCGCGAAAACGAGTAAATATATCTGCGCGAACCATTGAACTTGCAGTGCATATTCGTTCAAACGTTTCGACATATGTATTTCAGAATTATTCAATTTAAAGTATACTTGTCACTAGAATCCACACGATTTGTTCGTTCATTGTCGATATCGTAAGTCGATAATTAAGTGGAGAACGAGTGACGAATAATTCAACCACGAAACAAATGAATATTACGCGATGCATGAGATAAACCGCGGTAATTAATGCAACGCAAACGTTCATTTAAACAAGATAAATTTGACAAACGCGAAATTACAACCGATACCAATTTCGTTGTAAATGTACCCACCAAAGTATCTGTAATTACAACGATATCCACTGCTCTCGAAATTAATTAAACACCTTAATTATTTCTCTCGCTAAATCAATACAGGGATTGTCTTTTAAAAATTCTAATTTTCTTGCTCCATAACGAAAGGAAAGTAATGCAGAAACATTGTTGATACAAACGAGAATAATATTTTCAATTCACCAGGCTTTTTTAAAGCTGTGGAATATTCAAACGCTATGGTAAAACTAGTTTCCGACAAAATTTCATCGTTACATCATTTTACTCGGCTCCGTTGACGTTATTTCTTCTGAAGGTCTTATTAAAATCCCAGGATCACGGGATCGTTTCATAGTTCATCATCGTTTCCGTTTCCGTTCCCGTCTCGTCTCCTTTTTTTATTACGTTCAAGGGACAAGGAACGAAAGGAAACGGAGAAACTACGCGTTTCCGCCCTAAACGAGGACTTTTTCATAACCCGAGGAATGAAACGAACGAGCATCCCGTACAATTTGCTGAATTCTTTCGCGAACCGACGCCGCCTACGTTGCGTGGCATATTAAATTTCAAAGCCATGTAACTTACACGTGGCTCGAATAAAGCTTTGAAATTTCGCGTTGAAGCAAGCTGACTCAAAACACAGCCTGTTCGCGTGTAATGATTCGGAAACAATGGCAGACAGAAATTTGATCAAAAAACCTGTGGTTTTTCAATGGTAATTAAACGTGTACTCTGAATAATGTTGAATGAAAATTAATTTTAATTATTCTGATACGAATTCGCGTTCATTAGGTATTATGATCTCGATTTTACGAATAAAATAAAAAAATTTTGTTTCATGTTGCAATTAATACGTAATCAACAAAAGTTCCAAGTGTCTTAATCCTCACGCACGGTAGTATAATTGCTGTATCTTTCTCATTTGAATTATTTAACATATACTTTACCGAATCGGTTGAAAATTAATTAAACACTCTACGGATGGCGAAAAGTCGAGTGGTGCGTGCATTTCACTCGTTGCAATCGCGTTATTAATGATGTTTTGCAGGGGGTTAATTTATTCGGCACGATGCGAAGGCGCGTTCCGAATCTAATTATCCCATAAAATCGTACGTTTTATAATACGTGGTTAAATAGTTTGCAATGGGAAACGCGAATATCGATGAATTAGCGGGCTGTTATCGATAATACAACAGGAAAAACATTGCCGTTGAATTTTCACGAATTTCGTGGAATGATATAATTAAAAATAAATCACTTACCTGGGGATAATCACCCTCCTTCATCTGATAATCAAACACGTAAAAATATGTTTTGGGCATCGGTTCCTTTTCACTTTCCGGCACCGGTGCTATGTGAGGGTTGTTCGGTTTCTTTGTGTGTCTCAGGGTGAACAAATCACCGGTTTGCACCAACGGCGCCACGAATTGGGCGTCGCTTAGCGCCTGGACGCAAGCGTCTTTCGTATTCACCGGATGTTGGACCGTACGTTCCCAATCCGTATACTCGTTCACCACCTGACGACAAAAGCGAATAGAAAATCAATTATTTAATTATGTGTATTAAAAAAATTCGTGAATATATTAAAATGATTTTTTTCTTATATCCGCATCGTTGAATGGAAAAGGTTTCAGTTTTGAAATTCGAATACACTTTTGGATATACTGTTTCAAGAAACATGATATCGTGGAAATTCAGGGTTTCCTGGAAATGTTCAATCTATGTTTTTCAGTTGAAAAAAATATGGATTGTTACCAGGGCTTCATATAGATTTAGCAAACTATTTTTTGAAACGCACTGAAATATTCCATTGTATTTAAGAAAAAATTCCATTTTTTTTAGCAAACATGACGTGTATTCTCCATTACCGTTTAATGAATGAACAACGAATGAAACCATTTTTATTATTCGTGGAAACAGATTTTGTATTAATTAATACAATAATAACGAACATTTACTTACGGTATAGAATATTTCCGTGAGATGATAAACGTACGCGTTCCTCACGTACGTTCTGATTATCCTGTCTCTCCTTTCGCCTTCGAATCCTTGCTGAACATCCTTTTCCGCGAATTTCCACAAAGCTTCGCTCGTCGTTACTCCAAATAACAGGTCATACTTGTTGTTGCTTGTAATCGGTGCACCGTGTTCAGCTTTCTTTGGCAGTGGTCTGAAACATATTTAAAAAAATTTGTTCTATGAATTATCCGTTTCATATTCCTTAAAATGTTGAAGAAATGTGATCAAAGTGAAAATATTGGGCCAGATCCAAAGCCTTGATATATTATCGCTAAAAGCCGAACCATGAATATGCTAATGACTTTGTAGAACAAGACTGGATCATTAACAATTCTGTTAATGAACCGCACTAATGTCTACGACGAAATGGGCTACTTCTGCATCTGCTTAACATTTAATGAGTTGCTTCGATAGGTTTGTAAAACCATTAGCCGAAGACATTATGCAAGTATTTTTCTTAGCATCAGTGCGTTACCAATACTTCGATAAGAACGCTTCGAATAATTTATTAAAGAACATTAATGTAATTAATGTTTATGAAATGAGGGTGCATAATTAATACAAAAATAATATTAATTTTGGAACAATATAATTAAATTTAATGACCAGACGTTTCATATTTACTCCACTTCCTCGCTAATTCAACATTACACTGTTAATTAATTTCATCTGTTTTCTGTGAAATTCATGGAAATTCATGAAAATAGAATTACTGATCCTCACCCAAATCCTTGAAACTCTGGACCCATATAGGACAGGAGATCCTTTTGGAAATCCGGTTTGATGACCACGCCATCGACGCTGGGTCCGAACGCGCTGAGAAAAGTTGGTGGTTGGATATCGACCTGCATCAACTCTTCTAGGCTACGTTCTCGAAGGCAATCGACGATCAGCTCGTTATCCTTGAGCAGATCTTCAGGAATTGAGCAATTGACGGCTTTGGCCAATTTTAAAGCGTACGAAACAGGATCCTCGACCACTGCCCACGACGATAGAGCACTTCCTGACAGAAGGATGGCTCTTTTGAACAAACCTGCAACAAAAAAATACCTAATTTGTTAATTTCAAAGGATTTCAGTAAAATTTATTGCAATTTTGTCTATCATTTCCCTCGCGTAAGTGCAACAAAATTAATTCAAAAGTTTTCGTGTTCGTCAAGAATCTCGAGTCGAGATTATAACGTATGAAAACGTAGGTGTCGTCGAAACGCGAGCTGGTCGTTGCTCGACAAGCACACCTGCGAAAACTTCCATCTTTCGGTATGCAAACTGATTAATTAAGGAACCTACGGGAATCTTCTTTTCTGTACTTTGGCGAGACACGTCTTGGAAACTTGTTCCTTCGTCCCTTGAAACTTTTCACGAAGCTTGCTTCAATGATTTTTCGAACCTGATTACCTCACCGTGTAACGAAAGATTAATTAGACGAACAATACATATTTCGTGCTTGTTCGAGATTGAGTTTGAAATTCAAATGCGCAATTCGATTTTCAAGATGGCGGTGAGAGGAACTAACGGTTTAGACAGTTTGAATAAAAACCGGTATATTTCACAAACACAATATTCACAGTACCTACATTTAACAGATTGAGCACAAGGAGTTTGAGAGTCAATAAATCATTTACCCGCGACGCGACGAACTGAGTTTGAAGTTGTGATGTATAATAAAACTACGCGTTGACTCAATACGTGGTTAACACGAAATTATATTAATTTCGTGGGTTTGAGCTTGAAATTATTACTTACGAGCTTGTGCTGGCCATCGGGACTAGTCGCGTTCACGTGAGCGAGATTTTGCTTACAAGAGCTTGAGAATTATAAAACGAAAATTCTACTATACACGTATGAGATCTACGAAGTGCTGAACACTAATGGCCGACAGGAAAGCGATTGGTGTCGCCTCGAGCTCGTGTCGAGCGCGGTGATTGGTTGGGACGACCGGCATCCAACATGGCTACCGGCCGTAGTTCAGAGTGCTACCGCGGTCCACGTGGAGGCGTGACGGTTTCAACTGGCGCGGTGATTGGTCGGGACGACCGGTGTATCCATGATGGCTGCCGGCCGTAGTTCAGAGTGCTGCCGCGGTCCGCGTGGGGGGTGACGGTTTCAATCGGCGCGGTGATTGGTTGGGACGACCGGGGTATCCATCATGGCTGCCGGCCGTAGTTCCGACTGCTGCCGCGGTCCGCGTGGGGGGTGACGGTTTCAATCGGCGCGGTGATTGGTTGGGACGACCGGGGTATCCATCATGGCTGCCGGCCGTAGTTCCGACTGCTGCCGCGGTCCGCGTGGGGGGTGACGGTTTCAATCGGCGCGGTGATTGGTTGGGACGACCGGGGTATCCATCATGGCTGCCGGCCGTAGTTCCGAATGCTGCTGCGGACCGCGTGGGAGCGTGACGGTTTCAATTGGCGCAATTTTTGACCAATGCTTTTCACGACCGATTCAAGCTGTATGATAGGAAGTAACATGCTATGAATTATGATGAATATTTCTGAAGCGTAAAGGGGAAGCTCGAGAAACGAGGAGCTCGATGTTAAGCAGGAAACACGGCAAGCTCGAGATAAAGAAGAAAATTATACCAGAAGGAATGGTATCGAAGTAACAAGCACGCCGGATGTGCTTTTCCACGATCGTCACGTAGCAAGGATAATCGAACCATCGTTCCTTTTCATCTTGGTCAAAGCGCAAGAAATTTTAATAATTTTCCCAGCCAGAGAGCACGAGCCTGATGAGAATAATACCGTAACGACATTCGATTCTCTAATATCTTTGATATCATTAATTTAAAAAGATTCTCAAAGCTGTCGAAACTGGCAGTAAGCTCGCTTTGTTCATTTTCCGAGGAATTACCACAATTAATACGTCTCTGCCATCTCTCTGTTGAACCGGTAATTTATCAAGACAGATTTATACCAGCAATTTCCAGTATCCTGGAAACATCACAGACCTAACGTCGACCAATATCTCCTAGGGTCGGTGTTCCAAGCGAGAAATTCCAGAGTAATGCTACGTTAGCTGTCGATTTCAAGCAAGAAACGAAGGGAAGAAGGAATAGAAGAAGCAGAGCAGGCTTGGTTTCAGGAGGAGGATCTTGGACATCGAGGGTATCCTTCACGTAAAGACACCATAGACAGAGAAACCTTGTAATATTTCAAGAGTATGATATTGCAAGAATTTTCCGCGATAAGAAACCTGTTAGTCGATTTCCAAAACGGCGGATAAAACCGCAAATAATCTACCTCTGTTATCGCATCTGGCAACCTTCCGTCTTGTCCTTTTTAACATGGATGTTTCCGAGAAAATTGGATTGTGTAAAGCTGTTGATTTGATTGGTGGACCATCAGGAAACGATATTCTTGTTTTAGATTTTCTCTCGCCTGAAAATTTTGTTCCCTGCCCTTTGGGGATGATTCGAGGGGTTGATTCTCGTCGAGGGCACGACGAGCAAATAGGCGATGGAATTCATCGGGGATGAAGGGAGAATTAGATATTGGGTTTTTATTCGAATGAAAAATGGCATGGTGAGTCCGTTGGGATTCGAAGCCTGAACAATTTACTTGTAGCACGAAAACGTTCGCTGCGCCAGTGAGAGCTTCGCTAATGTTGTTCGTTTTTTTCCTGAACATTGTCCTGGCACTGATTTATCGTTCCTTTAAAGCGCTATGGTTTCCAACAAATTACTGGCTCTAAACACTACAGCAGATTTTATTTCTACACAGAATTATTTTTTGAAACGTTGACGATAGTACTGTATTCCGATGTCGAAAAATTTTGAAGGACACAGAGATCGATGAATCTTTGAGGTTGATCGTGGTATCTTTGAGAACGCTCAAGTTTCGTGTCACAAGAGAAATCTGTTCGGCACACATAAGCTCGTTTCCTTTTGGATTCTTCTCGAGAGTCTCGTTAGCGGTGGGGTTCTCTATCGAACGAATCGTTTGGAATCAGCGAACAGTATTGGATTCTAGCATTGAAAGAGAAGAGGTTCGCGACCGTCGACGTCTCGTTACTTATGGGATAACGATTTCTCGGTCTTGGTTTGCTCGATTTTCAGCGAGCCACGCTACAGAAATCGAGTTGCACAGACGTTTTCGACGATCAGAATATCTCATCGTCTAGACGTCGAACAGTTGATTACTCGGACAACGAACAGAAGCATGAGCGAAGAAAACAAAAGGAAAAGAGAAAGGAGGTAACAAAATACGAGTCAGGAAAGCTTCGAAAAAGAGTTCCTTATTTTTTGGCGTGAAGTGCAGAATACGCTGCAAAGTTGGTGGCGTCGGGGACGATGCTGGATTTTTATCGTGTTACAGCAAAGTTTAGCAACTTTCCGCGGGAATCGTCGAGATTGCTCGACGAAGGAAGTCACCTTCAATTGAGCGAACTTCAAACTCGCGAATGAGGGCTGGAAGAAAAGTCAGAGTGAAATTAAAGGTATTCCGAGTCGAGTTTTATTTCATCGTTGCTCTTCAACTTCTTTCAGATATAAATTTCACTAAATAGATCTGTCGACGAGGATACAATACGAAGAAGTTAAGACAATGTCTTTCAAGTAAAATAGCATGCCGTTACCGATTCAGAAACACTGACATGCTGCATGCCAGAAACATATGGACGTACTAATTTCTCTATGGCCAGCGGCGGTTTACGAATTGTATCGTTTCCAGGATTGAAATTTCATCTTCGAAACGATACACGATCCCTCAGCTTTTCGAAATTTCTGATCATTGTTTCAGGAAAGATAGATAGAGTGAAAGGTACTTACCACGTATGACTGTCGGGCTGATGGCGAGAAAATGAACGCAAGCAGCGCCAGTTCCTTGGCCCATCAGCGTCACGTTGTTGGGATCGCCGCCAAACAAGGCGATATGCTCTTTGACCCAGTGAAGCGCCGCAATCTGATCCATGAGACCATAATTCGCGACCCTTGCCTTCGTCTGAGGCGCCACATTGGCGTTCAGGAAGCCGAGCACGCCCAGACGGTAGTTCATCGTTACGATCACTTGGTCGGTGTAGCTGGCCAGCACGCTACCGTCGTACGGGTTTCCGCTGCCCCAATCGTAGCTCTCGCCGTGGATATAGAGTAACACCGGATGCCTTCTACCGCTGTCCGCCATGCCTGGAACCAGAAAACTGTCCCGTTAGCATCACTTTATACAAGTGTGATCGCGTAAACTTGGCTTTAGGTTGTTTGTGTACACGTACAGTCTCGGTTGCGCACTTGGGGATTGCTGGAAGAACAATATTTACGTTTGGAAAGGCTTCGCTGATTTACGCGCAGCCTCGAGCAAAGCTCAACAACGACTGAACGTACAGACTTTCTGACATTTCATTCATTTGTGGTTTTACTGAGAATGAGTTAAATAAAATTTAACACTTTAATTGTCACGACAGATCCCTAGAAAGTTTCATCAATTTGAATTTTAATTAATTTAATCTATTTAGTTTTATTAACGAGTAATTGCATTCAAGAAATAACGAGCAAAAGAATAACAGCACCGCCGGGCCCTTATTCTCATGTAAACAAGGTTGCAGAATACTGATGAAAATGGCAGATATAACAATGCAGAGCTCCCAGTCCACCTTTCCATCAGGTACCTCGACGTCTACATCTACCAAGAAAATAAACGAGAAACCATTCGTTACCAGCTATCCCACAAGAGCCACCCCGTTAAAGAATTGAAAGGTCCTATTAATAGGAAAACACTTTCGAACCCGTTGCAATATAATCCACCCATTTCGCTTCCGTGTTATCGTCCACATTTCACTCGGAGGTCCCTGAACTCGTCTTCAAACCAATCTACCGAACGTCACCGTCGCTGCTTGCCTAAAATATTAACGATTCACCTCAGACGTTCAGCAAACAGTCGTGTTCCACGTGGGAAGGAAACGTTCGTACCGAAAATTCAACTCAGACCAGAAACCATCGAATTCTCTTCAAGGCGTATGCCAATCTTTCTGTTTTCTCTCGTTTTATTTTTGCCACGTCGCGGTTGTCCCTTCGGAGCAAGGGACTGGCATTGTTCCTCAAGGAGTCTGTCAACGATTTGCGAGAAATGCAAATGCACCTGGAGGAATTAACCACGTTCGATTTGTTGAAAATAAATCATTTCGCCAGGGAATTTGCGTAAAAGTGAAATTCGGGCAGCTCGTCTACTTCTTATCGCGACACACCACCCCTCGACGTATTTCCATTCGAGCGACGATACCAATGTCCACGGGGAAAAGGAGCGATAAAGAAAGCGACCCTTGAACGACCCTTACCGAAACAAAGACCGATGTTGACCGTGTGTCTGGCCCTATAGAAAAGTTGCAGCCGCCTGAAGAGTTCCATCCCACGGTACTAGCGGAAGAGGAACGGGTGGTAGCCTGCCAAAGAGGATTCAACCAGGTCTTCGCCTTCCGCTTCAGAAAATATAGAAGCTCGAGCTGTTCTAGACCATTGAATAACCGTTTCCTGATACAGCCGCTTTAATCAGCGAGACCAGATCGACGGAGGGAAGAGATGCGTTAACGCGTAATTCTAGTAGATCAATCCACGTTTGTGTCGACATCGAGCCTCCGGATTGCCTCCAACCCTCTGACTGAGATTCGAGTGCAATTCAGATGGTTCTTTCTCATCGTTTCATTTATTTTTTATCACTCTGAATCCCGGGAAGTAATTTTTCAAAATAATGTTAAGCCTTTACAATCGTAAATCTACTTCCAGGGATTATCATATTATTTTATTCAGTAACCTTTTCTCAATAAAAATTTGAAAAGCAAGTTGAGATTAACGAGAGAGAATTTCTTTTGACCCGAAAAGTACCATAGTTTTATCTTATATTTTTCCCTGTTATTCACGTATTATACACTGGAGAAGAAAAAAACCACGACCGACGTACTAAGCTCAGCCTGCTAAGAGTTTTATTAAAATTAAAAACATACGTGAACATTTGCGAAACAAAAGTTTTATCTTTGACGTAGTATACGTAGAAACGCGAATCGAGTGAATCGTTGCAGCTTGAGAGGTAGCTTTGCTATCACGTTTTCCATTTCGCTCTCGTAGTTTTAATTTCGTTCTCTTTTCGTCGAGATGGAAGTTGTAAATTACAGAGGAATGCGTTTTTCATTTGTGTTGAAAGGAAGCAGGTTATTGAATTTAGTAGATACTTCCAAAGTGACGCGTCCCTTTTCAACCATCAAACACTGCTTCTAATTGAAACAGCGTTTGATAAGTTTCATACTAGGTGCAGGAATATCGGAATACTTGAATAAAACTATACAAAGTAAAAATCTGGTATTCAACTTCGTCAAGATGCTGCTTGGACAAAAGACAGGCGAGATTCAAGCAGAAATTCATAAGTTTGATCAGCTCCTTCCTCTTCGTGCTTTTACGATCTTCAGTTCAATTTCTCGATTCTCAAGAGTGCCAAGAATTTCTTCCAGACATTATTTCGTCACTTTCAACCTTTTAGTCCACCCTCAAATTTCCACGATTTACGATATACCGATACACTTCCTCGAATCAATTGAAAGAAACGCCAAGCTTAAAAGCTTTCATCAAATTCGTAACACAGAAAATTAAAAAAGATCCGAGTAATAAAATCTTCCGAAGGATCGCTTCTAGCATTTCCACAATATCGTTTCTAAACTAGCTTGATCGATTTTCTATCACACAAATGCAGTCCAAACGAGCCGGGAGAAAGAAGAGTGTCCTACGATTTACGTCAATGTTTCATGCAGAATACGACCTTCATTCGTCGAATCTGGCTCAATTTCCCCGAACATTACAACCACCTTTATAATCCACCCATGTTCCGTTGTGTCAACAACAGCATCCCTTGTCTCTTTGACTCAAAAAATCCCGTGGCAAATAACCGAGTCCCGTTTGCCGTCATTGTCAAACAAATCCTTTTGTTTAACGTCATGCGAATACCAGGCCAACGAATCGTGTTTCAACCCCCTGGAGGGACAGCCACCGAAAGGGTTGCTCGCAGATTGCTCACTTTTTGAAAGGGTGGTTCGCGGATGCATTGTACTCTGGCCGTATGGAGAAGTGCAATAGTGCGGTGACTACCCCACCCCCATACTCGCACCCTATTTCAACGAAATCAAATTGCTGGCTGGGTTTAAGTAGCCATCCCCTGGACCTCGTTTCACCTCGTTTTGCGAGATCGATGGGGGTGAGAGCAGATCAATGGAGATGCTTTATGAGGAACTGGGTTGATTTATGTAGTTTCTACGATGAATTTGACGATGTTGCTAAAGTTTGATGAATACGCCGACAATGTAATTTGTCTCTGTAATTTTTCTCAACGTTTGTCGTATTTATTTTGTCGATTTTACAAGCAGAGAAGAGTTTCTCATCATTCGGATTTTCCTTCCTTCGGATTCTCATCGTACTTGAACGGCTCTTTGATCCTTTTCCAAGAATTTACTCTTAATCAAGCAAGTAGTTCGTTGAAAAGGTGTGTTCGTAAAGTAACCGGCAGTATTTAGGAAAGTTGTTTACGATGGTCGACGCGTTCCTTGCTTTGCATAAACACGGCTCAGTTTATTAATGCAACGTGCGTGGTGGCTCGTTCGACGCCCGAGTTTCGCTCGATATTTCATTTAAACATTATTTACGGGATCGTGCACCGCTGACGAATACGAATCGCCAGCCGAGAGCGTCGATTTCATTTTTAACGAAGTGACTCTCCACGTTCATCAACCTCTCTCAGCTATTATACCACGCTCCAAGTAAAATAAATACTCACTTTATATCGAAACCTGTAATTTTCATCTTTCCATTACCGTTTTCCAGTTAACGTTAGCAATTTCATTCTAGCGAGACTCCTGATCTCCTGATCAGATATTTGAAATTATCTGTAACGTCGCACCTTCGATATTTCAAATTGGGTATCACGATTCGACACCATTTTCGTCATTATCTCGGACCGAATCTTCAAAACGCAACTTTCGAACCGAAATAACAGAGTTCAAGAGTTCGAATCCGTCCTCGTTTGTCAGGGAACGTTATCGTTCCAAGAGAAAGTTGAAAAAGCTGGCATCTAGCATCGGAAGATCGAGGTCGCTGATAACGGAGAAACTAGGAAAATTGTGTTCCATTCGAAGAGAGAGTATCGTCCAGCGGTGAAAGAGGAAAAAAAAGAGGAGGCTTTCGTAACTGGCCTTTGTCATCCAGCGGTAAGAGACAAATAACCGCGGTCCGCCTTTTATCTTGCCACCTAGGGGAACCACAAAAAGACATTCGCAGTTTCGGTCCATTCTGGACAACGGACGTCCTCTGGATCTCATTCTTTTCCACCGTTACGATTTGTACCCCGGCTTTCTCGCAAAAGCGACGTCTAAAGTGGGACAAGTTGAAAGTGGTTTCCAACGCTCTCGCGGAACAAAAAATAAAAGAAAAAAGAAAAAAAAAATGAACGAGCCTCGACAAACGGATTCAGCAGGCTTCAAAGACGACCGATTGTTCGAGAGGCATCTTGCACGCGATTCCGTTTCAACTTCTCGACCCCCTTTTTCACTGTAACTCGTCGAATACTTTCTACTTCACCACTCTATTTTCCTATTATTATTATTATTTGCTTACTTCGGATTCCACCATGAAAACCACAACAACCTAACTTATTTAACTCGGTTAAAAATCTTTACAACTAAAAAGAGAAACAGATTACAGCAAAAGCTAGTGTACATTCAAGAGGAAAGGTTCTTTTAAAAGGAGCACAAAGAAGTCGAATCTGCGTATACCTTGATACAACAATCGAAACACATCCACGAGAACGATCTACGTGACAGAGAAGAGTTTCAGGTAAGCACGAACACAGCTAGGAAAGGAAAGTACACGGTTCCAAGTTGCCGTGATCCCGTCGCGCTTCTGGCTCGCGTTGGAATGCATAGACATAACGTAAATCCATGTTTACTATGCTAATACCGGCGAACTTGCCGGCTGAAAGACGCCGAGAAACGTCCTATCAAATATGCAGCGCTACTTGCACGAGCTTCTACAGGTCCAAAGAAAAGAGACGAGGCCGGTTGAGCAACGAGGAAGCTCGTTTTCGTAGAGTCTCCGTTAGACCGGAAGCTTGGCCCGTGTCTTCGACTTCTCTTCGAGCCAGCTACTTCGCTCGGTAAATTTCTTTATGAACACGACGGATACCGAGCTTCCTTTTTCACTCAGCCTACCTTCTTGTCATTGTTTTTATTCCTCAGGCGAAGGAATATTTGCAAGCCTTTGGCGAGGAATGCGCTTCTTTGTTTGGCAAGTTTTATTGACTTGTTGATTATTCTTTAGGCTATCGCGTCGAATACCTTAGATATGGAGGTCAGAGGTAAAAATTTTTCAGAAAATTCTAATTCTAACTGTCAAACGTTATCTATATTATCGCTTAAAGTGTTCTTTGTACTTGCAACGAGGTCGAGGATAATTGAGACTGCAATTGGTTATTAGTGCTGCGAGTTTCTATTACAACAGAATAATTAACGGTGCAATTCATTAGTAATAACTTTGAACTGGAATACCGAACTCGTGATTTCACGCCGGTTGGATGTTGCACGAATCAAATTTCACTGGGAATCTCTAGCTTATCGCCAATTCGATTGCATTATTTCATTGAATTCATACGTCTATGCACTGTACTAGCTATACCTTGATTCATGAACAACGCTTGGAAATTAATTAGCGACCGCAGGATGATCCCATATCACCGACAAGACATTCATTTTACGATTGGTACAATGACCTAGTTTCCAAATTCAACACTTGGAACAACATTTCTATGATTGTCGAATAGCTAATAATTTTGGATATTTCTATTCGTTTGAGACTTGGATATTAATTCTACTTTATCAAGTAGCGAAGAGGTTAAAACTTTAGTGGCAATGAACAACGGATGAAATTTAGGGCGATGAAACAATTGACAAACTCCGTTGGTTCGGTCTTGTCAGAGACAAGTTTACGGAATAGATTCTGGCGCGCGAAGCATTAGAAACAACAGTCTAGTTGGATAGATTTGTGTGTAACCAGCTGCGATCTCTCACATGTATAAGCTTTAGAATAGACAAGCCTGAGATTGAATACGGCGAATCTGTCTTAGGTACATGAATTCTCTTTGCTTTGTTTGTTAAGCGGAATAACCATTTCTATGTACGGAATTGTCTGAATTTTCATTATTAGTTCATTACGAATTTCCATTTGCAGAGTTTGCCTCCACATTTCTTTTACTGACATTTTTGAAACAAATGTAAACGAATTTCTATCGGAAAATTATCGTACATCGCGTTAACGTGTATCAGAAATCCTTTATAAGCAATATTTCCGTGGTTGTTTTCGTTCGCGGGAATTAATCTGAATAAATTGGAGGACCGTCGAACGCAAATGATATTATTTAAACAGATGCTTGACCGTATTGAATTTTGTGGTATTTATGAAATTCCGACAGTACTTGTACACGATATTTGTATCAATAAATTTGTTGTTGAGCATGAACAAATTTATTAGCCTGTTCATACGAAAACAGAATTTTGTATTGCAATTTGCTCGATGTAAAACGTTAATCAACCGAATGAAATTGTGATCAAATATTACGTATTTTTAATGAAAAATATTTTATTAATATTTAACCTTAATTAAATATGAATCAGCTTTGATGTTTCCTGAGATCAGAATCATAGACGTTGAATAAATTGAAGAGGTGGTCTATCGTTTCGAAGATCGATTGATTTTTTCGTAATTCGGAAGGCAAGATCCCGCCTCTAGCCACTGGTAATCCGTATTCAACGATACACGAGCTTGGTAAGCTCTTAATCGCGTTATCCGCATTTCCATATAATGCCTAGAAGCCTGTTATCTACCTGTCGTTACCCACACGACTACCCCTTTTAATCGTCGACGGTGAGGTACACGCGTGCCGTCGAACAATTTAATAATCGAAAGCGTTGTAACGGAGAAGCTTTCTGTCGACGTCAACGTGATCGATGACATTTCGAGCCGATCGGATCGATCGATCCGTTCGACCTGGCCACAGTTATTAACTACTTGGCCCTGTACCGTCTCGCCTGTTCGCTGTAATGAACCTCGTGGATATGGATACGCTCCAATCGGAATGTGTATCGTTGCTGGCGATATCTCTGTCTAGGATTCTACGAATAGTTGGTTATTTCACTGAATATTCTATCTTTTCTTTAGGAACGAACGTTTTATCATGATAAAAGAAATGCGCGTAAATAAATAACGGAAGGGTAACGCGAATTTGTACACCGGTGCAGTCTCGATTAAGTCTCGAGCATTTCCAATATCCGATCGGCTAGGAAAGGATAAAAAAAAAGTAAGAGAGAGGAGAGAGAGAAGGGTAAAGAAAGGAAGCAGAAGGGAAGCGAAACAATTTACCGTGGCAGGCGGCCGCTGCTTCCTGCCATTAAACGATTTTCGATTACACACGTACACCAAATATGCCTAGTGTGTATGGGTGCATAACGGATGCATGCAATTACGATTCAAATTTTACGACTTGCTTAACTTAAATTACGCGACCTCGATTAAGTGAGATCGCGCCTGGCTGCCAAGTTTCGCCCCTTCGGTGAACCACACGGCTTTGTATCAAAAACTACCCGTTTACGAGCTAAATTTATTCGACACGGTACAGCGCAAAATATGCGGCAAGATTCCGGTTGAACCATTAGAAAGATCAATGGAAACAGTCATGAAGTGCTACGGTTCGTTCCTTAATTTCTAAGCAAATTAACTTGGAGGTAATTGAAATTTGTACGATAGATTCGTCTCGATTGAAATTCGAATTAAGCTTGATTCGGGTTTAATGAAAATCTGATCGATACTTTGTTAATAGCAGGTTTAATTTAATTGAAATTCGAAGACTAATGCATAGGAATGATTCATTGGCTTTCAGTTAGATTAAAAGAGTACTTTAATTACTACGAAATGATATTTTATGAATTGAGGAAATTATTATTATTATTATTATTCATTAATAAACGGGCGAAGCCCTTTGTTATACATTTTGCTTATAAAACAAATATCAGGTAATTACAAGGTCGGAATATGTCAGTTGATATGTTACATTTACATAATAAAGAGTTAAGTGTAAGCAGTAGAGAGAAAGAAAGCAAAAGTAACATGAGCATAAACTCATGCTCGAAGTAAACTCTCAGTAGTAAACAGGGAGCGTATACGTAGACGTACTATATACAAGTGTAGATGTGCCGAGCTTATGAATGAAAGCAAAGGCAGTCTATTGTGATTACTTCAGTGAAAGTGAGGTTAACAGATATATAAGTGTCAGCAGAAATAACAATATGTACATTTGATATGCAGGGAGTGCTAAATTGAAGCATTGTTACTACAAAATATGTTACGCAGCTTGTTTTTGGTTATGTCGATGGAATCAACAAATATATCGCAAGTAGAGTTGAAGCGATTTACAGTGGCGCAGGATCTTCTAACAGTATTTAGATGGCCGTATTTAGAAGAAAACAAAGTTTCCTTAAAAAGAGTGGAGGTTCTGGTGACTCTAGGTGGAACGTGAAAAGGTATAAGTTCAAGAAGAGGTGTGCAATCAGTGATATTAGTAAGAAGCTTTTGCATAAAGATAATTTCATTAATAGTGCGTCTGTCATTGAGTGCAAGAACTCTGAACTCAGTCATAATTGCGTTGTAATTATGATCAAACTGACCCATAGGAGAGGAGGTTCTGAAGGAAAGAAAACGCAGGAACCTATGTTGAATACCTTCAATAGCTTTAATGTGTTTGACTAGACGAGGAGACCAAATAATGCTAGCATAATCAAGATGCGGGAGAACAAGCGCATAGTAAAGCAAAAGCAAGGTTCTAGGGTTCCTGAAGTGATAACAGGTACGCTTGAGGTACCCCAACATCCTAGAAGCTGCATTAGTGATTGAGGAAATGTGAAGCTCAAAGGATAATGAGCTATCAACAATTACTCCAAGGTCTCTGGTGTTGGAAGAGCAGGTTAGTTCCGTATTATATAGTTTGTAATTGAGGATAAAAGGATTATTACCTCTATGAAATCTAACGATTTTACATTTAACGACATTGAGATCCATCAGATTTAGCTTACACCATTCTTCCAAGTGAAAAATATCTTGTTGCAGTAGCTGTGCATCAAGGACAGAGGTGATGGATCGGAAGAGTTTTAAGTCATCTGCATAGAGTAGGAATTTACTAAGAGAAAAGACATGTCTTATATCATCTATAAATAAAAGGAAAAGCAGTGGACCTAGATGGGAACCCTGAGGGACACCAGAAGTAGCAAAAATAGATTTAGACAGCTGGCCAAAGTATTTTACTAGTTGAGTGCGTCCTGTTAGATAGCTGTAGAGCCACTGTAATAGCTTACCATTAATTCCAAAAGAATAAAGCTTGTCTATAAGTAAGTGATGGTCAACTCTATCAAAAGCCTTAGTAAAGTCTGTGTATACAACGTCAACCTGCTTATGAGCCTCTAAGGCTTGAGAAATAAAACTAATGTAGCATGCCAAGTTTGAAACAGTGGATCTGCCATTAATGAAGCCATGCTGCTCCGGTGCAAGATAATTGTGAGTGAGTTTAGATAGTTTATTGCATACAATGGCTTCAAAAATTTTAGAAGCTACATTAAGCAAAGAAATAGGTCTGTAGTTCTCGATTTTAGTTTTATCTCCCGCCTTAAATACAGGTGTAACAATGCTCTTTTTCCATCGCGTAGGGAACTTGCCATATTCTAAAGACTTGCAGAAAATGATCCATAGAGGTCTAGACAAAATGAAGTTGCATTGCTTAAAGATGCAACTAGGAAGTTCATCTTCACCAGGGCTTTTGTATACATTCAGCTTGCTAATTTGATAAAAAACATCCCCGATACTAATATCGATAGAGGAAATGCAGAGATCAGTTTGACAAGACTCAGAAACATCTGCTAAAACAGGAGTACGTGTGGAATAATTAGCTTCAAAAGAATCCGCAAATAGATTGGCGACAGTAAGAGGATCGTTCGATTCACGATTATTGTAACTCATGTTCGTTGGGAGAGAGTGAGATAGCCGATTACTGTTTACATACAACCAGAATGCCTTTATGTTGACACGGATGTTGTCTTCCGCTTTAGATATATAGTTCCGATGGCATTCCCTGGTAAGCAAGTTACATCTATTTCTGAGTGAACAGAAGCGTAAATAATCTGAGTAACGCAAGTGCTCCTTATATTGCTTATGTACTATTTTTTTAGCCTTTATTAGTGATATCAGCTCACCGGTGAACCAAGTCGGATAATTACTATGGCGAATTTGTTTAATAGGAACAAAAGTATTAACTGCGTAGTTCATATGTTCGTAGAAGAAATCTACTGCCTCATCAACGGATAGCGTTGACATACTATCATCCCAGTTAATAGAATTAAAGAAGGATAGCATGTTCGGGAAGTTAGCACGGCCGTAATCCGGTCTGCAAGTAATAGTAGAAGAAGAAGGAGAAGAGATAGATGGTACAAATAGTTGAGAAGAAAGACTAAGAGGAGGATGGTAAGAGTCGATGGGAAGAAGTGGTTCAGTGGGAGATTGAATAAGAATGTTAGGATGGTTTGTAAAAATGAGATCGAGAATAGAGCCGGAAGAATTAGTGAAGTGGTTAACTTGTGTGAGATCGCACTGATCTAAGAGTTCAGACACAAGATTAGTTATTTGATTAGCTCTGGTGTTGATAAGAGAGGAAGTAAGAGGAGAGAAATTAGCTAAAGAATAGGAAGACCAATTTAGAAAGGGAATGTTAAAATCACCAGTGATGATAAGTGATGCTAAAGGATAAGAAGAAGAGATGTCTGAAGTGCATTGGAAGTGATCTGAATAGAAAGAAGGAGGGGAGCCCGGAGGAAGATAAACAGTGGAGACAATAAGATGATGAGGAGAAAAGGGAGAGCTAACTCTAATGAAGAGATGCTCAAGATAATCAAAAGGAGAGGAGAGAAGAGAGCAGAATAAGCTGGAATGGACAGCAATAAGTACACCCCCACCCCTGTCAAGGGAGCTGGTGAGTTCACTCCTATCTTTCCGGAATACCGTGTAATTATCCATGCCAAGCTCACCAGTAAAGAAGCTAGAATTGAGCCACGTCTCAGTAAAAATTATAATGTCGTAGTGCACTGCCGAAGTAAACAAAGCGGAACTGAGGTCGGAAAGTTTGGTTCGAAGACCA
Organism: Osmia bicornis bicornis; assembly: GCF_907164935.1. Classification (NCBI taxonomy): domain Eukaryota; kingdom Metazoa; phylum Arthropoda; class Insecta; order Hymenoptera; family Megachilidae; genus Osmia; species Osmia bicornis. The sequence continues at coordinate 842,805 of NC_060222.1, forward strand.
CGAACATTTTGATAGAAAATAAGCAATGGTTTAATTAGTTTTTTGAAGAAGTGCTAGGCCTAGTTTTGGTGCGTAAATCAGCAATCCTTGGAACGCCCTTGATGTATCGTATTGTCTTATTGGTGTCCCCTTGATTATGGAGAGCCTGGAGTTTGGCCCGAAGGTCCCGAAGGTACGCCTGTTCAGCCGGAGACTTATCGTCGGTTATTTTAAAGGGCCCTCCGTACCTGCTTCTGTTGGCTAGAATTTGTCTTGCAACTTCAGCGTCCTGAAAAGAGATGCGTAAGAGCCTGGGCGTGTTGCCTGGTCTCCCTAAGCGAGACACAACGATGCTGGAATAGTCTGCCGAATTAATGCTGTTAAGGATCTGCTTGGCTGTAGAGATGTCCTGGTCACGAGAAAATTGCGTAGATAGTTGGGAGCTGGTACTCGTAGGTAACGGTTCCGGGACCCCATGGATAAGGACATTTCTGGACCTCGCTTCCTTCTCGGCCAATTCAGCGACAACATTAAAAGTTAGCTCCGGAGTTGAAATGGAATTACTTGAACCGGACACGCCACGATTTTCAAGTACTAAGAGTCTATCGTTAATTTCACTGCGAAGAGCAGTGATTTCACCCACAATAGTAGACAACTCGTTTCTAATGATATTATCATATTCTTGTCTCAGGTGTTGGATTTCACTGCGAAACAGGTCCCTGATGTCGTCTAGTGTGAAGGAGGTGGAAGAGCCACCTGGTGTTGAGGCACGAGAGCTACCAGGAGAGGAGACTGCCGATGAGCTACCAGATGTCGTCACTAGAGGATCGGTTTTACAGTTTAAAAGTCGCCCGTTATGCCAAGGGTGACCCGACCTGGCTAGACAACTTGCACCAGAATGCGAAATCATCCCACAACCCATGCACCTGGCTGGATTGGATGTAGCAGGTTTAGCGCATCCCTTACACTTGTCAGACATAATGTTATCTGCTTTAGAAATAATCAAAAATATACTGAAAAACTAATGAGTGAAAGTCTACTCTGTTTATTTATTAAGCAACACTCGTAATGCAAACTAATGCAGTAGGATCACTTGCACTATTTATCACAGAGAGTATTAATGCACTTATAGAGAGTAGCACTATAATAGCTAGAAAGTAGAGAATAATAGCTAGAGAGTTAACTGTTACTTTCAAACTGGAGAGCTGGAGCGAAGCGTGTATACAGTGTAAAGGTCAACTGACAACTGAAAATTCATTCGTAGTTTTACTTAATCTGTTTCAATGATATTGAACCCACTCGAGCTGGAAAGGCTTTTTATCCTTCCTCAATGCAATCATCCTGGCAAGTACAGTGGATATCCGGTGGAAAGCGTTTGCCAGTTACGATGCAGATCGATTTCGATTAGCTTCGAAGGATCCCTGATGCAAATAGCACGAGATATCTATGATAGGATGGTCCGTCGTTTAACTAACCACTTATGGAGTAGATTGTAAGACGCGTCTTTCCACGTTCCACTCTCAATCGACGCTAACACAATTCTTTTTAAATTAAATAATCTTAATTTCGACACGATTGTTTCATCGCTCTAACACCACGACAAACGTCGATTCCTTTCTTCTTATCAGTGCTGCGAACAGGAAGAGCATGTACAAGGGTAGATTAATTGAACCACTTCCATAGCTCTGGCTTCGAAATCAACACCCTTATGAGCATTCACCGAAGCATCACGACTCACGATGCACACGTAGAACGCGTTTCAGCAGTGTGAGAAATTCGATGCTGGCACAGCTCTAGAACGTGTAAGTACGTGTAACAAGGATGTACGTCTGGCTGAGGAGGGCAAATGAGAGGAAGTAAGGGGATTCAGACGGAAGATACCGGTTGGTTCGACGGTACATCGATTTGGGCCAGCATCCAATCAAGGATAAAGACACTGTGGAGACAACCTCGTCGCGTGATTGCGAGCGTTCACCTGGCTTCTGTGTATCCCTATTGCGTGCACCTCGATGCAAATTGGAAATTAGACTGTGTTCTGGCTAGGCCCGATTGCTGTTTGCTTAAATCGATCGATCGACAAGAATTTTTTGGCCACCATGAAGCACGAGGTAGGGGAGAAAATTGATTGGTTTCTGCTGGAGTTAATTAAAATGATGAAACTCATTTTTTAAACATCGTGATAATTTGAAAGATTGAAAGGCAATTGTGGATTTAAGTGGTCCACGTTTGAAACTCGATTTCAATTATTTCCGATTGTGAAACGGTTGTTTACCTAGCAAAAGAGCTGCGAACTGCAAACGAAAGGGGAGGAACTTTTGAAGACAAAATGAACGTAAACGCGGACGCCTTCGCTGTCTGTTGGGGCGTGTTTCAACTAACAAGCTTTCGGCTTCGTACAAAAGCAGGAAACACTAATTAGGTTAACCGGCTACGACGTCGCAGTAATTCTAATTACGATCACGTCGTCGTTATAACTAATATGAAGACAGTTAACGTGGCGTGAAAGCATGAAATTCAGCAGGAATACGAATTTCATTGTGGCCATCCATTGATTTTTAAATTAACTTTACAAATAGCAGTAATTTATGAACTTCTTTATAGGTGGTCGTCAAAATCATTTATAGGAGGACATAATTCAGGTTCATGAAGCTCCGAACAGGGAATATAAGTGTAATTACCCGAGCGAAAGCGTGAATTGCCCTCTTTTCGATGGAACAGAGTCCAGCAGGCGGAAAGTTTGGCGCTGACAATGAGACGGAACGGAACGGAAAGGAACGCACACGGATGAGCGGAGGCGCAGATTGCCAAGGCAGGTTTCGAGTGCCAAACCTCAGGCTTATACGCGTGGAACGCCACAGCTGGCTAAATCCGAATCCACCTAACCACACCCAAGCGAGGCGTAAGGCGGCCACCGGGACGAATCCGCGTCGCGAACCACCACCAGCCTTCCTCGCGGTTCTCTCGGATCGCGGCTCACCGAGTTAAGCTTCCTGTTTGAGGAACAAGCAACCAACCAGTCGCAAACTGACGATTTGCTGAGAGAAGATTAAGCTCAGTTAATGAAGCTCACCGCCACCTGTCGCAAGTTTTATTTTCACGACAGAAAAGGCACGGCTTGTAATACTTAAGGCAAATAATTGTGAAAAAAAAAAACGAAAACGTAATAAAAAAACACGTGGCGGTATTTTCGATGAAACGAATCACCTGTACGTGATGTTTCATCAAAGCTACGGTACAATAATTGGACTGCAGTCTGCTTCGTTTCCTCTCGAGTTTCGTGTACCATAAAAGCTGCCATCCCTTCGGTGTAAACCGTGTTTTTTTTTCATCCCCCAGAACCGAAGCTCTCATGGGGTAGCGCGAGCAACAATCGTAATTTCAACAGGATCCCACTTCCATCGAACGCTTCATCGTCCAAGCTATGGTTGTTACGTTTTTTTATACTCGATTACTCGATAACTGTTCGTGTATCGATAAGTCAATTTACCAACTTTTAACACGACGAAACCGCGAAACTATCAGAATTGGTTAAAATTCGAAAGCGAAGGGCAAACGGAAGGTGCGAATATCGATTTATCGTCGACGCGGTAGTTTGTTAAATTTCATTTCGTTAAAATGCTCGTGTTTATTGATGTTCAACTGTTGTACCAGTTCAAGTAACTGTTCTTTTTTTTATTGCTGCTCACAGCATTTCTGATTTACGAGCAATAAACTGTCCTTGGAGACCGATGAAAATGAATAAAAACCTTAGTTGTCTGGTACAAATGTTGCGACAGAGTCATTAATATTCGTCGTAATCATATATTAACCTGCGAGATGACGCAGAAAATCTTTCCATAATCGGAACAAGGAAAATGCATTTCAATTATTCAAAAAACGGTACCCTTTAAGCCCACTCTGAAATTCTAAGCAATTTCGGTGAATTACCAATAAAGGTGGAGTTCTACTATCCTATTCACTTCGAGAGAGGAATAAAAAGACTTTCTCGCAGTTTCTTCTACGTGTTAACGAAAAAAAGGCACGAAGGATGAAGCTGGATCTAGGGAAAAACATCGATGCGAAGAAAGGTGGATGTTTCGCTAAAGCACCCAACTTCTTTTCGAGCGAGTGCCACCTTGCTGTTGGTTTTATGGAGACCTTAACCTCGTCAAGGTTTTAACTAAAAGCGTCACGTGCTGTGAGCGGTACGATAGGAAAATCCTGTGCATGTTTTCTGTCCTTTTAGAGCGTCATAAAAGGGGACATTTTCCTCTTGGCCTAGTTAAAAATTGATCGGGACCTTTACATTATTTAATAAATGACTACCTACAACAAAAGGGACTCAGCAAAATTTTACTTGAATTTTCAATGTCCACTTTTTGAACACGCTGTGTAACGCTGAAATTAATTATTAACTCAATAATCAACTCGACAAAATCAATTTCGTACTTCCCCTTATACCTAAACTAGCAGAAGTCAATTATACTGAAATCAATTAGTTGCATTCAGACAACTATAACTGACGTTGCTGTTGTATATTAATAAACAGTTCAACTAAGTTTCAACGTCTCTCGATGCTGGTACACGAATTAGTTATTATTAATTTGAAGAAATAACTTCCCCGCGTCAAATCGACATCTACTTTCAAAAGTTACGACTCGTTTCAAGTTGAATCAAGTCCAAAGCTCTTCACTGATACTTTTACCGTTTTGTTTTTTTTTTTAAACACGACCGTGAAACGAAATTTCGGCTAGTGGTGTGAACGACTCAGTTCGAAAAGAGCAAGGAAGCCGAACTGGTCTGAAAGAGAATCACCAGAACGGTTCTTCTCACAGTCGTTCTTTGGCCCGATAGAAAGAAGACACGATAAGATCGAGTATTGTCGAGCTTTCAGACGATTCTTTGCTTACAGAGGTTCACTGAAGCTCCCTTGTTAGCCGGCAAGCTGGATCCCTCAACCGTTCTTTTCCAGTCTTGTCCGTTCTCCGCGATAAAATGGAATTATGGCGGAAAGATTGCTGAGTGTGACTTCAAACAGAGGCCACTATCTTTTTGCCAGAGAAACCGCTGCTTTTTCCACGTTGCTCGCCACGATGAAACATACTGTCCGATGATAAACCGAGTACTTGTAACGTCTTCCTTTGTCTCTGCTTGTATTTCGTTGAAAAATAAAAGATTTTTTAAAGCAAATTATCTATTTGTTCCCTTATTCTGCGTTCAGATCCTACTTTCGTAGAAGATTATTTTTATCTACGCTTTTCCTTCCATTTTACATCGACAGAATCTTTCTGAAAAGGACTCGTAACGTTTAAATCTCAATCGAATTACAAGCATCTCGGCGAACATAAAATAACGAACCTTTATTCGTGCTTCGAGGGTGTATCTGGTTGTTTCGTTGTCATCGTAACTGTGTTCGATATAAAAACGCCCAGAGCGATCCATTATGCGAAATCTCGAATGCAAATTCGTTTAAGGGATGAAAAGACACGAGGGAAAAAAGAATCTACGGTTGAGGGGTAAAGATTGAAAGCGTTCCCTCTGATCTCTAGCCTGGAAGGGGATGATCGCTATTTAATCCGAAAAGCGAACAAAGATTTAATATTCATTACGAGGAGAACGTGTACATGTGCGAACGACAAAAGTCGACGGATAAAAGCGTCGCATCGACACAACGAGAACCGATAACGAGCAAATATTAATTAAAATAGTCCTGGGTGTGTTGTCGGGAACACAAGTTCCACCGTGTCGATGACGTTCGTTCGTGAAACGATACCCCCGTCCTCCCATGTATTGTCGATCAAAAATTTCGCTCGAAAAAGCGAATAAAATTGGGGGAAAAAAGTCAAAAAGCAAAAAGAGAAACGAAAATTTTGTTCAGAGTTATGAATGATATTATATTGAAGGGTCGCTTTTAGAAGCATGGATTTATTCTATCTAGCGTTTAATTGATTTTCGTTTTCATTCAATATTCATCATTATTTCACGTTTTGTTCCAATTTGGTATTCTGTTGGAACACCGAAGCGAATTTGAGAAATCAGAAGATTCTAAAAAATGATCGTTCGTTGATCAAACTGCACACAAATTAATGCAGACCTTTTTAAAATACTGCTTACCAGAGGGATCACGGTTTTAATTAAAATAAGAAAGTTACTAATTTTAATTGGAAAATTAATTAACTAACTTGTATTAGTATAAAATAGAAGGAGCGCTTTTCAAAATGAACGCGTCAGAGTTGAAATCAAACAAGGGGGTAATTTCAAGCAAAACGAAAAACAGTCCAATATTTCTCATTTGCCCTATTTATAAACTGTTGTGATCGAAGGCGAACTTTATAGCAGATATGCATGGAGAACATCAAAAACGAAGAGGACAGAGAGGCGATTGAAAACGGCCCGGTTTTCCCGTGGCATTTCACGAATGTCACATCGAAGAATAATTCGGCAAAAACAATGTCGGAATTGATTCAGTGAAAACCGATAATGGACAAGAATGAAAGCCGAGCGGAATAATTAAAAGGCGCGAGGACGTTGATCAGCGAGCTTAATGCGAGTCGACAGCTTTTGTTTCGCGATGAATCGAGAAGCCAGATAAACGCAAATGTTGCAACTAGAATCACTACGAGGGCTTGATGAAGAGGTGACAGGAGGAGGTCGACGACAGGAAAGTGATTGTACAGGGTGCGCACGTTTAATGGAATTTCCTTGAAATAATATCGTAAAAGTGTATGGGTTTGGTTGATCCTTTCGAAGTAAGGGGAACAGCGAGTTCGTGCAACCAAGCGTTTTATGGGGCTTGTACGTACAGGTTCGCGCACCAGTTTCACGGGCTTCGTTTCACGCGAGATCATGCTACTACGTGTTTCTTCATGTGCGAAGTAAACGCACACAACCTTTCGCAACACCATACGTCTTTTGCTGCTCGATCATAAACGCGTTAGTATGTTTATAGGGTTGAATGCACTTGCAGTTTACGGGCGACTTTTTTTCCTTTGAAATGAGGTGCGTTTGATAGAGATCGTTCGATGCTTTTCATGACTGTTAATAAAATACTGAAGATATTTAAGCGAAAACGTTGGAAAATATTTATTTTATAAGCAAAACTTCTGATCGTTTGATTTTTATTTAAAACACGCGAGGCGCCGCTACCTGAACCGCGATTTCAGTAGTATAACCCTACGATATGTCAGACGTAAATCAGGAAAACGTGCTACGGACTTCGAATCACGAAACGAATCGTGAAACCTACTATTACAGATGAAATTTCTACTCTGGAAATCTAAAGTGATCTCAATTAAAGAATGGAATGTACGTAGAAAGATTTTCCGGTTACACGGATTTAGGAAACGGTGGGTTCCGTGCGCGGAATCGAAAGCACGGAAGAAGCTGATCAGACTGGCAATCGTGTTCGAGGCGGTAAATAAATACAGGCAACCAGAAGACAGACCAAGGTAGTTTGGATAAAAAGCTGCCCTGGCAATCAAAACAGCCACGGCGCGAAATAAAATCAGCGAGCTAGCTAAAGAATGCAAATGCGACCGACGGAAAGTTTTGTAAATTGATTACTGAATTATTTATCGGCTCCTCCTCCAATCCCTTTTCCCATCGTTTCTCTTCTACGAAGAAAAGGAACGGTTCGTGGCACGACTGTCCATCAGTTTTATGGAAGAGAAGTTGCTTCGAGTTGAGTTACTTTCGATTCAATCCTCCGGACGGATACATATACACACAGTTGAAAAGAAATATTCTGTCCCGTTGGTGAAAATGTTTGCATGACAACGGGCATTTGTACAAGTGTACCTTTACCTCTGTGTGCCCAGAAAATCTTACGAACTAGCATTTGAATATGGTAGTCATAAATCAACTGGAATCCGAAATTTTGTTACTCACTCGTGAGACGAACAGTTTAGCCTTGAAAAAATACTAGGGATTTCTGGTTGAAAGCGAAAGTTAAGTTAAATATTGCCTTCCAACTAACATTCTAGATGTGGCATCAATCTTTTTCTGTTTCTTCAGACTCGCCAACTTCTTCGATCTTCTTCGACACGCTGGTATTAATATGCATGACCGACGACCGATCAATTTCTCGATACGAGTTCGATTGCCTTAGCCGTTCCCTATGAATATTGAGTTGCAAACTATATCCTTCGGTAGAACTTCCCTAATTGCGACGCTGTGAACTTCGATATCTGATTAACGTCCTTCTCGACGAAACGTCGAAACGCTCGTTAACGAGCGTACTATTCGCCACGGTGACCATGTTAAAATTGTTCAGATTGTATTAGAGCAGGGTGAAAGTGAAATTACGGAAGACCGAGTCCCTGGGAGAACCTGAAGGATAAGACTAATCGGGGTACTGATAACGGAGGACGTACAGATAAAAGAGCCTTTCTTTTACCTCAGGCTGAGGGATACAGGCGGATTTTCGAAGATGGATCGCTCCTTCCTATCTAGTTACGCGAAAAATTGGGATAAGCTTGATGAAATAATTTCTTTATCTATACCGTTTAATTCTACGTTATTAAACGAAATTGTTATTTATCGAAGAATATATTACGTTTATGATTACGCCAGACCTTCATGTTTGATTTGCTCGCACGATGGAATTTCATTTACATTTTTCAAGCTGTATCTGTAGTCTGGCGTTACACTCTCGGTTTACACAATGGACAATTTGAATGGTCGAATTACCATGAAATTTCTGGTCCGTTTTATTTCGATTAATTGTGCGTTGCTGTCGAGCTTCGTTCGATCGAAATTGCAACTTTTGGAACGTGGACAGAGGAGGAGAAATACCTAGCGATCGACGTCTACGTTCATCGAATCGATGTCATTTAAAATCGAATCAGATTTCATGTACGAGCCGCTGGAATTTTCGAAATATTTTGCTTCAGATTCAATTTACCAGACAATTTCGTTCAAAAACAATGGAAAATTGTTCGCGATTTTATATTTAATTACATTGAGCCCCAAAACACGGAACGTTTCGCTGACGCTGCAATTTGTTTAATTTCATTTAACGAAAAAATAGTACTTTTACTTTTTGAAAGATTCATTTGTTTTAAATATCTGAAAAACAGCATATTTTTTTCACAACATTACTTAGTTTTAATTAATCGTATAGTGCTGCAATTCACAGTCTTTAAAGTAATACCAGTTCGGTAGAGTGAAAATTGCGGTACGTGCAATGACCTTCCATAAGCGTATTGCCAGTCGAATCAGCTAGCATTACACTGATAATCCATGGGATACTTGCAAGTTTATAATCGAGTCATCCGACTCGCAATTCGAAATGCACACTCTGCTAATCCGCCTGTAACGTCCTACTCCAGCATTGATGCGAACTGACCGATCCTGCTCACTTGATTGAACGTTGAGAGGGTTATTTATCATCGAGAGCGTACCCTTTCGTTATTACTATTCACAAATGCACCGCACCAAGTACACCGTCTAATTAATGATGACCGATCTGAATGAAAATCATTGCTGGACATCCTATAGTATAATAAGAATTCGGTGCAGAAAATACACGGTTAGAGCACAGACGATTTTATGCGGACACGAACAAACGAAGAAATAAAAAACGCTTTGTACGAGGTTGGCCCAAGAACGGGAAGCCACACTATGAATTACACGTGCCACACGACAATGGATCCCTCTTTTTTTTTTTTTCGTCAGCTTCCTCTCGGGCTGGACGACAGAATTCCGTCCAATTTTTCTCCATTCATAGGCCAACAATCGAGCGTGCTGGGATTGCGGTGCGGTTGAAAGATCGAGCGGAATTCAATCGTCACTCGAGTCACGGCATGCATAACGACCCCTGCGTGCCTTTATGTTCCCTCCTCCAATCTAGGATCGTAGTTTGCACAACCCACTGATCGATCAGAATAAAAATACACGAGCCTGTGATAATGATATAATTCAAGCTGATGGAATGTCCGAAATATTTTTAATTATCATAAGCTTTCGGAGCTTAATGAATGTGCTTAACTGATGCAGTACGAGATGCATTGACACAAGTTGGGAAAACATTGACGACCGATCTTCGTCAAACGAGACGCAGCAGGGTAACGAATCAACCATCTTCATCGTTTACCTTACACGCGAACCGATCAAACACATATCAGGGTCAAATTCCACCTAGTCACGGAACAGTTTCGAAAAGGTGCTCGTATAATCTGGTGCAAATTCAATCTTGCCACGCTCCACGAATCATCGATCGATGAAAGGACTAATTGCATACCGAAGCGGTTCGATTAGCGAGTCTCGTCCGGCGTTTCTGGCTCGCTTTATTGATTAACGATAGAATAATGTTCAGACACACCGATGGCTGTACTATCGATCCCGTGTACGCAATCGCGTTGTCGACGTCACTTCCTCTAAACTCTACACGCAGCAATTTTTTCCTTCGGACACTCTGGATATTTTCTATGAATTTTATTACTCGAGTTGACAGGTTCTACAGCAAGGGATGAACTCGAAAATTTGAAATTTCAGAAAAAGGATTAAAAATTATGTCAACAAGCTGGCAAAGAGTATATTTATAAACGTATAGTATTAAAGGAATTTTCGGGGAAATGTTATGTTTAAAGCTTTATGGTTAATATCTTTTTCTGGATACGTTCGTTTCGGTATAATTCTGTGAAATGATATTTGAAATTTCGTACGGTTTCCCGAGCACACAGAAGGTTTCATTTATTTTCGCTTCATTGGCGTCAAGTTTAAAGGGGTTGAAACGCAATGTGTTAAAAATTCACAGCGGTAAAAAGAAGTTTCACGGAGCTGGGAATCGCACAGTCGCAGCTTTTGGTTTTAAATGTAATCTCTCTTTTTACAACAGAGCTTCTAACTAGCTGCAATATCCAAGAGCTCGTAATTATTCGTTGCTTCATGAATTTTAACAATAAAGTACACTCTGACGAACCAATTAAACGTAATTTAACCAATTAAGCTGTAATTTTTTTGCTATTTCGAGGAAATTCATGATCCAATATTGCAGTTTAATTAACCAATTGTTTCAATTTCAATTTCATCTCCCAGTGCAATTACCGCAATTGTTATTTCGTATTATTCAAAGTTGCTTATTTTAAAAAGGGAGATTTGCAACAAATCAATAGATTATTTAAAATTTCGCCAACGTTCTTCGCGAATTTACTCCCTCATTTCGCGCAAATCAACGCTTCAAGCGTCGTGTCAATTTTTCTTGTTTGTCGACGTGTTATTAGGTTGGTATTCAGGGATCGCGTCTACCTTCCCTCATTTTTATTTCCTTGCTCGCCGTCCGACGAAATGAAATTGCACGAGTCGCGCGCGACGTGCAATTTGGAAGCTCATACTTGCTAATTTGCCGCGAATAAAACTAATCGTCGGTCGGCAAGCAGAATTTTGCGTAGCGTAATTGGACACTCCGCTCGATTGTCAGATACTACTATGCGAGAATCATTCGTGTGTGTACGTTTGTATTTTCAGCCGAGGAATGTTCAAGTTTTCTCCGAAAGAAATTAAGAATACCAGCTTAACGAACAACATTAATAACCGGAATCGCGGCTAGATAACGAGGAAAATTTAAATTTTCATCCCCCTTCGGGATCATCGTGGTCGCGACCAGCCTGCAAGGATTTTACGAGAACTGGAAATGGTTTTATGGAAATTAAAAGTTGCTCCTCCAGTGAGTTATGCGTGACAGCTATTCGGAATAATCTAATGCTATCAGAGTTGCGAGATATTTTCTAACTACCCTTGCAGGAGGGTGTTTTCCAAGCGTACTTCTTATTGTCGCGGATTTTTCAAAACACCCTTTTTATTCACGGGGCTGAAGGTAATCTTTTAACATGACCATGGAAAATTCTTTTGTTCCAAGGCCTTATATTGGCTCTCTTCAAAAAGCCAACGGCCACGAAATCCAGCAAAAAATTTATATCTTCAAGGGTGGTCTTAACCGTTGTCGCGGAAGGGATGAATCTATATTTTTTTTAAATTCCATAGACGATCGGACGACGAGCAGGTTCGTTGTGTCACGGATCGGTGGAGGGATTCCGGTTGAAGTGTTCTAAAAGGGATTACGTGGGTTGCGTTGAGGAATTTAGATGGAATCCTGAGAATTAGTCGGCGAATTGGCTCGCAGGTAAACAACTGGCTCTTGTACAACGTTGGAATTCATTCAACGGAAAGGATTTAACAAGCTATGCCGTTGTCAAGATGTTCTTGGCTTCTGTAAACTTTCTTGTCGAATAGTCGACGTACCTGAGTCTCAGGATTCAACGAAACATTTTTTTACTTACTTTCGTAAACGTCACATTCTTCGAGTTTTTAAACGATCAACAATCTCAACTTTTCCAGAAAGAACTTCTACGGTTGTAGAATATGTCCCTGGGTATTGCAGAGGTTTTCTCATTGATCCACCTGCACTGTATGTTTCACGTTATTGCTGCCTTACCAGCTTGGCGGGTAACGAGAAAACGCTCGGTCTAGCGAACAGGGTGCACCTTTTACAGGGAAGACGATGTTAATCCCCGTTTCAATCGTTGTCTCGTTATCCTGTAGTCCGAGTAAATTAGACACCGTAGATTTTTACTTCTATGCAATTGTTGCGAGCTGGAATTATTTTTATGGGATCGCGTGGTCGAATATTTTCTCTCGGATCTTCCAACGGTTCGCTTTGATTCATCAAAGTTCTTTGCCAGCACTCGCCGATGTGGGACCTGAATTTCGACGAAATTTTTTCGAAAATATTCGTCAGAAGTAATTTCGAAGATAGAGGAAGATACGAACGAAATAACCGAAGCGTGAAACACCAGGTTAACCGGTCTCTAAGCTTTTGATCTTGATTTTCAACATTTCCGTTGTAAGAGTTCACCGAACTGTGAATTTATGTCTCCCGTTGGGGCTTCTCTCAAAGGTACACCAAAAATTCTCTTAAATCAAAAAATGTAAAAAAATCTGTCGAAATAAACAATACTTAAAACTCTGAATCTTTGAAAGAAGTAACATCTACTTTTGTCCATAAAAGTAACAAGTAGGTACTACCGAGCTTGAAATCCTACGATTTCACTTAGCAAATGAATTCGAAAATCTCTCACTTTCCAGAAGTTGAACAGAGACAATTAAGGATTCCGGCAATTAAATGAAAGTTTGGAAACGATGCTCGAAAAGTTCAGCCGATTCCCTTTAAACGGAACTGAGAATGGTTGATAAGTTGACGTCGCAGTGTTATCGAGAGACAAAAGTAACCGCGTGGAAGGAGCCGAAGGAATGGTTCCTTCGTTTTTACACCATTGTCTCGACTCTTCCTTTCGAATCCTTTGTCTACGGGACCCAACGACTTCTCCTTTTCATTGTCTCTCTACGTTTCTCGCGGACCGAGCTTCTTGCATTCGCGTTCTTGCACCTGACTCACCCAACTCGCCACTTCCGGCTACGGGATGCTCCTTTCGCATTGTCCCTGATCAAAAACTTTCTCGCTCTTTGTTCCGGCATTTATAAACTCTTGTACGACCGAATGATTCTCGAGTGACCGATAAAATGAACATCTGCACGTATTTAGACTTAGTTATTTCAGGTAAATTTCTTAATAAACTTTTTGGGTCAGTGGAAACGTTCTGTTTCTCTAGCGAACAAGGATCCCGATGCGCATCAAAATTTATGCGGAATATTATTCGAACTACCAAGTGAAGATCTTTCGACCCGATGTAAATCCATTACCCCTCGAGTTACGATTATTTAATGGGAAACTTCATCGCGCGGAAGACACGATTCGATATCTCATAACTCCGGATAGCCTGTGGCTTAACCATCCAAGTTTCAACTTCGAACATCCGGTTTTATGCGTTCCAGGCTTTCGTATAGGCCGACTAGAAGCATATCGTATCGATTCCGGAACAGAAAGTAACATTCGAAGCTTGCAAAATACACGAAACGCGATAAGTTTGAAAAACAAAATTGATGAAAACCATTCACGATACAATCTTCCGGTTTTGCATCGATGATTTCGATATCAAACATTTTATTTTACTGGCAAATAAACTTGTTTTTCCAACCGTGAACAATGAAGCATCATTCTAGTAAAAAAAAGCCATAAATCATCGAGCTGTTATTAAATATTGATAGGGAAATAACCTTTGGCATCGAATGGAATTTATTTATAAAGGTTTATTGGTAGAGGTATTTTTTTTGATGGGCCTTTATGAACCCCAGCCATTACTCAACCCTTTAGGTAATAAGGGGTTAGACCCCAGGTACCATTATGTTGATTGAAATCAATTTATTCTCCCGAGGGGTTCTATTCGATGATATATGTAGTAAGATTCGAAAGTTGTCTGTAACATTATTTATTCAGTATACACCACGTCCCTATTCAGAGATTTTTATTAACATTTCGATTCTGTTGTAAAGAACTTATTACGGAACAATGGTTATTGTTTAAAATCCGTCAGGTTGTAAACCTCCTTGCAGTGAAAATGCATATATCATAACAATAGAAATTCTAGAACTCAGTTGGAGCAGGATTGAAATAACTTGAACAGTATTGTTCAGCAGCAATAACATCCCAAATATGCCAAAGCAACGAAAGTTGTATCTTTCACGAGAAATCTCAACTAAATTGTAACTCTAAGAAATTTATTGTAGAGAGGAAGAAAACTGATCTGTTTTACTTTAAAGTTCGCTTGAACCATTCGGAATTCAATGACAAAATATCCGTTCTAAAACACGAACACACGGGTCAGGAAAACAAGATTTAGAGAACATTAGACGACGGGCAAAGTGTCTGAAAGGTAATGGGCAAACAGTAACGAAGAAGTATCTTTGGAAGGAGGAAGGACAACAAGAAGCGGATGGCGAGCATAGTTCAGCATCGCGAAAGTTTTCTTCATAAAAACGTGTGACCGAGTTCGTCTTCTTCTTCAACTTCTTCTACTTCTAGAGTTTCCTAAAATTGTTGGACGCACTTAAGCGGGTCAGTCGTAACGCGGTCGGTTCTATGTCACTGTTAAGTCGAAATCAGTGTTTAGTGCTTTTAAATCAACGACTCTCCGCTCTGGCTTTACCTTGCCTCACCTTACTTCCACTTTTCCACTTTCCCCGTGACAGCGAAGCGTGCCGCTCGTTACTCGTCTTTATTATTCTTTATTCCGACTGGACCCTTTCAAACGGACCCGGTACTTCCTCACGCCTTTCTACTTCTTTCTTTCTTTCGAAAGCATTCTTCCACGGTACTCTTTCCGACTTTATTCGTTGAAAGTGGTTACGATTTTTCGACAAAATTCGTCTCTCTTTCAACGAGCAAAAAGCGACGAATTATACTTAAAATTTTTGAAAATGAACTCGCGAAGTTGCAACATCAGGGCGCAAAGAAATTTGATTATTCAAATAGCTTCAAGATTCACGCGTTTCGTGAATTTTAAATGAAGTCCACGGTTTCAGCCACCTTTAGATATCTCAGTTTTCATTTCTCGACAGCAACACTGCTCGTTTACTCGCTCTTATTATTCTTCATTCGCCCGGACTCGTCGTCTCCATGCAACTCGATCCTTTCAACACCATTCTTCATTCGCGTGGGGCTTTTTACGTCCACCCCCCTCGTCTTTTCTCGCCCGACGAGTTGTTTCCTCGATACGGGCACAAACGAATCTTTGTTCGGAACGTCGTCCCGTTGAAAACCCGTTGAAAACCTGGCGAAAAATGAACGAAAAATGGGCGACGAGCTCGTAAACGTTTTAGCACAACAACGACGATTGTTAGCGGCCGTTTCACCCTTGCTCCTCGTACAAATGGAAAGAAATCGAGAAGAGATTCAGCGTACGGCAAGAAAAACGAAGGAAATAATCGCGCAATCAGACAACGCGGTTATATCCGACAGGGAAATCGTTGACTTACGATTATCGAAGAAGTTTCTTCAACTGCATCGGGCTTGAGTGCAATCCAACTCTCCCGGAAGAGGGTAACGTGATTTTTTCTTAACGAACCATTCAAAGATCTCTTCTACGTTCCTGTTCGAGGCGGAAAAAGCGGGAATAGTTAGTGGATGTTTATTCCGAAATTCAGGATCACAGGCATGCTTCGAATGATCGTGAAAGTATCTTCTAACAATAGAAAATTAAAAAACAGTCTAGTGCGATGGGTATAAAAGCAACGTTCGTTTGGAAAGAAACGACATACACGCGCGTACGTTTCAATGAAATTGTTAAATAAATATAAAATGATACGTAACGCAGGTGAAAACGATTCGATCCTGTTGAAACCAGGTCGCGTTTGACTTCAGAAGGCCGACTGATGGTGGTGATGCGATGCGTGCTCGCGATACCACCGCACAAAACAATTATTCCAACTGTACAATAAACAATTGTAGCGGTAATCGAAGCTCGGATACACGAGAGACCTCCGGTTTCGTAAAGCGAACGATGAATAACGCGTTTCCGTTCTCGATTGTACGTTCGACTTGCCTATCTCAGATAAAAAATAGAGGAAAAATAAAATAGAAACAAACAGAGAAAAGAGGGGAAAACAATGAAAAACGAATGGCACGCACGACGTGAAAGGTAAACCTTTGTGAACTCGCGCGCAAATATTTTCTTTGCTCTTCGCGTTCCTCCGATACTTTTGTTCCGCTTTGAAACAATTACAGCGTCGATGTGGCAATTTGCGTGGAACAAGCGGCGCCGTTTGTAGTGTTCGAGGAAAACCTGCCCTTTTACTGGCGATTACGGGAAAGTATCCACCCCTGTCGACGCGATACGACCCCGGTTCCTGCCAACGAGCAGCCAGCCGCCTCGTGTTTCTGAATAATCCGCTTGCCTGGAGCTTCGGTCAGATATGAATTAATTAGACGGTGCAACGCCAAACAACAGGGAACGAAAGGGGAATAGCAGGGCTGCTGTTATTTCAATATTCTCAGGGAATGTACTTAGATACCCGGAGCCAACCAATTATTTATATTTTAGATTGAAAATGTTCATGTAACGAGCGAGAAATTAATCATCTAATTTATCGCAAGAAATACGTAGGTATCGTCTAATAACTTTCCTGAATTTACATTCAGTCCCTCTCTTTTAAGCACAATCTAAACATTGCAGCAAGCCGCGGCTATCGTAACTCATCCTCATATTTATGCAACAGCCATAATTCAAAAGGATGAAAGTGCAACGTACGTTTCCATCGAGCGAAAAAGGGTAGGAAAAAAGAGGGAACAGAAGGGGTTACACAATATGCGATCGCGTGAACGTGTTTCAGCGTGCTAGGACAAGCTTTATCGAAATAGCCGTGTCGTAAACGCGTTACCGTATATCCGGTCGTCGGTTTACTTTACTACATTCCCACCATGGAAGCCTCAGAGGGAGCAACCGGAAGCGACGCGAAATTCGTACACGGTTCGTGGCCAAGCACGTCGCTTTTCCGTGTAACCCGAGCTTCGCGTAGGAGTAATTGCGCGCGAGCCTCTTAATTAATGACTGGTCGGAAGGGAAGTAGAAAGCCGGGATCCAACTTGCCGGCACGTCTTCATAATTTTCACCCCCGTGTTCCGTCGAAACCGTGCGAGCAATCACGACTACCGTGCGAGTAATTAGCGCGGTTAGAAATCGTCTTCGAATAAAACCGACAAATTCCTTATAATTCTCTGCTCAAAAAGTACCAGTTTTAATGAAACGCTTAGCTATCAAAGTATCAAAAATAAAATTTGAAAAACGCACAGAACGAACACGTCGCGTCGTTAATTGCTATAACGAGGGTAGGAAACGCTTAATGTGACGAGTCAGAGGTCAGAAGACAGGAAGATCGTTAATCAAACGCGACCCGTTTCCCCCTACAGACGAACATCTTTCTGCAAAGTGACAATCGAGATCGCGACATCAAAGTCAGGGATCAGAAAATAAAAAAGAAACGCCTATCCTCTCCTGTTACACACGAATCGAGCATTAATTACAAATTCCGCTTACCAGGATGGTATCACTCCGTCGATTAACCCCGTTTTCATTGAACCAACGGCTACGTTCGCGTTTCATTTAACGGGCCAGAACTCGAACAAACGTCGACTCGCCTTTAATTAACATTTCTCCACTCGGTTCCCAATGCTTCCGTCGTCGTCGTCGTCGTCGTCGTCGTCGTCGTCGTCGTCGTAGTCGTCGTTACATCGCGAGCACTAAATCCACGAGTTTTCACGCTGACCTGATTTTATTATATTAAATCTCGCGTTTCTCTCGCATATTTCAGAAGGGGAGTAACTTTACGCCAACATCGAACGCCGGCAACGATTCTGGCTAAGTGTCCTCGAAGTGTTTGCACTTCCATTTGGTAATGGAGATCGGACAGACGTTTGGTATTGTTCCAAATAATTCCGTTTGCCCTGCTGTCTCGTTACTAACTAGTCTTGTTGGAACATCCTGGTTCGTCTTCATTTGTTATCCGATGATCGCTTTCTATTCGAGTGATACTTATTTCGTTTGAAAATTGTTATTCGTTGAATTGAATCGTCTAATGGAAACGCATTGATTCTATTTATAGGATACATTGCTCTGTTAGGGGTGGACATTGGCAGCTGTCACCTTCCTCCATTGTTATCTTTGATTGATGACGTTATCAAAGGACAGATACTGATAGTTCCCATGGTCTTTGTCACGTTGTCGTCTCTTTCACGATGACTGGATCTTAATTGCAGGGTAATTACGTTAATTATCGACGATGCTTCCAGCTCAAATTGGCGACTTTGTTCAAATTCAAATTCCTCGCCGTTTCATGAAGAGCTACGGTGGGTATATACAATATATAGAAGCTCAAATTAAAGATCATAAAGCATTAATTAAATTTTAACAAGGGGAATATATCAAATTAACCTGTATGTCGAGTGAAGGTAAAAAAAAATGCAGAGGGAATGAGTTATTACAACAGTCGATAATAAAATATGATGACTGAGGAATATTTCAAATTTCGTTTCAGTTTTAACTCAACAATAGCGTCACATGACAAAGAAGAGTGATGGTATAGGGGCAATAAAAATTTGTATCGCTGGTATTATTTGAATCCAGATATATTCTGGCTTTTCGATACAAACCAGAAGGAAAATATACCAAATTCCTGATAATCTTTTCAAATGTTCGAACAAAAGGCAATTCTTTTTCATTTGTTCATATAATAATTCATGGTGTTGTTTAAAATTCTGAACGGACATTTGTACGATCATTTTCATTTAATGTTACATTTCGCTATTTCATCGTGACAAATATTTTCCAGGATCTCGAAAACAGTATTTTTTAATGAACCACGCTGAAAATCATGGTAACGTATAGAATATAAATTAATATTAGCCAGGCAGGAAAACAACCGTGATAAATCATCAGGGTAGAAAATTGCAGTACGCCTGGCTGTCGGAAAACCGTGTAAAATTTATAATCTTCCCTAAGAATTAATAGTCGATGTTGTTCGCGCTTTTATCCAGGTCTCGACGCGACGACGGGACGTCTTATTAAAAGCAACAGGATTTTCAGTAATTCAACGAGAAATGGGTCGTAAAGTTGTGACAGGAAGCAACAAGGACTTTTCACCGTGCAACCTGACTGCTTTCCATGAAAAATTTCACCTCGTTGACTCTCCTTCCACTTTGCTCCTGTTTTAGACGAAAAAATATACCCGACAATTTGACATAAAAATGAGAAAAACCAAACGTGCATTAATCTTTCCAAAATCGCTTTAGGAATTTTGATAGAAAAATTTCAGCAATATCGGATAATAAATTAGCTATTACTACGTAACGGGTTATTTGATTTTTGGGGTGATTGATCCACTGTACATCAATTACAAAACCACCACAGCAATGTTCACGTTCTAAATTGCAATGGAGTTGGAGGAGAAAAAAAAAAAATCTAGAACCACCTCGAATACACTTCAAAAGCAGGAAGATCGATACGTTGACCGAATTTTCCTCGATAAATAACAAGCAGCCGGTTGCTGAGTAATTTTCGAGAGCCGCCCACCGTGGGACGATTAATGATTTCGAATGCTGATATTGATGAACTGGCGGCCGTGCTTTCACGAGGCCCCGAGATGATTAATATTCCTACGCCTCTACCGACAGCCGGGTCCCTTTCTTCGCGTTTCTTCGCTGTTGCTTCGTGAGTCGAAAATCGTTGGGGAAATATTTTTAAAACCCAAGCGAAACGAGAACGAAAGGAGGAAGAGAGTACGCTCGATTTGCACCCTAGATTACCTAATGGCTTACTCGTACGTCCCGACGGAAAATCCTTCCAGGTAAAGCGGATTTTCTAACACGTTAATGGCTACTCCTTTTCTGTATTATTGGACATCTAATGGAATATCTCCATCCCTGATAGTTTTCAATTCCTTTTGTGGCGACACGAAGGCTGGATTATCGCGGAAAAGAATCGCCGCGATGGAAATGGTAAAATATTGTCTTTGCTATTCATGCTGGAAGGAGTTTTTTTTTTTAAATCGATTTTCTATTTTCAGAATTTTTCCAAACGAATCAATTTATTCATCGCGCCTGTCAGAAACCTCTTTGGACAGTTCTTCGATCTTACAGAAAGGAAATATTATCAGCGTGTGCTTCCTGGTATCTTGGCTCAAAAGGGTCGAGCAACGGAGGGTATAAGTGATAGAGATCAATGATAGAGAGAGCAACGCGGCTTAAGACTTAATTCCACACGAACTCGACCACGTTAACGATGCCGGAACCCTTCTTTCTATTCCTGGATTAACCAAATGTTACTCGTCGATCTCACGTGTTTCCTTTCCATGGATTTGGCACGATCCATACTGAACAGGATCAGACGAAACGTCCATGTATCTCGAAGGAGGTTGGCGAATCCTGCTGGCTTTGTGTTCGATTCGTTCGAGGATTACACGAGTTGTTGCTTAAGTGGATCACGAAAAGAGAAGATCTTTTAGAAAGATACCTTAAGAAGATGTATGTTGAACGAATAAAATCATAAATTTTATAGCCGTTTTTATTTCTCGAATCCTATCTTTTATTCCTCCTAACAACTTTATCTCGACTTTGTCAACCTTTCGAGTGGACGCGTTTCGTGCACAGCAGGTGGATAAAGCAGAAGAAAGCGAGAGGAAAGCAGCATAAAAAAGAACAAAAAAAAAAAAAAAAATGGGAAAAAGGTCGTGGAAAAACTAGACGACGCCGACACTGTCGACGTTGTAAATTCCTCGTGGTTTGAACAGGCTCGGTGCAAGCCCGGACCAGAGAGAATAGCAAAAGACGGGGAGAAAATACCATAAATTGGATGCACGCGGGGTATCCCCTTTTCACATGTAAATTTCGAGTTGAACAAAAGTGCGACTGGATGATATAGCGACGACACCGACTTGATTTTATTTTACCCTGCCATGTTCGTCTTTGCTGACCTCTCGTTTCTGTTTCGCTCCGCTCTTTCACAATGCTACTTTTTGATCCCACTTAAGCGGTATGAACATTTACATATAGCTTCAGAAAGATGATCAAGTTCCCTTTTGAAATCTCATCAAGATTGACAAACAAGAATTATCGCATTTACGTTTTCGAGAACTCCTCAGTCGAGATGAAAGCCTTACAGTTAGTTTAACGAGAGATACACAGATTGCGGCAAAATATTAATTCATTTCACGCACGGCCCATTAAGCCGGTCAAACGTGCGCCAGCATGACGTGCAATTACGAACGCGTCCATCCAGAACTGAAGAGACGAACCGTGCAAAATAATAATTATTCGTTTTCATAGGGACATTAGTCTTATATTTCTTTTTGGCTATAATTCTCAGTACGATTTTCTTCCATTTCCATCGATTCACCGGTTAATTACGAAAGTTGCGAATGTATCGACGATTTCCAGCGACTTTTCAATCGGAGCCGACATAAAATGGGGTCGCACAAAAGAGGGATAGAAGTTTAAAGTGATCGTTAGGGGGTTCTGATGCATGGACGAATTATTGGCGCGTTTGAGCGTTTAGAATTTCAACCATCGCTTCCTGCGTGGCTTTGCCATCGTGTTTCCGCTTTGATCGATCCTCTCGTGCACCGCATGAAGAACGCATCGCTTTAATGGGCAAAAACGAACGGGAGAAGGAAACCGCTTTTGGTCTGTTAAAGGAATGTAATGGTTTAAGACTGTCTTCAGCATTATACGCGATTAGAGGAAAAATTAAACCAGATGCAGAGAGTCTATAAGAAAAATAAAGTGGCTCACAATCGCTAATAACAATAGGCAGGAATACCAGAGAGAAAAATCTGTCTGTCGATGAGAATTGTAGCTGGATCCGGTTCCCTTCGGCCGGAAAATTCCCGTGGAAATCAAGTAAATCGCGCGATCGTGAACGAGAATATCGAGGGAACTCGGCCAAATCGTCGGGGACAGGTTCGAAAGGTGCAGAAGAATCGTTGGAGCAGAATGAAACAATAACTTCCTTTTTTTTCCTCGCCGTACAAATAAACGATGTGCAACGACGCCTCGGGGAGACATTCGTTTCGTACCCTTCTGAAATTTATCCGTTTCCGGACACCGTTTGCAAGAACACTCTTCCGTTTCGTTGTTTCTTGTCTCGTGCTTCGCTTCTGTTTTGCTCTATTGCAGTTTCCTTTCAGAGAATTCTATTTTTTCCTTGCTACCTTGAAGAGGGATAACGAGATTGTTCGAGGGCTGAATTAATCCCCGGAGAAGTACGCGTTATTAAAAATTTTTAATATTCTCTGTTCAACGGTTTGGTAGTGCTTTTAATGCTCGTCGTTATTTCGTGTGATTTCCTTTTTCTCTTTACCGCCTTTTGTTTCTCTGATAATGAGATTACTTCCGTTCGTGTGTTCGCGTAATTATGGAAATTCTATTTTAAAAATGTTGTTTCACACAAAAGTGAGCAAAAGATAAGTGCACGCAACAGAAAACGGGGTTAACAAAAGAGAGAGTGATATTACGAGATGAATGGAACTGGTCGATAGCCCATACATCATATGCACCGTCCATCGTTACAACATTAATGTGTATCCAGACCATTTTGTCGTGTTACATCAGATACAAGTAATAGCTCCCAATCAGTTGCAGAATATCTAATACTTTATTTCCTCGATGATTGAAGAGGAATTCAATCAAACTTGAACATACTGCACGTTTCCATTGTCCTCTTGTCGCTTTGATTTATTAACACGCGTTCGTGCACTCATTTTTCAAAGCACTTCTATCATTCGAATTACCCTGTTTTCGGTTTCCTCTACGAATGAAGGGACAAATAACGAGTCCTGAACGATTCGACAAGAATTTCTAAATTTTGAATCACGAATTGATCTGACAAGCTTGGTATCATTGAAGATATTGTTTGTACAGAACTCGGGTAAACCTATCCTTTAACGAGACCTGATAGAAATTGGTTTCAATCCCACAAACGGTTGACGTATTATAATCTTTGTCCTCGAAGCTGACAGACGGATGTTCACGAAGGCAATTGCATTCTTGGGTTACCTAAGTAATCCAAGTAATCCCCCTTGACTGAGATCTCTTGTTACTATCCAATACCACCAGAACGTCTGATCAATGAACAAAGTTGGAACAGAGACAGCTCAAGATCCTGTGTTTACAATTGTTGGACACTTTGGATTGCCGTTTATGAATGGAAATGCTCGTTACAGTAAATTCCTAGTTAAAGTTCAATGACATTTAACTGAAATAATCTGAACCATTCGAAAATCGTCGTCGCTAGTATCAGCGGTAAGCCTGCGGGAATATTTATTCCTGAAAATCCTTTCTGCTTCGAGGAAAAAGAAAAATGGAGGAAACACGGACAAGGTAGCGTGTATTGTCGATTGAAAAAAGAAGAGAAAAACCAGAGGGAAAAAATGTATGAAAAAATATGTCTGCAAATGGTAGACTGTCAGAATCCGCGGAAATGTCGGCGAGTTTTGATAGCTCGCGGCTATAGCGGTGTTATCGCGACGACAACCGCGTCAAAATGCAGATACCCGTGCCTTGTCATTCGTTTCCACCAGCCAGCTCGTTGAAATTGGCTCAATAAAATAGTTACCAGTCGATCGATGCCATTATCGATACACTGTATCGTCGGGTGAAATCCATTTCTTCATTCGAATTGCACGATAACCTGACCGCGTCTGGGAACAAACGAGCCGGGTTAAATGTCGATTCTCGTCGCGTTTTCGGTTATCTGTTTCCTTCTTTTTTTTCCATCGAATATTTTGCTGGTAGCGCGGTCGCGATCCCTGTCCGCCTGATGAAACGTATCGACGTTTCTTTAATGCTACCCGTAAATTTCATGCCAACCAACGTTTCACACTCCAGTGACACAGCTTGTCGTTGGATTATTAAATAGTCGCGAGTGAAATTTGGAATGTAAAATATTCGAAATGGGTTAATTGAAATTATCCTAAATGGTGGCACACGTTAGAGACGAAGGTGTATAAGAGACACGTATGGGAGGAACGGCTTAAGATATAATTTTTCTCTGGCGGTCGTGGATCATCCGGGCATTTATCATGCTAAGCTCCCAAAAGAGACGACAGCAAGCCCCGTGTCCTTCTCTTCGCCACGTTAACCGTGCCACCGTTGATCCCCCCTTGTCCTTTTCACCCTGCGTCGACCGCCACCGGGCATTATCAAGTTTCCACGCTCGTCCAAATTGCACGGAATGGAATCCCAAACGGAGCGCGAACCGGCGCCGTTTCTGGCAAGAAGAATGCGTCCACTGGACCGACCGACAATTCGCCAACCCCGTCGCAGTTTATCTCGACGGGGTTGCTCGTTCGAGCGAACGGTAATTACGCTTATTCCTGGACGAACTACTTTTTCCTCGGCATCCCACTTACTCTTCTTTCCTCTTTTTCTCTTTTGAAAGAAGTGCAAAGTTGTTTGGTCGATTTCAATTGTGCAAAAATAACGCTGGCCAATCATGAAATCGTATCGATATCGAACTATTTAAGTGAAAGAACTTTGATATCGCGCGACTCTACGAAATGTATCGATTTCTCACGGATATATGCCAAATGCAAATGGTTCACCCCGGCTCTGCTGCATTTCCTATTCACCGGATTCGGCCAGGACTGCTTAGGAATTCGAATTCTGATGCACACGAGGGAAAAATAAGGCGATCGTTCGATTGATTTATACGTCAGCTTATTTATGCGTTTCTCCACCCGTGAATCCAGGATTAAATTAAAAACAGCACGGATCGAGAGGCCGTACGGCTAGAAACGTTCGCCTACCTTCTGGAAATATTTCATGGGATTAAAAAGAAACGTCCCTGTTCGCGTACGAATCGCTTTTGCTTCGGAAACGTTGGAAAAACTCACGGTACGATTTCGTTCCTTGCGATTCGAAGGGAAAGAAACGATAAAGGAAATCTATCGCATAAATAACGTACGATGTAACCAGTTACATTAATACGCGAGTGTGATAAATGAAAGTGTAGATATTCATGGAACACAAGCAGCAGAAAGCGTCGGATGAAAAAGCAGTTAATCGTCGAGAGATTAAATCAGAAATTAAAAGGAAGGTACTTCGTTGAGGACATTCCGCGATGCAAGAAGCATTCTCAAAGGCGTGAGGGTTTTTTGCAGCTTGACCATCCAAGTTTGTTTTTCCGTCGATAAAATTGTTCGTTAAATTCTTAAGAGAGGATCGTTAAGCTAACAGTCTGCTGCTAGCAGCATTGAGAATTAATAAGAGGATCGTTTATATTTTAAACGAACTTCAATAACGAGCCATCAGGATTCCCCTGAAAACTTGCTCGAAACTTCAGCCATCTCTTCGTTTCTTTCAAGTATTATCTGTTAATTGAAGCTTCGAAACGAGCTCCTAAGAGTTTAACGCGTTTTTGCTAATGTGCGATTAAACGAATGTTAATACCGATCTTAATGCTTCCAGTGTCTCTTGTAATTAGAATAATCTTACGTATTCCCTATTGAAATCTACTCGAATATTCATTACCAATTAACGAGTTTGTTGCTAATCACTCGATATCGCGGAAGCTTGAACACGTTTCCGTGTTCCGGTACAAATGTTTAAGATTCAATCAATTGAACAGCGTTTAAATGCTTCCGCAATAAAAGAAAAGAAAATAAGTTTCGCCTGCATGCCTTTTAACATCCCCTTTCCTCGAACAGCCACAACGAAACACGGTACATAGACTCGGTCAGCGATTCCGGCTACCGAAATAAAATCCTTAACAACCCTCCTAGTTCTCGTTCCCTCCCAGCCAGCTATCGTGGCGGGCGTGATCAATTACATTTCAGCGTTTTTCCTCGATCGTACACGTAGCCAGTACCGTTTCTCTAGGGGCGCGTTCTCGACCGCCATCCCCGTTTTAAGAACAAAAGGAGCATCGCGAAGAAAACAGACATTCCCTGGAAACTGCTCGTTGCAACGTTGTCGCGGGCTTACAACATTACCTCGTTTAAGATACCAAGGCTTCCAAGGCTAATATATATTTTTTTAAATAAAGATACTTATCATTTGCTATACATTCGAATTACATGAAATTAGTTATTCACTTTTAGGGCGTACACTCGAGCTAGGGAAAAAAGAGGAGAGTAAAGCAACAACCACCCTCGAGAGGGTGGCGATGATGTCCCCCTCGCGGTACTCACGACTCCTCGTCCACCTTCCCCACGAAGGAAGTAACAGAGACGAGAAAACAAAGAAAGAAGGAGAAGAATAAGAAGAAGAAAAAGAAAATAGCGGCAGTTGAGCTACCGTGGAAAATTACCTCCGTCCGTTTATCCGGCTACCATTAGATCCTGCGAGCCCCCAACCCCTGTTTCACCCTGTTCTCTCTACTTTTACTCTTTATATCCTCCCTAGTCGGGTGGTCCCTTCTTTCTTCTCTCGTTCCTCTTATTGGTTCCGACGATTGTCCTTTTTCTTCTTGCCTCGCTTGCAGACTATGCAGCCGCGTTTCCGCGCTGACTTTTTGCACGCTCGTCGCGCAGAAACCGTAAGGGAGCCCGGATTTCTGGCTGGTGGCGAAGCGTTCGTCCTTGCTACTCGCATCTCTTTCGCGTCCCTTGTTTTAGCCGTCCAGCATTTTTTGCCAGTACGGATTGCGAGCAAAGAGGACGAGGGTTAAGCAGGGTTGAATGAAAATTGCGACGAACGCTTCGTTGAAAGTCGCTAGCTGGATGGCTTCGAAATTGCATGCAGGTTTAATCGAGCGAACGGCGAAGGCGTCTTAGTGTTTCGTCGTCGTTTCGCGAGATTCTTGAAGGATCATAGAAAACGAAAATCTTCGCCTCGAAGGAACGCGTTAAAAAGAGTGCAGCGTGCACGGTAGTTGCTGAACACTCGTGTATCGTTAATAATTAAAAAATACCAGTCACCATGGAAAAAGGTAGCCGTTGGAGAATTTTAATTTTCATTTGCGATCTTACCGGCGCGACTAAAAACTCGCGTTGACAAGGTAGCCGACCACGCGATGAATTATGCACTTTTTCCTCGCGAATGCCGCAAATTAATGTGCGCGATTTGTGTCTGTGTACCTAAACCGTGAGATAAAATGGTACAAATATTTAAAGCTTCACGTGGAAAGACGAAAACACTTTTATCCTAATTCATAAACGCTAGAAATTTAATCAAAGACGTAATAAAATCTCTATGAACGTGAACCGTCAGCAAAATCACTGGCAATTTGCATATATCGCTTACGAGGCCACCAAAGGAAGCGCTTTCTGGTGAACGTGACTCATAAAACTGAGTTCGTGAAAAGGCGGAAAAACGGAAAAGCGGAAAGCAGCATTCGACTGCCGGCTAAGATAACATTTACGAGCCGATAATCGAGCCAGCACGCGGAAAAGAGGCTGTGTCCGAGTCTCGTGTTCTCTCTACTCGATCTTTCCTGGTCGGTGAAGTGAGTTCGCCAGCAAGATAATAAAAGCCGGACAGAGAAAAGCTTGGAATTGCTTTTGTTCTTGCCGGCATTTTCCCCGATTGCTGCTCGCTCCGGTTCTTGCCAACTGTTTTACGCCGCGAATAACGCAAACACTGAATTTCTATTTAACGACGAACGCTTGAGGTGCTTCCGTTTGGAAACGACCGGCTACCTGATTCTGATTTTAATCCCTGACCACTGTAGTGAAAATGGAACGTGGGTGGTAAGCGGTGGGTTGTTAAAAATATGAAAATTTTCATGGTACTTAGAAGCGTATACTCGACGAGAAAGCAGAGAATATTCGAGTCTGAATTGAATCTTTTCCACCGCTAACTATCCCACATTTCTATACTATATTCTCAAAGTCATTAAACACTTACCACTCGCTTAAAGTACTATAATTAACTCACACATTCTCCTTGAAGCGAAGCTTAAATCCTAAATAACCACAGAATCTGACGCGCATCGCTTGAAATGCTTGTCATTTACGCGAGAAGTTCATTCATGCCCAGAAACTCATTCATCCTATACTTGTGGTTATCTCAGTTGTGGTTATGGGAACCACAGAGTGGCTTGTGCCACGGGATAATTAGCTAATCATACAGCTGCAGAAACGGTAGGGGAGGATTTCCGCACACGTTCAAATTGATTATGTACGACAAGTTCGTGCTATGAAAATAGATGAATTAATTCCAATTCAAATGAACCTAAAATTAAGGAGACACAGTTTGAACCTTTCTAGTTAAAAAAGATTCCTACTTGAAAACAAAATGTCTAGCTGGTAAAATTAGCAAGAATGCGTGCTCGTACATGATATTATTTAAAATGATAAATTATACTCAAAGTCTGCAGCAAGTACAATATAACTTACTGAAACGTGGCAAGAAATGAAATGCAAACGACTTCTCGTCTTACTAATGAAGAAAATGACGGGAACTGTGACGAATACCCATGGAAAATTTAATAATTCGTTATAGCAAGAAGTTTATTCGATGTTCACGCGAAGCGAAGAGAGCAACGCGAAAGGAATCGGCGACGTCGCGAATTCAGATCAGGGTCTTTATAAGCTTCTACTCGTCCCGGGGCAAACGTAACAACTCGTAAAAAACGATATTTTGCTTGCAGCTTTCACGAAGAGCTTTCGTACAGGGTTTTCCAACTCCCATGAGATTTTCCTTCAAACCCTGTTCCTCGACGAACTTCCATTCAAAATAACGTCACGAGATTGTCTGTTTGATTAAACGAGTTTATTGCGCCTTTTGATTAATTTTACTTCTCCTTCTTAGGGATGTGCTTTATTAAAGCAGCCCTCATCGTTGCTTCAATTCTTTTTTCGCTCGAATAATTTTGCAAATTTTCTCTCGTCCAGAAGGAAACGTTCCAAGAACGGGAAGAAAATTTCTGAAAGTTTCAGAAGATACTCGACTACTTTCTTTCTTTACTCGTAAGTGTAGATAGCGAACTTTCAACCTCGTTTCTCAACGGTGTATCAATTTTTCTTTTTTTCAACTTTCGGTTATAAAATGCTTGACAAGGAGTTTCTGGTAGGCGCAGGAAGTACCGGCAGTGATCCTATAGCTTTATAAAATAGTTACTAGTGGCTGTTATAAAGATGCCGAGGCGTTATGATGAACACTTACAAAGTAGCAAGTTCTCAATTACCCAAGTTTCTCGATGAAAACTCGCATGGAAAAGTTTCTGTACAGCCTTTCCCTAGCTATAAACTTCCGACTTCCTGTCAAATATCTATATCACGTAATAAACGTTTCGCTATTCTCGTAACGCGGTGGTGCATAGATGCACGATGAAACAACAAAGACCGATTTCAAAGCATGGTTAAGTGTGTCGATTGCTATAAAACGATCGCTTTGTATCTGGATATCCGGTACGATCTCGAGGGGTTTCGTAGAAACGAGATTGCTCTCATACCGGTTACCTAGTTTCGCATTTGCTGCACGAAGTCTCCGCAGAATCGGCTGATCTGATTATCACGAATTTCTGATCAAACGAACCGGCTTTGCTACATGCTAGATTTCGCCTGGAATAACACTCTACCGAGACTTTCTGGATAAATATCCCTCCGATAGCGAGCAGAATTGCGGCGAAAACTTTCTATCAGGATTAATTAAACATTAATTCAATACTAATTCGAAGTGTAGAGAATTGGCAAAAGCACAATTAGGGAAAAAGGAATACATTGCACTTCTCTACCACGAAGTACATTTCATGTTCCAACTGATACACGCGATTCTTTCGAATCAGTATCGATTTCCTTGCTCTCTATTCGTATTTTTCCATTTTTCTTGGCCAGAGAGTAACAGTAGTTTCCTTACGAAACCACGTACTTACGTTAATGGTCCCCGTAGACGAAGGAAACCGCCTAGAAAGGTTTCTTTGTGACGTTGCTCTTTATACATATGCTATTACCATCTTCCTGGTCTCTTTGAATTCTTTCCTAGCCTGCATCTTGTAAATTCCATTTCGGCTCGGCAGATTAAGCGTAGAACGAACATTCTAAATGTATTCTCCAAGAATATTCAGATGAAATGGAGGATTTTCCATAGGGCAAAGAAAGCTTTCGAGACCTAAGTAGTTCACGTTCAGTTATATTTTTGTAATCGAATAAAATACGCTTATGTTAGACTTTTCCCAAGATATCGATAAAATTTCACCGCGAGCCACTTGAAAGGGCAACAACAAATAGAAAGAGAAAATTATGAAAATATATACAGAAAGAATTTAAGGGTCGCGTAAAATGAAATAAAAGTTTGTCTCGAGAGGAACAGAAGCAAATTAAGCGCGGCCTGAAAAGAAAGCTTTTTCGATATTAAAATTCTGAAATGAGACGGTGGTGTTTAAAGGGAACGCGAAGCTCGATAACCCTTTTCTTTACGTACTTCCACCGTTCTGAATCCCCTGAAATATTTCTCTTCAGTGTGCACCAGCAGGTGAATGCTAGCTGAATGGTTGAAGGTGGTGGATAAAAAGAGGGTTGACGATCTTTAGTGAAACCCAGCCCTCTACGACCCAAACCCCGTGAGATAAGCTTCTTAATTCCACTGGTTTGTCTAAGACTGCTATCCAGTCTGTCCGGATTATACGGACTTCCTTTGGCTCGGGGTTGGTCGGTTTTCACGTGAATTTTTAAATAACCCTCCGTGTAACTACGGCAAATATTCCAACTTTTCGTAGTGTTTAATCGGTGAAAAAATAACCACACCTTTCTTTCGTCTAATCATTTATCTTCGATCTTCGAGTTGGTGGAAGGAAATCAAAATAATCGACTGCTAACGCAAATGTTTTCCCGTCAGTTGAAAGCCTATCCGTGCCAGAAATAAATGCCTTTATTTTTGTAACCACGACCCACACTTGTTTTGATAAAATATTTACGATTTTCCTGAATACCGTATACGTTCTTACAATATTATTTTATTAAACAAGAATGGAACGCGTGGAGTAAAAAAAACAAGAAAATTGATGAAAATGGAGATATTTCAAAAATAAAGTTTACTAAAATGATATTACGCTATCATTCACGTATCGTTGTCGAATCGCTTGGTAACAAGAATTTAAACTCGACGGGCAATAGTAAAACATGGTTTCCGGAACCACTTAACCGTTCAGAATGTTTCATTGACGTGAACGAGGAAGGATTCAAGCGGTCGTGTAATCGACGCGGTTTCAGAAAGGAACACGGAAGTGCTTGATCGAATACTGGGATCCTGTTTACGTACCGAGCGTTCCATCAGTCCTTTGTAAACCGACATTTTCGTTTCTCCAACTCAAACAACAAGAGCATGCTCCCTGTGGAGCAGGTCAGATTATCTTGCAGATGGTTACAAATAGAACATTAGTTTCCCTCTACAGGCCTCTACTTCGTCCAGATACAACCTATCTAAATACTTTGAGTCGTTTACGAATCTATCGCGATTGTTTTCCTTTCTTCTTTTCCTCTCTCCTAACAAAATTTCACGCACCACCGTACAATTCAATTTTCTAAGAATGCGAGACAGAATGGAGTCGACCGATAGCTTCCAGGTCAGGGAATTTTCTCGGAACGTAGTCAAATATTTTCGCAGCGACGGAATGTAGGTGAGAAAACACGCCCCGGGCAGAAGCACGCTTTTCACTTGCCCGTTTCTAACGGAAGTGTGTCCCCGAACACGACCTCTAGGAAAACTTACTCACTACCTTACGATCTGTAACCAAGATCTGATGCGTTTCAATGGAACCGACATCACCTTGACACGATTTTCTATCCTCTTCGGTGAATCAGCAAGTGGTTACCGAAAATTTTTCGAATCGTCCCTGAGAACGGTGATCGATGATTGCTCCTCGAGTGGAAAACACTTTCAACCCTCTTCGATCTCCCGAAGGGCGTTCGAAAGGGTCCTTACCGTTCGTGACCTGCTACTTTTTCCAAGCTTGATCTACTTTACCAAAATCGTCAACGCGTTCTTCGATCGAACATGGGCTGCCTTTTGTGCCAGCCTTTCTTCTTCTATGAACCTTTTATTATGTGAAAAATAAATTTTTTAACGTTGAATATAGTCGACGCGAGAATCTCTCGATTGTGAATATTGATTGTTGCACTTTTGTACTACGTTTTTAAAGGACATGGTGTAGAAACTGTTGAAGAAAATTCTCAGGAGCACGCTTTGCTTCTTTTTCATCCCCCTTTCAAACCGAGAACAATGGTCCGAGCGACGATAGATGATGAAAGTTTTCGAAGAATAGGCTCCAAGCCTTAGATCTTCGTTGATTTGACAGTATCTTGACGTTATTCCTGGAGAACACGAAGATTCCTGGTGAATCAGGTTCTTTCGCCGTAGCAAGCCCTGGCCAATGGACACGATTTGACTTTCGGCCCACGTAGCCACAGAAAATTAAGACCAATTGCCGCTGATGCGTGATTTACGGACAGGTCAGTGTATCTCGTTCGACCAAGAAACGAGGATCACCAAGATTGTATCGTCTCCTTTTTCTTCTTCTACCATTTCCATTGTCCCAAGAAATCATTCTGTCAACGTACCTTCTCTTTCTCCAGGTAACTACTATAAATCTGTGAATAACCCTGTCGAATGCTTTTTGAAATTGTTGATCAAGAATATCGGAGAGTAATTTTATCCGTCAAAAAGCCACGAAAATGCATTAGACCAGAAACCACGGAAATTTCTAGCACAAGCCATCGAATCGCCTTTGTCAAAGGCTTTGCAGACCCTTCAATTCAACTCCATTAGAGTTTTCGCTTTTCGGCTTTCAACTTCAATTAACGCTACGGCTGCGATAATCATCGTGCAATGAGGACACGCGTGTATGCGTAACCCGCTCGTTTTTGCGATTACGAGGCTGCGGAGGAAGCGGAAAAGCCGACATAGAGCGTGCTGTAATAGCACGTTGCATTAATCATGCACCATCGTAAAGCGTTCTCCATTTTAAATTCCGCCTTTTGCTGGAGGTCATCGACCGTGCAACGAAAATTCCACCCGTGTGACAGTCGTTTTCGTTGGCAGGCTGGTTTAATTTGTTTTAACAGCGTGTTATTAGGGACGAGTACAGTTGATTGACGTTGGAATCGAGGGATGTCGTTTTAAATCTGTTCCCAGGCGGATTGAATTCGAAGGAACTAATTTTTCTTCCTTCCTTACCGATATTTAATTATTTCATGAATTTCTCATTCATTCCATTTAATGTACTCAACAATTTTTCATACTTGATGTTCCGAGTTATCTCAATCTACATCCATATTTCAAATATGACATTTTTCGAACTGGACCTGATTGAAATTAAAATTTTCCATTATCGGATTTTACTTTTAAATAAATAGGTCAAATCCAAATATTTTCATTTAGAGTAATTGAAATTTTAAATGAGAAGAAAATGTAAGAAGGTGGAGGTTTTTCTATAAATGTTTCACTGAATTTCGAGCGTAAATCTGTAAAAAAATAATTACGGAAATGACTACTTTAATAAGAAAAGTAGCGATCCTATCTTTTTCTCTGGTATAAGGAGTATCTTAACGTTATTGGAACATCATCGAATCAATATCGTTAAAAGGTCAGGGGACGTAGTTTCGAAGCTGAGCTTACTTCCCTCTATTTATCAACGTGTATTATTTTATTTATTTCCATAAATTTTATATTGTACGTGTACCTACGTTCGTGTAGTCATTAAATTGTAGCTCGAATTATTGAACAGTGTCTATGAACGTGAACGAGATCGGTTATCAGTTATCAGTTATCAGTATCATTAACAGATCATCATTGAAACAGTTATCGAGTAAAAGATTCAATTACCGCGATGTTTAATCGCGAACTGTCAGACCCGAGGGTGCTCACCATTGATTGTCATTAAATCAATTAAATTCACTGCGGATACAGTGTCGCGGCAGGGTGCAATTAAGATTTTTCAGTTACCTAGGCTCTTTAATTGCCCTCGTTAGCGGTCTTAATTGAGACCACACGGAGTAACGGGTACTTAAGTTGATTAGTAAGACTGAAACTGGTCTATAAAATATAATCGTTGCCTGGCAGAGAATAAAATTAAATTACAGTAACGAATCGCGAATCACAAGTATTATAGAAATTAAAAATAAGGAAAATTGTTTCTCTTTTCTCGTTTCCTCGTATCAACAATGAATTCTATTTTGCATCGTGTGTACATTACAAACCAAACAGGAAACCATGTTAAAAATATTCTGTAATCAGAATTCCCAGAATCTGAGCCAGGAAGAAAATAAATTTCCATAGCTTTGGAAGCGGAATCAAAGCGAGAAGGAATGGTATATTTCCTCCTATTCTGTTCACGGTGCAATTATAATAGCATCGAATAGGCATCGAGAGCAAAGCTTCGAAACCTCGGGCTAGAATCGTGTTAATTCCATCAATCGCGCTAAACACGCGCCCAGAAACCGTATCATGATCCTCTAATTCCGCGGAAGAATTAATCCCGAAACAACGAGACGGTACAATGGTAGGAACGGGTTGAGTAGCTAGAGAAATGCGTGTTCCAGTAGCTCTAGCGTACACATACATCCGGGTAATACGTAGAGAAAGGGGTAAAGAGGCCGGAAACAGGACAAATGACGAGCTACGGAAGGACGTGGGAGGGTAAACCACCAGTGTAGCTTAGCGTGAGCAGTTTCCGAGCTTGTTAAACGTGATGCAGGTGCAGTCGCATGCTGCAGGTGAAGAATAAGCAATGGACGAAAGCAAGGATTCTCGCGTGTCAGATGAATCCGGCTGGACATAACTTTCCATCCCGTCACTCGGTTTTTCCACTCATTCGTCATGCACCTGAACCGGAATACGCGTACGAACGAATACGTGGTTTGCTCCTGCTACCCTCCCGTCTACACGCGTCGATTCATCCTTTCTCCGCTTCCTTTCGAGCGGAACGCGCCACTTTAGCACGAAGAATGCGCGTCACGTAAAAATACGAACGATTTTTCCGTGGTTGCTTGTTTTGTCGCGTAGCTGGTGCATTTGAAACCGATCTTCAACCGGCTTCCACGTTTTCAATGAACCATTGGCAACGTTCCTGTCTTCGGCCAAGAGTTCTTTATCTATTCATTGCTATCTCCGTCAGTCAGAACGTTAACACGCTAAGGGATTTCTTAGAAAGCGACTGATAGATTAGCTACCTTCTTGGAATATTCTGTTTCTCTACCGATCGATTACGTTTGCAGAAGATTACACGATTCGACGAAATGAGAAAAATCGAGAGGGGTAGGTTTGAAAGTGGCGCGGTTAGCTAGCACGCCGGAAGGCGTATTGTAAAGTATAACAATGCGCGCGGAAGCGAAGGTCCGCCAGCGTCCCACTGGGTTTCGACTGCTATCTCGCGATTTATTGCTCGTACCATTTGTGCCGTCTTATTTAACTTCCGTTTTCCAATAGCGGGCCAGCCGTGATTTACCGGCGATGTTCTCGGTGACTCCGTTTATTAAACTTCTGGCTACGTGCGAATTTCACTGGCGATAACACCTCGAGAAGGTGGAGAATACTGAACGACCGTTGGCAAACACCGATCGACGTATTGAAACTTCGACAAACCGGAAGAACCGAACGAATTCAATTAACGACGCTGATTATCTGAAACAGAATCGTGGGAAGATGAGTGAACGAAGATGAACACGTTCGGGTCTTTTATATGCCCTTTAAGAAACTTTTCTCGTAACAGATCGTCGATCTAGATCGTATTACACAAAGATGACCCATCAAATAGCGGATCTAACGACGAAAGTCGAGGAACGGGTATAAATCGAACGATCGAAAGTTAAGTCTTTGTGGTCCATCTTTGCAACGGTTCGTTTCAAAAACTCATCTTCCCAGTTATATCGTCATCGAAGACACTGCTATTGCTCGTAAACGGATGCTGTGCTTCGAACGATCCTTTCTTCCCTTCTTTTAACGCGTTCCCTTCGAGTTTTCTATGCGAAAGTACTTTGATGTACTTGTCGAGAAGTTTATTACTCTACTTTGAGCCTTTCGAAGACTGTCAAGAGTATTGTTACGAAGTTTCATTGACAAATGTTCTAAAAATCGAATTCGGGATGCGAAGCAATTTGTTTTTTTATAATCGTGCGTTAAACTTTAATCAGGGTGGAGAGCTTCAAAGATATCCACTTCGCGCGCGTTTCCCTCTCGCAGGGGGATGAAAACCGATACAACGGCTAACAGGGTGTCTATTAACGCGAAACTGCCGGTGTACGGTAGCTCGGCGTCGTTTTTGTGTGCGTGCATGGGTGTCATGGTGTTGCGTTACTCGCTATGTGAGAGCCGGGATACGCGAGTTTCCGAGTTCTATCGTCACTTTCCGCGAGAAAGTTTGATCCGACGGTGTGGAAATAGTTTTCACACCATCTACGGTCTGTCTTAGAAGGAGCTGCGTTCCGTCATGACCCTGGGGTATATGAAATTTTAACTGATTCTTGATTTTCCCTCCGCGGATACTCGAATTAAGCGAGTTGAAAAATTATGAAATGCCTACGCGCAATTTCACACGATTAGAAACCCGTGTGCTATCGCTCGACAAAAGCCAGACAGTTAAAATCCTTTGCTGTTAAGTGTCAGACAAACTTCTCCGAATCCCCAGCTTATTACCAAGAATTTCATTTCCTCTTTCACAAGGTGTTCGCACAGAGTTCGTTTCAATACTGAGAGAATCGCAGAGGAAAACGTGGCGCACAGTAGTTCGAATCAACGAAAAGCCGGTCGGCGAAGGAAGAAGATTAAGGAAGTAGCTTGCTAACTTCGCCACCATATCTGCTAATTAACATGCGGCAAGTTTCGCGTAACACAAATAAGCGTCGGCAGAGTGTCTGAGTAGCTTTCCGCCCTAAAGTCAGATCCGCCCCGGAGCTAAAGCTACCTTTCTGTTCGAAAGGGTGTCGGCGAAGTACCCCTTGCTTTGAGCTACCGCCAGCATTAGTCTACTTATTAGCATGATTTCATTTTCCTTCGAATTAGCCGCTTTGAAACGGACAGCTTGCAAAAAAGAGGCACACCTGGGAAAAAGCGCGAGCCACTTTCCATGGAATACAGCAATAGCTATGATGATGGTGGAATTACGCGATGGTGAGCGTTTTCACGAACGAAAGCTGCAACTTGACGATTTTTCCACCCCTCGACGTTCTTTCACAAAACGATCCCGAGACGCTTTTTACCGTTGGAGATGGGTGGCGCGTGTTAAATGGACCATTTGAATATTCGGTACCCTTTGAAATGGCTCGCGGCCAGAGACGAATTACCCCGACGTTCGTTAAGCCGTTCGCGAATGAAAATCGTGAATTTGATCCTGGTTATTCGCGATTTGCAAAAGGCGCCGCGTTTTCGGCTTCGGATCATTAATTGTGCTGAAGCGGTCCATTGAAGCGACCATTCTGAAGGATCGTTATCGCGTAATCGTAATATTCAGAGAGATAGCGTTGGTTAATTTCTCGCCGTTGCCACGTTTCAGATGTTTAATTTCGTGTTATGCTCGTCGACAGACTTTTCAGTTAATTCCACCCTCGATTCTAAATATTGACTAGGTACGATTACGATCGCGAATCAATCAATTTGAATGAATATTCTTTCAGACGAAAATTGTCAACGACAAAAACTCGATTCGTGTTATCGTGCGTTTTTGGGAAAAGCGTATGCATGTTCACCCTTACGGGGAGATAACGTTCCGCAAATGTTTGCACAGAATTTTCTCATCGTAATTCCCTGCTTCGAATATTTTGTCTCCATCGCAACCCGCCGTCGAGAAAACAGCCCCGAAGGGAAGTATACATATACTTGACTTGGCGTATTCCTCTCGAAGCAACCTTCAACGACGCCCTTTATGGGATTAGATATGCGAATTTTATTAGCATCGATGGTAGTTGAAGGGGAGTTTCAGCCGAAGTAACTCGAATAAACAGAATCTTCGAGGAAGTTAAAATTTTCGCAAAATTTCACGTTTGACCTCGCTGGACGATTCTAATATCGGTCAGAGTGAATCGCCGTGACAGCCAGGCGAGCTGCAAAATTTCATCGAAACGTCAGTCGCGGTTTAATCCATCCCGATGATTAATTCCGCCGGCTAACCGAGCTAGGGGGATGGAATCGTACGCGTGACCCCGCTACAAATCGCGCGACAGTTTCGTGTCCCGTCCGGTGTCCCCTTTCCAATTACGTTGACTGCCTCGAGATAAGTGGTGGTTACAGTTACGGTTATACGGTTACACCTTACGTCACACCGCTATCCGAGCTGAACCTCGTCTTTCCGTTACCTGCCCCGGCTAAATATCCCTTTTCATCGGCTACGATTATCCGGCATGGCTTACCCTTAACTGCCACTTCTTTCATCGCTCCGACACCGAGATATATCGCTTCGTACCATTCCGTAAGGATCTTTAAAACGACAGGATTTACAACTACCATCTGGTAGAAAGATGTACTCAGCTGTGTGTAAAGGGAATCGATGACTCGCCGGAAATGATCGATATCCGTATAGCTTGTTAAACGACAGTTTAAGCACAATCAGTGGAGCATTATGGGCATTACCGCGGAAACTGGCGGTGCCGCGTCCCCAGAAATTAGAGCTCGATTGCCGTACGCACTATTGATCACGAGAGTCACCGGGCTGTCGATTAAGGCACCGGTATATCGGTGGACAGTTAATGGCTTGAGATTACCGGCGTGCGATTGCGAACGCCCCCCGGTTCTGTCTAAACTCGATCTGATTTCGATGAATTACAACATTCCGATCATAACTCTGCTAACTAAGCGTCTCACCAAAACTTCCTCCGCATCCTTTCGCTTTATGTTAGACGAATGATCAATTGTTCAATGAAATTATTTGGGAAGTGTGAAAGACGCGGTATTCAAAGTATCAAGGTATTAAATTCTCGATCCCCCATAATTCACACTATAGGAAAAAAAAATACAATCTATAGATACGTTCCATAAATCTATCTGCTGCCGTTCATTAAAGGTTACGACGTGAATGGCGACTTCGAACCGTCCGATATCCACGAAATAACTAAATTCTGTGTGATTTTTTTCTGAGAGAAAACGACTATTTCTATACATCACTCGATCGTAATAGAAAAGTTCCAGCAGCGTTTCAGACTTTCCACCGTTCGTCGACGGTGGCTCAGCAGGTTATTCGTCTTCTCTTCGAGATCATCTCTCCCCATACCACAACTTCTCTCGCCTGTCTCTTCGTTTCCTTCCTCCCTTTTTCCTTTTCCTTCCTTCGGATATTTTCCTCCTACGCTACCCTCTCTAGCCACTTAAGTGGCAGTCATTCTTAAGACGACGACCCCTAAAAGTAAAACGAGACGAACGTTCCATGGCTTTCGGTGCCTCGAGCCTGTGTCTTCATACTTTGCCGCTTCTGGACGGTCGTTCATTCGTATGAATGAGAGTTGGTCGGGTTGTTTTGCCTCTTTCTTATCTGTATTCCTCTTCGAAACATTTTTCGCCTATTATCTGTTTAACTCTGACCCCAGGGGAATCGAGCTGGAGTGGTTCTATAATATATACAAATTTGAAAAGTTTCGAGCCTTTTCTGAATAAAAATTAGCAGACAACAATCAGCAGGCGAAGGGAAAGAAAGAGAGAAAGAGAAATTTAATTTATAGAAGCAGTTAGTGCTGCCAAAAAAAGACAGTAAAACTATTCCACCCTAGATTACTCACGACCCACATTTACAAAGACAATACTGGCCAACTCTTTCCATTTTTTTCTTCCTTTTTCTTTTTTGCCATCGTTGATTTTTCTTCTCTCTCTTTCTCCCTTGTTTCTGGTCGTTCGTCCGTGGGAAACGAGGACTTCCCACGCTCAGCCCGGAGCTTCGTCCCTTCCGTAATTAGTGGTGTTTTCCAGCGGGACGCGTTTACGAACGTTTCCGCGTAAGCTGGCGGTCGCGTGCCACGGAAATTAGAATTATCGGCATTCTGTGTAATAAAATGAAACGAATCTCGCGCGGGCGGAATGGCAATTCCGTGGACGGAAGTTCCTGCTCGGTTTCACCTCGAGGGAGAGGGTGTAATAAAGGGTAATAAAAGCAGCAGCTTCGTGCTGTTCGCGTTGCTTCTTCGACTTTAATATTTAACGCCAGAACGTTGCTGCTTTCTCCAACTCCGAAGCCTGTTTCATTACCGATTCTCTTCGAAAGAGTTGTAATCGCGTGTAACTGAAAGCAAATTATCGAGGAAACGAGTTTCCTAAGCAATAACGTGTTTCATCATCGCCACGGAGTTCTTTTTTCTTTTTAATACCTCTGAAAGAACTTTGATGTATTAAAATCTTAATTAATCCTCGGGGAAGTAATTTCATGAGAAGTTTGCGATATTATGATAGCATATTGCATCTTGTTAGCACACAGGATAATCTTTGAGCGTCTGTGTTACGATGCTGGGGGATTGAATTTTGTATACAGAAAGTCGTGTGAAATACTTTGGAATAGAGAATTCTTAAAAGAAATTTATTTCTACGATTCCACATAATTACGGTTGCAGGAAATCTCAGCTGAGACAGCTCTACGAGCATGCCATTAATCATTCACCTGCCTTCCTTCTTCGTTAAATGCCATCAACTTCTCGAAACATGGCTGGTGCACAGGTCTGCAATCGATATATCCCCGATAAACCACGAAACAGTGGAACACAGGAGAGAGGTTTCGTAGTTTCGCTAGTGGTAGGAGAGTTAGGTTGCTGGTTCGTAGGGTTTGTAGGTAGACGCGGGTATGATGCATACGCGCGATGCATATTCCATCGAAATTTATTATTCCTGTCCGCTTCTGGGCTATCTGGCCGCGATTAAACGCGTGGGAACGAACGCTGGAAAACTGAATGCATGAATAACGAATAATCCGTGGGACACCGTTGGTTAAACGCGATCATCGAATCGTCGATCCGATCGAAAACTTACAAATACGTTTTTCGAAGCGCAGTCAGATCGAAGATTGCTTCGATTCGTATCGAATCGTGAATACACGAAATTCCGGACGATTCCAGAGAATTTTGTGGTTGAATCTGCTTCACGCGTATCCGTAAGTTTTCGAAAGTTTCAGGGGATTGTATCCGTATCACGTTTCGTTCTTCCTAGACCCAGACACTAGACTCGAGACGCATACTGCTTTTCAACACCCTCGATACCCGAAAGCTTTATATTTGATCCGGTTATCGTGTAATCGAGGAGCAAGCTAGAAAGCGAACACTTTTCAAGAATAAATGCTTTTATTCCTTCAGTTTTCCTGGTCA
Source organism: Osmia bicornis bicornis (assembly GCF_907164935.1). NCBI lineage: Eukaryota > Metazoa > Arthropoda > Insecta > Hymenoptera > Megachilidae > Osmia > Osmia bicornis. The sequence continues at coordinate 884,349 of NC_060222.1, forward strand.
TTGCAGGTGGAGCAGAATTTTCGTTCAAAGACTAAATGCCGAGAGTACTGTTTCCAGAATAATGTGCTCGCAAGTAGTATTAGTCGAGCATTGCAGAGACAGCTATACAGCGTCCAATTACCAGACGCTTAATTCTGCCTCCGGTTGGATTTAAGGGAAATAATTAAGCACCGGTGAACCGCATTAATTCGTGTTTTATTCTTAAGCTGAGGAATTTCTGGCTGGAAGCCCGACGAAACGTTGAGAAAGCAATATTTCATGGCGGGCGATAAAGCGGCAATCATTTCGTCGACTAAATTATCGCGCAATTAATAATACCAAACGAAGCCTGGCAATTTGTCGGCTCGATCGATGTCGCCATCGATCTCTCAACCGGCGACACGATTTCAACGAAGCCCGCAAATGAAAGCGCTAATCACGCGAGGCGTCGAGTGACGATAAACGAGCGACATTCGAGAGCACAACAACCGTCGAAGAAGATTGCTAACGACGTAATTAGCAAAAGTTGACAACGTGACTCTGATAAGACAAACAGAACAGGCTATCGATAACCGAGCGCGATAATCGTGAAATTATTAAGTATGCGTTTGAAATCTTTCATTTTTAAATATAAGATAATTAAGCCTCGAGTGATCAACATCGTTACCGCGAAGAGCGCGAAAGCTTCGGACAAACGTCCACGGAAACAATTCCGTAAATCCTTCTTTGATGAACTGTTGGAAGAGCAGCAGCTTAGCCGCAAGATTCCCAGAGTGACTCGAGTTGAAGGTTCGCCAACTATTCAAGGAATTACCGGGCCCCTGTTCGTTACTCAACCGCGCGTCTCTTTCGTAAAATCCTTGTAAAAACCCTAAAGGGGATATCTAATTCTCCGAGAATAATTTTATTTAAAATTAACTGACTTTGCAAGTGTTAAAAGATTCATCAAATCAGAATCGTTTCAAAGAAGGATCGCAGTCTATCTCTGGCTAGTAAATAACATGTAAATCGAGTAAAATAAATACACCCAACATCTAGTGCGCGTTATTGACCGTGTTCGAGTTGTCTGCTGTCCGGGCTTTTCAGTGAAATCACGGCGTAATTGGAAAATCTTAATTTCAAATCGTGCTTCATCGCTATTCCACGCGATGTCTTGCGGCGAGACAGAACACGCCAGGCATCAGAGAAAAACAGGAGCAACTTCCGTTTCCTCATAACCGTTTCTGAATATCGATGTTTCCGGGGGTGGGACAATATGCGTGCTAGCCGGAGAAAACTGGATAAATAGAAGCTTTGTTTCACCCTTCGGGATGCTTGCTTTATCCTTTCATTCAAGGAAGAAGGCTTTCTTTGTCAGCAATATCCTCGTCGGCCCGTTGGAAGTTAATAAACTTGAGAAATTTAACGACGATATTTTGATACTCCCTTCCTATTGTCTTCTCCAGGGAGAAGTCGATTATTCGCCATGGATAATATTGTTCCTTATTTTCTAGATGTTCATCCGAGGTTCTTAAATGGCTTCTAAATGAAATTTTAATAATAGCCGATCGCTGACATTTTGTCGATTGGTGTCGTTTTTTAGAAACATTCTTTCAAGGGAATATTTAAACATTTTCTGTGACAAATTTGATTCTTCGCTCGGAGGAGAGGAAAGCAAATGTCATAGAAGCGTTAACCAGACCTGGCAATATCGAATATTGAAACAATTTGTCCTCGGTGGTCAGCCATTATGACTCGTGAATGCTCTTCCAATAGGTTGGTATATCGTATAGCACGGCACGCAAAATTGCCATGGAATTATTCATGAACGTGACTTATTCATAACCGTGCATTGACCGAGCTCGATTAATATAATTTTTTGTTCACGCTGAGCTTGTTTGGCCTGGCTTTCAACTTCGTAAATCGTTTATAAATTGCACATGTAAATCACGCAATTCATACCTCGAGTTTCCGGGCTAGAGATTCTCTAAACTGATCCGAAATCAGCAAAACATCTTTCAACAGTTTCGCTCTGCCATTCCTCTTGCCAACTGAATACACTATTTGCACCGCCGCAATGTCGAAGGAATCTCGTCTTCGAAATGCAACCTGCCAGGGTATAATTTTCCGGAAGTTATCTTACATAGAAACAGCCTGATCCATTTCGTATAAGTGCAAATTATCGTTAAGTGGCCATTGGGTCTTAAAAAGCGTCTTGGGATGATTGCGTTCGTGAACAAATGCGACAATTAGAAGTCACCGTTTTTCAACAACTACTCCGTTCCTCGGTGACGCGTCCATTTTCTTAATGGAAGTTCATGTACGATCAATAATCTCAGTCCCGCTAATAATTTGAATTAATTGGTCAATTACAGGCGCTGGTGACAATTTTCTTTTTAGCGAAGAAGAATCAATATTGTATGATCGTTCGTTCAGAGTTACCCAAAGTGTGATAAAACTTTGTTACAGTCAACATTTACTTTGCACATCTTTTGAATTTTCTCCCGTCATTTCTGTTTCAATGGAATCGCGGCGAGTATTGCCAGCTGGCCAGCGAAATGGTTTTGTTCACGGCTGTATAATTTTGCAATAAACGACGAGCTCGTAGACAGGAATTTATCCAGATTTTCATGCATATTTTTCGACGAAACGATAACGAATCGACGTGAATGGGATTCCATCATCTTCTGTCGTCGCGCGATCAATCGGACTATTCTAGATCCGTAATGAGATCGTTAAAGTCCACGACCATGCCGATTGGAAAATTCTTTTGATGGTTCGAACATTTTCTCCGTCATAGAGAAAAATGGATACGGTGAATTTTCGAAATTTTCCGAGCTGCGTGTCGGTACCTGAGTTGCGCGTTTGAAACACAATACCAAATGGAACGAAAAAAAAGAGGAAAATGGAAAATTCAGAAATCTGAAACCGTGGCAAACGACGGTGAACAAGGAGAGGGGTCGTTCGAAATCAATGCAGCATGGTTTTTTATCGGGTGCGACGGTCAATCGAGCGGATTTCATATCTCTTTTCCAGATTCGACTGCGATGGGTCGTATTGTCACGATACTGGCATTGTTGGTAACCTTTGTCCGACAGGAAAGTTTCCTGGCGTTCAGCTTGAAATTTCAGTAACGACTTCCTTCTCTATTATTACCAGTTTTTCTTTTACCGGGACGACCTCGACCAGGAACAGATCGGTCGCGATGTGCGTAGAAAGCTTTTATGATCTAGACTTTATTCGATAAATCGTTAAGGCCTATTTTCCCCCTCTTCGCCTTATTTCGCCCGGCTAACATCTCGAAACATTTAAAATAAACAAAAAAATGGTCAAACTAGGACAGAGTACCGATAGCCTTTTTTTCGATTGTATTTCAACACAAAAGCTGGCACGTTTGCGAGTGGAAATTCTGCGACGGTAGAAACACAGAAGGGAACACTTTTCACAAGCACCGGATGCATTGTAGCACGGATTCAATTCCGTTTACGTTGCAATCGAGTGACGTAGAACGACGTCAACGAACGTGTGTAAATGTAAAGGAAAAAGAACAGAGAAAAAAATAGGGAGCCAGGAGAGCTTTCACGTTCTTGAAAACACGGAAGACGATTCTAGATCCTCTTGGTAGGAAACGCTGTTTCTTCTCGCTCGCAGCTTCTTCCACTTCCGTTCTTCAATTAGCAACTATCTCGAGGGTTCACCTCGAGGTAGTTACTTTCTTGGTATTGATCGTGACGACTGTTCTTTGACTAGAGTACATCTTGAAGCATCGAAGCAAGCGTGACAATAAGGTTTTATAACGCGAAGCTTATTCATCGATTCCAATTCAATCGGTTTGAGAAATTTCAAGCTTAATGAAAATGGCACAAGGTATCGAGGATTTTCTTATTCCTATGATACTTCCATTTCTCGACTCATTTCGCCATGATTCCAATATTCCGCGCAAGTGCCAAGATTTTTCGCGTTTCGCAGCTACCTTTTCGTTTCTGAGAACGTTAATAAACAAGACTTTTTATCACAGTGACGGAAATAAAGTAGCAGAACGACGCAACCCGACGTTGCGTTTTACTTTACTTCGTTTCTACGAGCACGAAACACCGAGTGAAATACGCCCGCGCGCGCCTCGTTACATTTGTATATCGTAAAATGTCACAGTTGTAGCTCGCAGCACGCGTTCATCTTCATTACGGGCCATTATGAGCTAAGAGGATTCAGCGAGCGCGAATTTTTCCACGCGAACTTGCGCAGAAATCGAAATTTATGCAGCGACCGCAACCTGCACCCTTATGTCCCCACCCATCGCTCTCCCGCAAACTCTTTGCGAGTGTACGTTTCTTTTCTTTACGCTCAAACACCGTCCACAGCTAACAAGCTCATAATTAATCTAGCTGACAGCTAGAAGAACTGGTCGCAATTTATTTTGACATCGAGCAGAAAGGATAACGCTTTGTCTCTCTCGAATTCTGCCACGTTCGCGCCATTTACTCTTAATGATAAATCGATGCTCGGTCGTGCGGAAATCGAACGTTAATTATCAGACGAGACGCGTTCTTCTTCGACTGCTTTGCTTCAGACAAGTTCCAGCTGGAAACTGAAGTTGCCAACGCAGAAACGTAAACGGCTGTTAACGCGAGATAATCGAGATCGTTGCGATCGTACTTTAATATCGAAACGGATAAGCCGGGGAAATAACTAGCACGTGACGAAGGGTGACTAGTATCGGTAAACCGTACGACATGTCTAATTACGAGTTAACTTCGACCCCCTTCGCTCGTCTTGCAACGAACAGGTTGGTTAGATACAGAAACGTTGTTGTTAGATGCAGGAGAAACTTTTACCATTAAGAACTTCCTGGCGTCATGCGACGTCGTAATTACCTTGTAACTATGCTTTCCCTTATTCGATCCTTTTTTTCTAATGCCGAGAATTTACTGTAAAGCAAAGTTTCAAAGTCCTGCCGTCATTTTTCTTCTAGTGTATTCATTATAATTATAAGAAGCAGGAAGCTCGGTAATGTTATTTTATCGATTCTCATTAAGCAATGTCACGCGGAAGGAAAGTTTACGGCTCGCGAAACAATCAAGAAGCGCGAAATGTTCCATAGCTAGTGGTACACGGCGGTTAACAGTCTGCCAGTTTATTGGCCATTTAGGCACGCGACGGTAAATCGCTCGAGAAGTTAGGCAGTTGCAGTCGTCGAGGTTCCTGACCCGGCACCAGTTCCTACCGTTAACATCCCAAACTGCTATAAATTTTCTTACAATTTACGAGACGCCGACGCTAGAGACTTGCTTCCAGCATCCCCGGAGAACGATAGCCAAACGACAACGCGAGTTCCTGCTCCTCTTTCGCTCGATTTCGTTCAAGACAATCTAACATTTTGATTCAACGACCTAGCCGAACGTGTACCTTCCGAAAACGAGTCGAAATTTTTGAAACCTGCTAATCCAAAACGATATTCCATTTCGATCCACCATTCGTTCAGTCCCAAATCGCCAGCCCTTGTTCGAGCGATGCCTGATACGCTTTAGAAAAGCCGATAAAAGCGTTCCGGAAAAAATTTTCAATCTCTATGACGATGTCTATGTGTTTGTACATTGAATCCGACGTCGCGTACCGTCGAGTTTTATTTTCTCATTGACGCACTGTTGACTGGATCGAAACCACGGACAGAGTGGTTGTTGTATAATCAACGAGCTGAACGATTGAGTTTTAGGTTGCGAAATTGTGTAACGCATTTTCAGTGGCACTAAACTTTCGCTAGCCAGCATCGTGATTTTACAGCACCCGTTGAAAAGACACTCGAACCGATTCAATTCAAAGCGACGCTATGCGACCCGACGCGACGCAATGGAAAATCGTTTCGTCGCGATGACATTTTGGTAGGTGGAAAAGTGACTCTAATCGAGGAATCGAGTGTCATCGAGCGCGCTCAAATTACTCGTGTTTCAATGAAGAATTTCGAGTACTCTCTAATAACTGATCGCAGATGGTAGTTACTGTGATTCGCTTATTCGTTCGTGCAATTTTGACACCCATGTACTAACGTTTACCTATTTGATTTTAACCGATACTTACAAGGGGAACTACCCAACTGTTACACTGACTTATTAATGAAACTTTGCCAGCTTGTAGAACTCGTCGAGCTGAACACGCTTATACCCCCTTTCGGGGGTATAACTTAAATTCTATAAAAATTGCAGTGTATGTGTAACACTTGGGTAATTCTCCGTATTAGAACGAAGCAATTAACAACTTTTTGCAGGTAAAAAGAGATTTGTGAGTCGTAATTACAGTGGATTTTCGCAATGAAAGATTTAAGTATCCTATATAAATCTCAAACTGATTTCAATCGACGTCGTTCTCTGGACAAACGATCGGGCACGTTGCTCGAATGCGATTTTCTCGAAAGAAGTTGTAGCGTTAAGTATAAAACAACCGATTACAGGACATTCTAGAGCCAATCGACGGAGCGTTCGACGTCGCGACGTCGTTCCGCCAGCCATTACGAGTGATTGGCAGAGAGCGATGGCGGTGTCCAATCAACCAACGGAATACAAATGGATGCTCATCAACGGCTCATCGAGTACTTAATCTCGTGAACGATTCTGTCGTTCAGAAATCGGCCATGAAAGTCTGATCGAGCACTCGACACGTGTCCTTTGGCCGAAGATCGCATCAAAAATCATTCTCTACTAATTCTGTATGGATTCGATTCTTTTCCAATTTATCAAGCTTCAGAATTTCAAGGAAGAAAAGACTATGTCAAACACGATGAACTTCTCGAGACTCCGAAGCTAACGCTATTCGGGGTTGAAAGTTGAAGGTACCCACTGCGGCTCAAGACTGTCCTCAATTCTCTTCATCTAGCAGCGTTCCTCATCGTCTTGCGAGGTGCTCAGCAACGGAAGAAAGAAAGAAAAAAAGAAGAAGAACACGCGGTTTTAAGCACACCCGGCGTACACCGTGAGTAGTACTTCTTAGCTACCATAACGAACGCGTCGAGGGTCATAAAAGTGATGCCACTACAATTTACGTTGTCTCGACGGTGTCGACGTCCGACGAGAGGATACTTCACGGCAACTATGCTCGCGTGTACGCAAGATATCTATGATTCGATCAAAGAACTCTTTTCCTATTTACCTAATTACCTATAGATATTTAAGCGCCAGTTACATCGTTACCTACTTATTGAAAAAAGAAAAAATTGAGTTACAATAAAGAATGGTTCAATGCCTTGTACTACAGTGTAATTTCTACTATTCCTCAATTTCTTCCTTTTTCTTTTTACAAGGAAAGAGCAGAATTTTCCATTAGAAGAATCAAATTCTTATTCCTTTTACTCCCTGTGCAACTTTCAGAGTCCCTGCTCGAATAACAATGAACTGTAACGCTTTCTTCTGCTCAATCGAAAGGTAAGTTTTTTCTGAAACGGAATTTGCTCGCTCAAAAAGTACCTCCGACATGTAACGATCCACTTCGATTCAATTATCCGAAAGTTGAGATGAAAAAGAAAATGTGATAAAATATGAGTCAGAAAGAGGAACGAAATGGAAACCGCGAGCGATAACGAACAAAATTTCGAGGGAATTTCGTGCAGCACGTATCCCGTTAATTATCGTAATTACGTTTTATCGACAACGAGATGGCACATTGGGCGGAAATTATTGTCACAGTTTTTGCGAGGGCCGCGTTATATCTGTTAATTCGAAAATTACTCGGACGCATAATCCGATCGATTTAACGGCGAGTATCATCGGATCGCAGATGCCTCTTCCGCATTTCGTAGAAGCTGTCGGGGGCAGACCGCACTTTGAATTACGAGCAACGACCACCAACGAAATAAACACGACCACAGGCGTGTTGTTTTAACACTCGAGAGCCTCGCTCTTCGTATGCTACGGAATTACTAATTCTTGAATTGCATTTGAAAGAGGTAAACGAAAATTCTAATTACCATCTATATTACGTTAATTCCGTAAGATAGCAAGTGGAAAGTTTAAATTGGAAAATGAAACGAACGTGTGTTGAATAATTATGAATAACTCTAGCGATACTAATTAAATTTTTCACAGAAAACCGGTGATGGTTATCGATGTTCCTTTACATTTAACGATGCCAGATTTCGATCAGAATTCGACTATCTACTTTAATCCTGAACGAGCTGGTCGCGTACACACGATACACCGATTGATAGCAAATGTTGCGTTTCCGTTTGACCCCTGTCATGCTTGGTAACAGCATTGCTCTGTTTACAGACACCGGTTTAAACGGTCCGGTCGGCATGTTAAGCGTTAACCACTATCTGACTGAATTGTTATGGCGGTTTCGAGCGATACATCAGCGCGTACGCGTTACTTTTCCGATCGAAAATCGTCGAGAGAAAGATAATGGTCGTTTCTAACGGAAACGCGTGAGATAGATTGAAGGAGATCGTGGAAATCAGAGATGGGCAAACAAGAGATTGAAAAATAAGGAAAGATCCTGAATGGTCGTGTGAGTAGAGTCTGAGGTGGAATGGATGTGGCGAGAGTGGGCAATTTGAAGAACGGCGGATAGAGAAGGAAGAAGCGATTTGGAGATTGAATGCGGAGAATTGAGATGGAAAATCTGGAAGCAGGAAATGGAACATTGGAAATGAGGGAGTAAGAGAATAGGCACGATATAGAGGTTTTAGAGAGAATAAATTGAGGATCGTGGTTGAGAGGAGTAGGAAAATGGAAAGTGGAAGATTAAAGATTGAAAATGAAGGTAATAGCAAACGAATGAACTGTGTCAATTTACATTACTCGAATATCTTTCTCAATTAAAGGTGTCGTATGTACCCTGACTTGTTAATGAAATACGCGGTAACAAAAGCGTTAAAGTAAACTATACATTTGTTCGCGTGAAAATAACATTTACCCGTGTGAAACAATCAAGTTGAATTAATAATATGTGTCATTGTTACTGCGAACAGAGAGCAGAGAAAACAGAGCCAAAAAACACACAGTAAAACAAAACATTTACCAAATGTATTAACACCAGCATTTGCATTTTTGTAAAACACAAATAAATGTCCCGAAGATATGCTCGTTCGAAGCGAATGTTGATTTTCGGGATTCTATTATCGCTCTCCTGGCACCGACTGATCTCTTCGCTCGCTCAAACTCAACTGACCTGCCTCGCATACTTCTGTTTACGGCGGGGAGCGACCGACGAACGATAATGACTCGGCATCTCACTATTTATACTACTACGTACGCATCTTCCAGATAAAAGTGGGTCACGTTCGCACTCTCCGTCGCGACGCCGCGTACACAAATTGAGATATCGAGTTGCAGTAAAATAAAAATTTACGTCGTCAAGGGAATGCCTTCATACTATTTTATAGCGTACTTTTCTCTTTAGATTTGAACCCAAATGGCCTATCAAATCGAATATTATAAATAGTACAAGCGTTGAAAAAAGATTTTTCATTTGTTCGACGAAGCTGTTGCACGAGAACCGTGCAGGAAAATAAAGAGCGAAAAGATTGAAGGTTGGTCCTGATGACCCTGTCAGATAAAATCCTTCGGTACAGGGGAACAATATCGTCCAGCTGGAGAGAGCTACGTGTAACAAAGTAGGGGGCAGTATAGTACACGGGATTACTATGTCGATACGATAGTTGAAATCGGTGGGCACGGATACTGCAAATACGATGGAAAGAGGAGGGTTTTACGGGTCATGTGGTGGTCACTTGAGATTCTATTTTCAATGGCAAATTTATTCTTACTGGACGGAAGTTCTTTCGTGCGATTTTTTACTGACTCGAAACCATTGTCAACGCGATACTGTTAATTGAGAAGAAATATTGTATTTCATTGGACAAATATCAAGCAAAATTGTCCAGAAATAAACGCGCGAGTTGGTTTCCCCGTAACTTTTAAACAAATAGAAGTTTAATTACATTTTTACATTGTCGTATGTAATTAAATTTACCTTTCGCTCTACTAAATCTTGCCGGTGTATTTTTGTTGTCAGTGTTACAAGCAATTGTGCAGAGTAAATTGAATATTATTAAATTGCAATGTACCTCTGCAATTCATTTTTCTACCAATCGAACAAACAAATACTCGTGTAGCGATGTAAAGAAATAATTGTTTTCCATGGATTTGACTCTTATGAAGCCAACAAATATTTGTTAACAAAATATCAATGTAAACAACAAATAAATGCTATTCAAAAAAAAGAAAAAAACCAAAAGAATATGTTTTTTATTTGATCAATATTTCAACTCGCTGCCAGTGGAACCTGAATTTTATGTACTCATAAAACTTGTCAAGCGATCGATTCGAGAATACCGCCACTAAATTTCCAAGATATATCACGCGTCTCGTAGGAAGATTATTAAAAAATTCCGGAGGCCCATACGGATGATTTGTTTTTCTTTCAAATACATACTGCTGCGTGTTTGTTAAATGCAACAAAAATCGTAAAGAAAATATAAAACTCACAGATAAATCACTAACCTAACACATCTTATTCAGTCTACTTTCAACGCATTAAGCATCCAATAGACGTGTCCGAAGTTCGATTATCAAATATTCTACGTGAATTTATTTCACTCGTCGATAAATTGGGTGTACGTGAAATGGTTTAACAAGGATCCTTCTTACATCCTCGACTCAAGGATCATCAGAAAAGTAGACTATCCCTTTCGGGAAGCGACCCACTTAGTCGTTTCGCTTGAAATCCTCTGGAAAACGTTTCCATCGGGGGTCACGAGGAGGAGTATTACTGCAACCACGTATGTATACAACGCTTGTAATCGGATCCCAGGGAGAATAACTTCGTTATCCGAGGCGGGAAGTCAGTCCAACGGATGGGAACTGTCTGCTTCCGGATGCAGACTTCCAATTCCATTTCCTGACAGCGTCGCCACCCTATCTTCGCTTCGAACGACGCGTAAATGGATTTTTAAATCGCTTCGCGAAACAGTCGACCACCGAGTTTCTTATCGCGACGAGCAGCTCGCGACATCGGCCTCGCGAATTTCCACCGGTGGAAAACGCTTCTTGCCCTCCGCCTCGGATCATTTTCGCGAACGATCGCGTTGTTACGGAAGATCCGGCTTCCGCAAGATTCTTCTTCACGGAAAAATAAATATGCGAAACTGAAAGAATCTAGTTCGATGGATGGATACGCGAAAGCCACAGACGTTCCGTTTTCCCGTTTTCATTTCATTTATATTCATTCTCTACCTGGTCGTTTGAAAAGAGGTAAAAATAAAGCATCAAAGGGAGGACAAACGAGGGTTTATTGTGTTCCGTTGAAACGAGTTCTCGTTCGTGGTGCAGAATTCCATCGAGATATTTTCGATTATCCGCGACAGAAAGACGTCGCTACAAGAGAAAGGAATGATGCTTATTCTAAATGCATCGAGGTATTGAGAAACTTATTCCGATCTCGTGACACGCTTCGATATTTGATTTTCCGCCTAGCGACGATAACAATTACAGTTTCGCTTCGGTTCGATCGCGCACCATCTTCGAATCCTCAAAATAACGCGGACCGATAAACGAACCGATAGGAATGACGTTTCCATTGAAATACCAAACATTTTAATCGAAATTTCCACGGTAATGGATATTCCGTGAATATCGTTGATTTTAATTAAAACTGTGTATTTTATAAATAATGCTGATTTTAATCGAAACCCGATTGAAATTGACACTTTGTTAGTCGGTTTTCGGGTTCGTTTCGAATAAACTGGAGCACGAAAGGGGTAGTTTGAATGCAACCATTTGGGAAAAATTATGTTTGCCCTCGAGTAATTGAAGAGGTAGGAAGAAATATCGAGTGTCGGTCGATGGAGAAGAAGCAGTGTACGTTTATCGGATCCTAGCGCACCCTTTCAGCAGCCAGTCGAGATCCTCGCTTATTTTTCATGCTTTTTATCATCCCCTTGCTCATCAACGGCCGACTAAAGCGGCCTGGTATCAGCGTCACAGCCTGGAATCTCTTCTCTGTTCGCGAGGGGCTGTAAACTCTCGGTGAAACGAGGCAAAGGGTGTTTTCCAAGGGTGGAGTCGTACGTATGCCTGCTTGACTGTCGCGCGAACCTACGCGACACGCTGGGGATGTGTTCTTTGTGGCTGACATGAATGCAGCGACGTAAAGTTGGCGATATTGTGAGCAGCATCGCGAAATAAAATCGCTAACAGCTTGTCATCCGCTGGATAAACTGTATTTCTCTTGGCGGATTCAACGATTCTTTAGTTAAATTCGAACGAATGCTTTCTATGTTTTTCCTTATTCAAATTCAAGAATGTAGTTGAATTTCTTTTTTTAATGTCCAAGAACTTTGAGAGCTTGGCACACAGAAAGGTACTCGAACGAAAATCGTACGAGGAGGTGAAAATGGAACCGACCGCGGCTAACTCGATTCACTGGCCGCGGTAACTGCATTATTTCAGCACATTTCTAGCCATTTTCCTGTTCCGACGTGGACGTTAATGGTTCGACTCCTCGACCCAGAAATGGCCACTTTCAACCGTGTATTTTTTCAGGAATATTGAAATTTCTGGGCAGACCAAATGTAACTTTGTACGTTCAATTTTCTACAATTTTTTCCAATTGTTCATCTCAATGAACCGTTTCGAAATGCAGCAAATTGATTCATCTTTCAACGCGCATTATATGCTGCTCGATTCTCAATTACGTGTAATCCAAACTTCCGAGCTAGTATTTTCGTTAAGCGAAACCATCGTCAGGGATGGTATTCGATACAGATTAATTTCGTTTCCCGACACAATCCCGCGGTTCGCGGTTGAACGTGCACGGAATGCGCCTCCTTCCGGCGTTCTGTAATGGAAATAAAGGAAAAACGCCCAAGGGAATTTCGAAATGAAACTTCACGCACGGTCAGAATGTTGGGAATGAGAGAGGTGTCGGTTGCCAGATATAACTGTCTCGAACAGATGGCCTGATTTTCCGGCGTGCTGGGCGCGAATAAGAAGAAAAAAAGAAGAAAGCAAGTCCGCTGGAAACGGAAGGAAAAGTAAAGGGACTAGGTGGAGTAGCAAGAATCTCGCGCGGTTAAACTGGAGGAATTAGTTTCTAGGAGGAAGTGTTTGCGGAGACAAATGTCCTTTGACATTTTTCGCTCGAGCCACGGAATAAGTACTCCGAACAAAGTTTTTCACTGACGAAAACACGGATGCAAGGAACCCCTTCCGAGGAACGTTTCCTTTGTCTGAATTAGAAATAATATTTCAATATTTTATTATCATTGTTCATGGAAGAACTCCGAGTAGAATCGTTTCTTTCACCTTTAATTTTTTACGATTGTCGTTCAGTTCAATGTGCAAGGGTGTCCCGAAATTGGGAAACTTTCTTTCGTAGGCAAAGCAAACACTCGGTCTGGATGTGCAAAGGAAGCTTTTAATTAAACGGGTCGTCTTTTAAAATAGCCAGCCGAGGAAAGGAGCCTTTCCATTCAAGCTGGAGAAACAAATTCCGGCCGTGTGTTTGCCAACGGGTAGAATTTTCCTACCGGTCGAATTAATTCAATTACTGTTGTCTCCAGATTTCCAGCCCGTCCTAAATCTGTTTCCATCGATCCGTTTCGTTCCGCTCAAAAATTAACAGCGTTTCATACGCATACGAAACATCGTTCTTTCTACGTAGAATTACATTCAGAAGGGTCAATTGAAGTTTCTTTTGATCAAACGACCATTGTTCCCCCTCGTCTTTATCGCGTTACAAAAGCTCTAAGGGCTTCTCGTAAAACGTATGCTCGAGATAAAAAAAAAGAGATTTTCATCGTTACTGCGACGAGTCAATGCTCTCTTTTCCCCGCAAACTTTCTACACGCAGCGGCGGTTGCTTCGCTTGGAAAATAACCGTTTCTCTTTTCAGTTATTCCTTTATTCCGTGGCAAGAGAAGGGAATCATACCTCGCCAAGCGTATTTTACTTTTATACCACTGGTAACGAAAGATATATTTGGTCGGAGAACCGGAGAATGGGTGGAAGTCGGTAAAATCCACAAGGGAAAGCGTTAAAGTAGTGAAACTCAACGATCGGGCAGACATTGCGGTGTCTGGTTGCGATGGGATCAAGTTCAATGTCTGCTTATAAATCAGAATCTACTACTACTTGAAAGTATTACCGTATTTTTCCAAAACATTTCTACAGAGTTAGAATCGAGCTACGAAGTACTTAATCCCATTAGCAGTAACTGAAGAGTATCAATTCAAAGGAAGGAGCGACGTGTTTGAGTAGTAGAACCAAGGGAATAATCAGACGCGTCGCAGTGGTTAACTCGAGCGAAAGGCTGACGCTTTCAAGTAGTAAAGCACGATTAAGTGGAACAACCGAAGGTCGGGCTATTCAACTAGGAAAGTCAACACGCGCAGTAAAACACAATCGCGTAGACAGACGGACCAGTGAAATTTAATCCAAAGTTACAAGCCGGAGTAGCGAAACTCAATCGAAAGGCCGACAGTTCGAAGTGGTGAAGTTCGAGCAATTGGTCATTGCGTTGAAACGACAAAGGGTTTCGACTGAAAGCTAACGCGTTAAAATAATGAAGCTCTCCCCAAAGCACAACGGGTTGAAGCGTTACGATGTACTAGGAACGTTCAAGTAGTATATCCCAATAGAATTTCGACCCACCGACTAATTCACAGAGTGCTCCATTCTGGTTAATGGTGCGGAAGGAAAACAAAATTAAATTTTAAAGCGAATTGAAAAGCAAATTAATTCCAAAATCTACGAATTATCAATCTTAGCACAAAGTGGGCTTCGATAACAGACGGATCTGTGCCCTTTTCCAACCGGATGGAAGTTGCACCCTTCAAGTCAGTACTCGCGGCAACCGATCCCACTTGTTCACTGGTGGTTCTGCGCTTGACTCTGAAATACGGTGCGCCACCACACCCATTCGGCTGCACCGGGTTACTATTGTCCGTCGCACGGGCTTGATTTCGCGCGTGTCGCGAGAAATCGTCGCGGCGGACAGTTCTCCAGGAAGCGGAGAACCGATTCGCGAGATTTACGGGGCGAGATCGCGCGACAAAGGCGAGCCAAACTGGTGATCGGTTTAATCGAAATCCTCGGAAAACAGCGGCTCGAAAGGGGCAAAACTTTTACGCCGGTCTCTTAAGTACTCGAAACGGTTGCCAACACGGTACAACGGCCGTGCCACCGCTTCTCCACCCGTTTAAAAGGAGGAGGAAATGCCGTTGGAAGAAGATGGAGCGGCAGGAAGGCACAAAACAAAGTGCAAAGCGACGAGGATGCTAGAAAACGACGGGATGAGGGCTTTCTGGACCGGAGAGCCTAAGGAAGAAAGTGCAAAGGGGGTTGAATGTACACCGGGGGTGCAAAAGTCAGGGCTGTCGATGAAATGTTTCGTTGCCTCTGTACTTTGGCTAGTTTCAGCCTGCCAAACGCTCCACGTCTCGATTATCGCCTTCGAACAGTTTCCCCTTTATCTTTCCGAACTTGGAACTTCTTTAGCCCTCTTGCATCGTTTGAATCGAAAGAATTAGCTCTTGATAATCAACAACTTGCTAATTTTAAGGTACATTTAGCAGATTAACGAGAACCGTGTATCTTTTCATATTTCTGAAACGTTGTTACACATTTTCTGATCGGGATCGACGCAAGAGTTCAGTAACGAGTCGGAGCTAATTAACGAACAATACACGGAGCTGAATTCATCGTCATCGAGTACTCGATTATTACCAATTGGATAACGAACGAACACGTAATCGTACAAATCCACTTTTCTCAAAGCGAATTCGAAGATGATAAAGATGCTCGATGAAACAATTAGCAAATACCGTGGAATCGGATTAATTGACGAACGTTTGCCGATGTAATTTCACGAACTATTTACGATGAAGGCGAAACGAAACGAAGCGTCGTTGCGATATTTTCGAATTTCCTGCCGAGAACTTAATACGACTCTCGGATCCGTTGGATCAGGGCCAAAAAGGACCGATTGCCGCTGCCAAAGATACCTCTGCCTGAAAATTGGAAGGCTGGAACTTATCGTTTTATTTACATCGACGGTTTCGTTTCAACGAGCATTATTCCGATTCTTTGTTACATCGTTGAGCCCTGACAACGCGACGAAAACGGATCGACCAATGAAAACGGGAATTTATCATGATGTCGAGATGCAACAGATTCAGCGCCTGTTTTCTGCTATGGATTTATGGCAAGACAGGATTCGATGAAATATATCTAGCAGATTTGAAAGTTTCGTTTCCGTTTCGTTGGAGAAAGAAAAATGTAGGCAACGAATTCAGAATTGACGACCAACAGCTGGATAAAAAGAATCAATTATCCAGTCATCAAGCACAATCTTCTGTGGATATTAACGGGTCTCCATTGTCGACAAAGAAAGCCATAAATTCGGAGCTATACGTAGACCGGTTGTCGCGTATCGTGGGCGAGCCTCGCGAAACCTGGATTTCCTTTTGTGCCCGTGACAGCATATATCAGTAAATAAGTGGCTGACGTGACCAACCCGCGTCTTCCTTCACCGAAACAGGATCAAATCGGACAAAATACGAGGCACGTATCCCGAGGGACGTTGCTAGAGTGTTCCCTGGCGTGACTTCTTTTGTGAAAAGCAAGAAATTCGACTTTGCCTCGAGGCGAGACGCACGCGTTAGAATTTCTATGCCATGTTGGCTGCCTGTTCGAGCAGTCTAACGACATCGAATTGATCGCAAATGGTTCGATATGTCCCTTCTAGGAAAAAATAAAAGGTGTTTGGAACTTTAATTATTCAACAAGGACCTTTGTTACGACTTGCTGATATCTGGAGAGTACGAAAGGGTGGTTAACAAACTGAAACCGTATCGAAAGAGAGTCTGCAAGTACGAGCCGGTCGATCACCGAAGGCGAGGAGAAAAACTTTCGTTCGACCTCGGTTGGAAACAAGAGAGATCCGGCCTTCGACAACTGTGCGACGAGAGATCGATATTCTCGGCGACTGTATTTCAGAGCCGTGAAATCGAGGAAACTTATTTGTGCTAGCCGCGAAGAAGAACGGTGAAAAACGGAAAGCATGCAGCTGCAGTTGAACGCGAGAAAAAGACTGGACGCGGACCGTGGAGGGAAGCTGATTGATCGAGCGAGAATCCGGAGACGTTTGCAGGATGATAGATCGGCCGGCGTCTTTGACACAATCGCCGATTCCACCGATCGTTTCCTCGTCCGTTCGATCAATCTGACCGTGGGCGAGGGAACGATTCGCGACGTTGCTTCGCTTTCCAGACACGCCGAGGTTCGTTTGCATAATCGTTCGTCTCTCTCTTTCTGGCAACGAGAATGAAACGGCTGCGAAAAGATATCACCAGTACCGAGAGAAGGAGAAACTCGTTGAACCGAGATGGAAAACACTGTGAATGAGTCTGTTGGCTGGTGCTGGTGAATCATTGTTTCTGGTTGCACGCTTTCATCGACGCCCTTTTAGCCAGCATCGTCCTAGAACACCCTCTGTTTGGACGTGGCGCAGGGTTGCAACGGGACAGCGCACACAAGTTTGAAATTCGAGCGACTGAAGCTGCATTGGTCGGTGATAAACGAGCTGTGATGAATGAGAGACACGCGTGCGAGCATGTTTTGGGTGTTGCCGAGGTACGTACGTTCGTGGGAGGTGACGCAGGGGTGAGTATTATCGTTTCCGTTTGTTCTTTCAGGCTGACTGGTTTCGGTTCGTCTGTGATACCAGTGAGAATTGGAAATTGATGCTTTGCTTGTACCAATAGAAAGAATGTAGGAGAATGGATGGTAAAGAAAATAAAACATTCTTTTTTTCCTGTCAGTATTTCGATTTTCGAATGGACGAAGTAAAGAAAGAACAACAGAAAAATCTAACTGTCGAGAGATATTATTGTTTTCATTTGTTTCTTTAAGGGATGGTTTTCGTGTGGTAGCGAGAGTGGTAAGGATCGGAAATTGATGCTTTGCTTCTACACAAACAATGAAATTTCGAAGTAGAAAAGTGTGAAAAGAAGAAAATAGAACGCTCTTTCTTTTCATATCTTGATGGCACAAGGGATGATTCTGGAATAGGGTGGGATGAAGAGGGAGAACAAGAGAAAAAAGAGCCTTTTAGAAACGCTCCTTCTGTGTCTGGTAAAAATACCGCTTTCTTTCGACATTTTTTGATGACGCACAGAATGACTGTGCAATGGACGAGTACGAAGGAACCATTTTACGAAATCTTTTCTTGTTAGTAGTAGCAATTCCACCTTCTTTTCGTATTTGAACCACGTACGAGACAATTTAGAAATGAACGAATATCAAAAACAGGGTAAAAAGAAACGCTGCCTTTTCAGCACAATAATTTCGTCAACTATGAAAACGAATTTGTCCCCATGGATTGTTCTATGAAATAATTCGGAGACGTAAAACACAGAGACGTGTCGAGTTGCGTTAATGAATTATTTTCTTGCTAATTAAACGACAATACCGTGAGACGTTTTTCTTACACAAGCAACTTTTCATCCCTCGGGACCATCCTTTATTTCCACACAAAAAATTATTCGAGCCTTCCAGTTCATAGAACCCTCTATCTTTTCTCAGTCGACTGAAATCAAGTTTCGCCGCGAGGCGTAGAAAAGAGTAATCCTTCAGGGGTGTCAAAATCAATTTTCCCACCACTTATTACGTACACGATCTTCCTCGTCACGAGTGTCCATCGCTTATTTACGTGAGAAGCCAGGTTAGTAAGTGATATTCTCACGAACCAAGTCTCCTTGCAATTTTCTACAACCCTCTTCCGTCTGGCGAGAGCGTTCAATCGTTCCTCGGCCACGACAGAGCCCTCTTCAACCCCTAGCTCACGTCCGCTTCCCGTCACCCTCGTCATTGTTCTTTTTTTCAATTTTCCCGCCGACCCATCGAGCGACCAGCTTTTTTCCATCGTCGTGTCGCCATTTTCCTGCTGCTTTTTTTGCATCCTCGCACCGTATGGCTGAACGTTTTCACCGTCGCCTCTGGCCTCGAGGGTGGAAAAGTTTCGGGGATGCCGGCGATCTTTCCTGATTAATTTCCACCACTTTGAAGTTCACGTCGGGAAAGAGGGACTAATATTCCGGCGGGAAACCGATGATAGAACAGCAAGGAGAAGGTAGTACCAGAGATAGGTAATTTTAATTGCAGCAAAAGTGAAAGCAATCTTACTTTGATGATCCTCTTTTCGTTTTCGCGACGGGATAAGGCTAAATCACGAGATATTTCCCTGGACAAATATTGATTTCAATTATGTCCTAGACTTTAGCTGAATTTCAGGATTACGTTAATGTTTGTTAAAAGAAAAATTGGGACGTCAATATTAGCCTCAATTCCCTGATCCCTCGACTCGCTTTGACCGTCAGGATATATTTATTGCGGGAAAAATTACATGGAAAATATTGGTTTTCATCTGGTGCGTGTTCGGGTGCTATTGGCAGAAAATAACCGCGAAAAACTCATTAAACCGGGACAGTGAGCTTTTGTTCCCCATCTTTTTATTGCTTTATATAAATTAATTGGATACGTTTCCCTTATATTGAAAATTCCTACGAAAAAATCATTTGTGATTCAAGTAAAAAATTATCATTTTCAAGTGGCCCACCCTGCGAAGCTTTATGCAAATTTTTAACAATTAAATTAAATTAGTAACATCATTAGCAGGTAGAAGTACCCCCCATAAAATGTTGTAGCACTTTAGTTTCTCCGGTGTCGAGATACGCAGCAGAAATATGTATCATCCCCGTGTCCACCCCCGAAATCCGGAGTCGCGTTTCAATTGAACAACCCTTTACGCGATGCGCACAACACCGCGACACGTTGCGTGAATGCATAGTCTGGCCAGTGCTCTTTTTCACCGGACAATCCGGGGCGCAATTGTTTTATGCGTGCGACATCCCCTGGTCAGAGGGTGGACATTTGCATAGGTGGTACGTCGGGCGTCGAATAAACGGGGCCGACAAATTCTACGACCCCATGCGTTATTCCGTTCAACTTGGACGCCAGTTCTTTGTCTACCTTCTACTGTCTGACTATAAACTGTGATATTCTACTTCACCAGGAAAAACGTTTACACACATCCCCAGTAAAATTGCTCTTATCTGGTATTATTAACAGATTGAATATCATTGTTCTGAGAAAGTTTGAAAGCATAATCGAAGATTGATCGCTGCGTTAAAAATACGCAAACACCCCTGCATCAACGGTGAATCAATATTCCTATTCTGTAACCACCCTAACAACTTAAAATACCCGCACTTGCTACCCCCTTGCTACTGTACACTCCAACCTGACCGCAATCCACAACCTTTCAACTAATTAAACTTTCCCTGACCACTAAACGAACGTTCTGCAACGACTCCGATAATCATCCCCCTGGCAGTCGACGCGACGAGCCAGTCAGGGGTTAACATACCCCTTGTTGACGCGAGTGCAAACTTGAGGGATTGTCGTTTAAGCGGGTTAAGTGTAACGAGGTTTCGAACAGCTCCTCGAAGAAATTTAATCATCAGCCAAGGGAAACAATAACGAGTTGTTCTTGTTAAAGGTATTACACCTTGTGATTGAAGGGTGAAACCAGACGCTTCGACAATCGTCTTCTTAATTGATTTGCGAATCAAAATTGACCGGGTAGTCCTCCAAAAATTAACATATTCAATCATGCTAAGAATTAGCTCTAATTAATCTTGAAACTAACAGGATGGCATTCTCTACGATTAGTTTTCGACAAGAGTCACATTTTCTCCCTGAGTAGCAAAGTTTTCCGCGAAGGAAGTTTGAAACATTGAGATTAATGAATGGAATCAAGGATTGACCTTAATTAATTCGCCGTCACCCAGTGCACGTGTCTAGGTGATTCGAAGTTGAAGACGTGGTAGTCCAACGAAAAGAACCGACAGGGTGGCTCGGTTATGAATGCAACGCGGTTAAACGCGCCGTTGCGACAAAAGTACCGTGTCCAGCGTGAATTATAGCGCCATTACGGTGAGAATGATTGCTTCCAGCCTCGAGTATCCGGCTGAGGTGTAATTAAGAGCTGCCGTTCGAGGTGTCAAGCTCCCAGAACGAAGGGATAGAGATTCGCAAAGGACGCGTGTGATTGATTGCTGTTGTATTTGAAACCGAAACCTGTTTTATTCCTTCTTCCTTTAATTAAATTTTCAACCTGCTAAGTTTCATTAATTTTTTTTCCTCTCCACTATCTTTTTCGATTCCCAACGAGATACAGTAATTTCTAGATCCGGATGTTTCCAATTTCTTTTATTTTTAATTTCATTATTGGTTACTAATTTATTAGAGGAAAAGTAATGTTCGTTTCTCTTTGAATGCACTCAGAATAATTGTTTCGAGGGCACGTCGCGTGTTGGAGACTATTCGATCGACCGATGAACCTCTTGGCCTATTCCATGCTCGAATAAAAGAGAAAGACACGGGGACAACGACGAGGAGGAAGAGGAGTGCACAGGTAGACCAAAAGAGGTGAAGCAGCGACCTGCACAGGATGTTTGCTTTGACTATTCGTTTCGATATATTTTTTACAAGTTGCATTCTCTTTTCCAAAAAGAGATTCGGCTCTCAAAGGACGTCGCTGCAAGTTTAAAATTCAAGAAAACATTGGATACGTATTTTTCTTTATCCACAAACATCCAGGTAGAAGAATAAAAACAGCCCTCAAGGTTTTTTCTGACAGAAACAGAAGCAACATCAACCACATAGAATAACAAAGTTGCCAAAAAAAAGCTTCCATGAAAAAAAGCCTGTCAAAACACAATATAAAACAAAGAAAATAGAATTCAGCGAGTGGCTGTTAATTGAAACTCGAACAATTTTCAATTTACATGGTCTAGACATTTTGATGTACAACTGTTGGAAAAGATGTTCGAACAAAACAGAATTCCACGCGAGGAATTTTCTACCAGCCGATATAACTCTTCCGATCGTTGATACCGGCACGCTTTTACTAGAGCGTCGTTTAATCAAAACGTCGAACCCTTTTTCAGCCATATGTTCCGAGCGGAGCCAAGTGGCCGTCGAAAACCTTCGCGACTTCCGACTATTCCACCAAAGTTCAGTTTTAGGTAATCGAAAGGCATCGCATAAAAGGTACGATGACATTCTATTCCAGCCGCCCGTAATTCAACCACGCTTCCGGCTGCCGTTCGCGCAAACTTCTGCAACTTGGATTAGCGATTCAATTCCGCCCCGATGCTAAATCACCCTCGAAATCGTTTTTTAATCGGGACAACGTGTAACCAGAACGACGACTACTGGTTAGACTTTTTCATTTCCTTTCGTTTTTTAATTCCTGCTAGAATATCATGCATATCCGATTCAACGTGTGGTGCTTATCGATGAAGTCTCAAAGCTCGGAACTGGCTTCTATTCGAATATCAAGCTGAATTCCTGCAATCTTCGATATCCACTCTGTAGATTTGTATTCATGTTACATATTCAATAAGTGGAACGTTCGATCCGGAAAAGATAAAATTTATTTAAAAGTTTATTTATCCAAAATGCTTGTTGGCAAAGATATCGATCGTCTCGGCTGAGGAACAACCAGCTCGTAATTACCGGTTCGCTTTCCTTGCCAGGTTAAATCGCCGCGATAATTCTCGGCTGTCGTTCGCGATATCGTTGCGCAACCCGCTTGCCTAAGTGGACTATCGACGATCACAGTTTTCTCTTGCTATTGACCGGTTCAAGGGTAGTAATCTGCGGAATAACTCCACTTGTGTTGCGAACCATAATTGAAAGGTACGTTCTCTCGAGTTTGAGGATACTGCGAAGGCAATTTAACGAAGTTAATTTTGTAGAAGCTCGAGAAAAGTACTACAGCACCTTATCTTTTTTCTTAAGGGCGGATTAGTTAGGCGGAAGCGTTCTTAAGTTGGCAAAGAAACCCTGTATGTGCTAGTTAAAGAGATTTCTGAGAGGTTGTACAAGTTAAGTCGGTGAATGACTTTTGTTAGGAACACGCTAAGGTTTGAATTATAATTATACTTCCGAATCTTTTGTCAAGTTAATTCGACGTTATAATATCTGATTGCAAGGAGTCAAGGTTGGATTTAGCAATTGTATGTTTTAAAAATTTTCAAGTAAGTCGAAAAATCTACTGGGCACGTAGCAAGAGAATAAAAGCACCTTTTATCCCATGAAAAAGGAAGCAAAGAAACGAAGGGAGGTAAGAAGTTACGAATGCAATATGAAATAACACGTGGACTATACTCCTTCCCTCTCTCCTATTCAGTTATCTTCTGAACGCACGCGAGTACTCGCGCAAAAGCAAGATCAGAAGAGGGGAAGAGAGGAAAGTTAAGGAGGGAGAAGACGATAAGGATGATGTTCCTTTGTGAAAGGTAATTCGTATTCCAAGTGCGAGCCAACCGTTCATTCGCTGCCAGCTGGAGAGATCTTTGATGTCTCTCTTCATCCTGCTCGAATTCCTCCCCTTTTTTTTCTCATTAAGGATCCCGCGCGTTGGGGGACGCGTGCACGACGACGCTTCTTTGCGGCGTGATTAATTAAAACGACATCTTCGCGAGCTAACGAGGCGACGCAGTCACCCCGAGGCGTCTGACGGACGACATTTCACGCGGATACCTTTGACGAAAAACGAGCATTTCTGATCTTTTGTTCATCATCGAATAAACAAAATCCCCCGGAATTTTTTAGCGCTATTGTTGGAGCTATTTAACCAGATCTCATCAAACATTTTATATCAGTTCCCCCATATGAAATTGACCTCACGTGTTGAATAAAGAAACATGTTGAATTCCGTATAAGTTAGTCGCACTTTAATATTCCGAAACGTTTCACCCGCGAAGGAGCAAGTTTTCAACTCCCGGGAACTAAAGTAGCTAAAGTGACTGGTGAACTTTAAACGAAGCATACTGAATAATTTGAATCCCGTATCTAACTCTGCACAGTTCGGTGTACAAGAAACGTGTCTATTACTCGCTGTAACAATTCCGATCCCTTTGCAAACCCTTATTACATTCGATATACAGCGTGTAATCCAGAAAATCGGTGTGAAAAATTCATCCAAATCTCGCCCAGCCTCTCCCTTTTTCCCTAATTGAATCGCCGTCGCACCCTCTTTACTCTCGCCCTTTTTACGCGGTTTCCCATCAGCGCAGCAGGGAGAATAAACTTTCATCCAGAGGGGTGGTAGCAAGCCCGAGAAGCATTTTCTCCGCGTGTCCGTGCAAAAACGTTCGCGGTTCGAGCGGCAAGAAACCGCGTGGCAAATACAAATGGTGCTTGATCATCGGCGAGCATTAGGCGGATCCCGGATCAGCGATATAAAGGGACGTTCCTGACGGAACAGGAGAAGCCACTTTATCCCCCGTTCGCCCTGAACGAACAAATAATTTCACGGACGACGAGCCCCGTCCTGTCGCGACCGTCCAACAAGAAGACGGGAGAAGAAAGAAGTTTACGTTTCTCGAAGAAGTATATCAACGGAAGTTGAAACAAATTCCACGAGGAACTTGCGGATTCGATTATTACTCGCTGGCTGAGAAAACTTGCCACCTTCTTTCTTCGTTCGATTCAAGATTGCGAACGCACGCGGCCGTGTGATTGTGACTCTTTCTTTTTCTTTCTTTTTCTTTCTTTTTTTCTTTTTCTTCGCCGCTTTCTCGGATGAAAAGTTCGACATCGAAGTAAGGAAGGACGGATCTGTGCATTAAGCGAGTCAGAACTTTCGTCTGGTCCCTGTTTCCATTAGGTTGAGAATTTCGAATACGATACCGAGAAAACAATGAACTCGTCGGGGCGAGTGACTTTCAATGTCGCCGCGGCAACGACGCCCGGCGTCGTTTCAGAAGCATCGTTCGAACGTTTCGCCACACGGGAAGCTGTTCGAGAGGATCGTTAACGCGACGCGTCGACGGATATTCTAAAGCGGTGGATAAGTTGGGTAAGGAAGCCGAGGATCGCTCCGAGATACGACTTTGAATCGTAAATGCGGCGTTAAGCTTCGAGCAGAGGCGAGGGTTCGTTAAGCTCGATTTTCTTTGATTTCGAATTCTCTGTGGCCGAGAACCTTTAGTCGTGTGAAAATTTCACGTGGATACGATCCTTCGAGGCTTACAGTCTTTCTGCATATATTGCAGCGAAATTTTTTACAATGTAAGAAATTTAACTGATTCATAAAATTGTTAATCAGCTGATAGACAATTAAGAGATTTTTTTCTATTCCCATTTTCCAAATGCAGCTACAAGGTCTGACTTTCTCTTTTCAACAAAGGCGATCGATCGCTCGTTAACCTCACAGTATGTGCTAATGTTCGAGTATCCATGAAGTTCTGCTGATGATTGCTTAAAAGGACCGTCAGAAGGGCTCTCGGCGTTCTCGTTGTCTAGGATACCACTTAGACGTTACTTCCTTTTGTGATGCAATGGTGTGCTTGTCTCGCGTTTAAATGGGTTACTTCCTCTAACGTTACTTTGCGAAAACTCGCGTCAACGGGACGAAACGATGCCAATTGTAAACACCGTTTATTTTCTGTATAACGAACGCTATATCTCCCGGCAATTTCGACTCACCGAACGATTTTGCGAATAAAACTTAAGCGCAGGGTTTATTTGATCAATTTTAAACTGTCCCGAGGCTCGTGGAATCAAAAGATTAGAATGAAACTCGTTAAATTTAATTGAATCCTATTTTCTGCCCGACGATTGTGCCAGTTAAACCCACCAGTCGCGTTCAATGTGGATGCGAACGAAGCTTCTCTATTTCTCGTCTTTAGGTCGAGAAATCAAGAGTACGCGTTGCCAAGACAAAGAGGAATGCGGAATCGTAATTCTAGCGATAGTATACCTTCTCTTTGCTTTGAATATGAGATACAGATTTGACTTCTATCGATTTCACGTGAACAGATATCTCGATTGGTCGACAAGGTGTCGGACAACCCCAGGACGTCTCTGATGTCCGAAGATCATCGGGTTGCAAACACGAGTAGCCCATTGACATCCTACTAAACACGTGTAATGCTTTAGCACCATCTTCTCGATACCTGATACAGCCAATTCAAGGCTCGAATAATCCTGTTCGTTGTCACCGACGATGTAATTAAGTAACACGAAACCATCCTCTGCGTTTGTTATTTCGTTATTTTGACAAAGGGCTACAAACGTATGGATGAATAAAAGAACAGCAAAGAGAAGGTTTACATCGGCAACGTGAAAACGTCGAACATCGTGATGTGTGTACGCAATATGCATCCCTCCTACGGTGAGCTCAACCTTTCAACCCCCTCGCTTTCCCTGCACGTTTTCATTTCTCTCACGCTGCGTGCAGCGAACACCGAGAGGAACGCTTTCAATAATAGTACATCATTGCATTTTCTCCGCGAAATGGGAAATTTTACTTTTCCTCGCGTCTACGAGCCACCCCATGTTGGGACCGGGGTTTTTCTTACACCCTCTCCTGGGCCGGAAATTGAACGGCAAAGGGAACAGGAACGAGAACGTCGCGACGTTTTCCAACAAGATACGTGTACAGGTTCACGCGTCTACGACAGCACAAAGGGTTGAGAATGAGGGGTGGAGTGGAAAAAAACAGTGACGCGGTGGAATCGTCGAGGCAGAAGTTTTTAAATTGCTGGTAAAATTGTTGGAAACAGCGTCCATTTGTTAAACACGAGACTTCGTCAAATTACACGTTTCTGAATAAAAATTACTATGACCGTCGCATGGGTGAATTTTGCACATAATTTTTTCCTTTTTCGAATGGAAATTTTATACTCCGCGGCAATAACGTAGTTGAAGCGATCGTTTCTGACAAGCTAAAGGTAAGTGTAGTCAACGTTAGTGCTTGAAAGCTTGTTTTATTTGTTTCCATCATGTTTACCATATATATCGTATAGTAGGAGAAAACAAAGGGGGTTGTAGAAGGCAACATCGACGAATTGTTTGAGTATTCAATATCGGCAAGTGTACTTAATATAGAAGCGCCGTTTGTTCGCGATAGTTTCGTGTATCAAGCGAGCTTCTACGATCTCTCGTTCGTTTATAATTTCCTGTTTTTATCATTCGATTCATTTTTCGTTTGTACAGATCAATGTATCTTCGAGTATTTGAACAGATGAATCAGTTGAAGTTGATGCTTGTTTGCTTTCTGATAAATCAAAATGATAATTTCATTGAACAATAGCAAGACAATTTTTATGCCATACCGCTTTCCTCTATCCATTTAATAGAAATATCCAATAATCGCTTTTAAAGCTCGCATCAATATTGAAGCGTCAATGAAAGAAACAATAAAGGGTTGAAGGTATTTTTACAAAGAATAGAAACGCTGACACAATGGAAATTGCTGCCGGTAATAAAATATCTCATAAATCATCCCTCCTCCCCATCCAACGCAATACCGCAGTCTCCCCACTTGGCAATTAAGTGGAACGAGTCAATATAACTTCCGGCAACCGCGCCTGACAAGTTAATTTCGATGTGTCGTTAGTAGACTGCGGATATTTATGCATCTATGACACGTGTAAGTGTGCGATACACACGTAAACTATGCCCTACATGTAAAAAAATCAATATGAAACATTTGGAACACACAGGATATGAAAAACATGGAAAAAGCGGTACTTTGCATAAATATTCGCAATTTAATTGCTAACTATTTTACAGTCCACGGAATTATTACGTTTCAATGTGGACAGAGTTAAAGTTAACTTTTCAAGCATTCGAAGCTGACCTAATTAATAACCATAATAATAGTTGGTTCAAGCAGTAAGGTAAGGCTAGCAAGCAGCTAAACATGGAATTACTCACCCATAGCAGGTGCGTAGATGTTCAAGTAGAGACAATCCTCGCTCTGATTCCGTAAATGAGGCAGTAGCCTCTTCAAGTACTCTAATCGGCCTTTCGGCATACGCTCCAGTGCTTCTTGCTCATTCGAGATGTCGGGCAGCTTTTGGGGACAAACTGGACCGACCGAATCCGATAATCTACAAAGACGGATTCGCTTGAATCTACTTCTGTATGCGACATAGTCGCGTCGTTGAAATATCGCAGAATTTTAATATCTGATAGAACACAAAGTGGAAATTTTCTATCCGCTTAAAAAAAAAAAAAATTATGAATAATTTTCAAAGTAATTAATTGCAGATTGTTGGTGTATTGTGTTTTCTTGTGGTAGTCGGTTTTGAGTGTCTTTTGTCCCGCTAGTTCGTCATAGGGTATGGAGATTAAATTCATGAATAATTATGTCTCTGTTTTTGTTACGCCAACAAGTAGCGAGAAGCAAGCCCCAGGAAAGGAGAGAATCGTCGGTCCATTTGAATGGAATACACTAAAGCGTGAGTTTGCGAATTTCTGAAACAGGGCTCTCAGAAGTTCGCATCACTCTTCTAACAGTGAACATGTTCTTACATAGCGTAGAATTTTAGTGAAATTATGCAATTTTCTGCATCGGTATAGTTAGAAAGCGCAACGTTTGCTTTTTGGGGTGTTAGAGAGAGGGGGAAGAAAATCTGAAGCGCTCACCTGACTCCTTCCCACGGGCTGGGTGCCCTGGTCGGTGAAAATCTGTTGCCTCCAACCGGTGGGGTGGCGTACGGTATCCCAAGATAGACGTCGATCGGCTTGAGGAACTTGGCGTACTCGAAGGACCGTACTAACCCCTGCACCTCGCCGTACCGCGTTTGAACGATCCTTGGATTCAACTTGCTCTTGATCGAGAGCGAGAGGGTGGGCGGTGCAATTAGACAGACGAGAATCAGGAAGAGTTCCATCTTGCTCTCCGTCCCTCCCCTCGCGTTTTACCGCCACGATCAGCCTGCGATCTCCGCGCGAGCGCACACACGATTCCAGAATTGCGCGGCTCCTCGCAATCCCTATCGATCACCTGTCCCCGTGACGATCGCTCTTCATTTAGGCCTGTTCGAGCGCTAACTGCGCGCCTCCCCGACGCAACCTTCCCGTGATGCTTTTCCCTGGAAAACCAGCGACCGTTTCAGAAACCTGCCTGGCCCTGTTTCGTCCCGGTTTTAACAGCTACCCAACTGCCGATAAACCAATTGCAAACTTTCCACCCCCAGAGTCGTCGAACGCTACACCACGGACACGCTCTGTTTTCTTCCGCAACGAAATGTTTCACGAACGAACGCCATGGATTGAAACTAGGTCAGCTTTTTCTTGCGCTCTTTGAAAGAATGCAAGGAGCTGATCTAATTTCACTTGACTATTTCTGCGACTTGGCTTCCTGGCGGGTCGAAGCTCATCTTTGCAGCTTCCTAAATAGAAATATAATTCTGCGGCTTTGAACCGTCTCTGTCTCGAATTCTCATCCCGCGTAGGAAATTTTCATCGTTGCCTCTTTGATGCGAGATAAAGCGGAACGACTGTCGGTGATATGTGAATGCACGTTCGAAGTATACGCGGAGAGGACGAGAAAATCGCTGGCTAGATAAAGTTAGCGGGGAACGTTTCCCAGAAGAACTTTCAGATATTCCTATTTCGGGTAATTGAAAAAAGTGAGGTAGTTTGCGAAGTTTCTATATCAGTCCATGGTGAAAATAGAAATTCAGTCGTAACAGAAAAACTTTGACTTTGTCCCTTAACCACTATCCTCGCGAAGAGCTTCGCACCTGCTTACATCTGAGTTAATGTCTTCATCTTGGCTCGAAAAGAATCATTAAGACAATTTTGCGTTCCAACGCTGGCTCTAATCTTCAAAGTAACCGTGTGCTCCCTAATTGGACGACCTTAATTCCCATCGATCCCGATGAATATTTAACAGACGTCCAAATCGAGTGGAAATCAATCAGATACCGATCGATCTCCCCGTAGCCGGAGAATGGAAAGTGTTGCGGGGCGAGAAGAACGTAAGCGAGCGTACTCGTACACGGTGCCATTATGGAAATTAGCAGTTATCAGACACGAGAGAGAACCTGAAGTTCACTGTCGTCTAACTGGATCACGTATTCTTCGTCATCCGCGCGTACGAGACCGGCAAGTGGGAGATAAGCTGTTTCAGCTTCACGACGTTCCACGATGGAACGGATTCCGCTTATCAGCAATGGACCTGAATCTTCCCCCTTGAATTTATATTTGAAAAATTGTCTACCGTTCATCTGACAACCTGTATAAAATGATTGATGAGATTTTAAGAGACGAAATCATCGAATTAGATCGCGATTTCCTGTTTTTCAGTAGTATAGGTCAACGGTTTCGCCGCCGCGGCCAGTCAGACGTCTGTTTTCAGTAGTATAAGTCAACGGTTTCGCCGTCGCGGCCAGTCAGACGTCTGTTTACAGTATCGCGTTCTCGGTGAAGTTCCAAGTCGCGTCTCTTAATTAGTTAGTACAAGCTGAATAATAAAAGTAGGTACAATTAGCCAGCCAAGAAGGCCTCGAACCACCAGGAAGCAGGCAGCCTCGCGAAACTTAAGAATTCCTTTGACAGGCTCGAGCTTCGATCTCTCTCGTTCGCGGAAAAGAAGTTTTCTTCTTTCTACCGGCAGCTTACCATTAGACTCGATCATTGACTTTAATTAACTTCTGTCTCGTCTTTCCGGATTTGTCTGGACCCAGCAGAGAGATTCGAGTCTAAAATCCCACGTGTTTAACTTCTCGATTCTAACCCCATTATCCTTTCTACGTGTGCAGCTTCGCTCGGGGAGGGTGGGGATCTCGGAAACATCGATACGTCGCGGTACGCGGTTTCATTTATACGCTTCGCAGTCAATGGGTCACTGAAATATCGCGCACTTTACGCGATTCAATGCCTTTCCTTCTTTTTCTTGACCAGTTCACGACGATGGTGGCTGATTTACACGCGCGTTCACTCCTGAAACAGAAAAAGAACACAAAAACTTAGCTTCAAGTTGAAAAGTCAATCGGGATAAAAAGGGCAGTCAGTAAAATAAGCAGCTTAGGGAAAGATCAAGAGGTCGGTTAAACACGGATGTTGGACCTTGATATTGAATGTCCAACGTGCAGTCTTACAGAGGATTCCTAAACCCGAATCCTTTATCCTAACAAAGATAATTTACTTTCAGGTAGCTCAACATTTACCATTCAGAAAGTGTATAACCAAGATGGAAGCAGTTCGGTGATCTGCGCGGGTCTGATACGGGTGAATGGTGTGTAATGAATACGGAAGGCTGTCTTCAGTCATCTGCATACGTTTTCAATGGAAATTCTGAACTTGAAGTAACTCCAATCGTTTCTGAGTTTCACTTATTCCCGCATGCGACGAAGGAACAGTTTACTGGGATCTTCGAAACGAAACAAACAATTGAAGTTTCTAAAATTCAAAATGAAATTACAAAGCAGCTGTGCTTTTATTCTTGATTCCGAAGAGTTACATATTTTTCTTTCACGTAGAAAGGAAGAAAGACGAGTAGAAATGGGAAGATCGTATAGCGCACAGTTTCGCGTTCAATTAACGCTGTTAAACAGACTAATAGAGGGAGTCGAGCAGTAGAAGCAGTATAAGCTGGTATACCTATATCGAGTTGCACAGTCGATTAGACAACTACCCAATAAGCGAGCCCGCGGCGCGGCTCTGCGTGGATATTATCGAGCCGCCGAGGGTGAACGGCTAGAGGGGGTGCCGAGAAGTGTAACCGGATGGGTTTCGAAGCACGTACATACAGACAGAAATGAAGCTGAATGTCTGAGAAATAAATGCCACGCTAGCCTGTTGTGTACAGTGAAAACGGTTACACGAATGACAAAGGATTTACAACGGTACAAATCGCCAGATATATCTGCGGAAACTTCTGAGATTAGTATGTCTTAAGGTTGCCGTTTCTTTGCGAGAACGTAATCTTTATTCCCTCGTGAGCTTATCTGTAACATGTCCTGTTACTTCCTGGCCAGTGAAAGCAAACAAAGGAACGTTGTATAAACCGGGCTTTATAACTACTTTGGTAAAAGCCTTGATTTTAACCGAAATCATACGTTCAAATATGGAATTATATCGAGTTGGCGCAAATAACCCGCAGGTTATTCCATTTCTAACACACAACAAAATTAGGATCACGTATCACCGTCTCCGCGTGAACTTGCAAGGAAAGCCCCCGGGCGATTCGAAGAGGAAGCAAGCAAGGCAGAGATGGTAAGAGAAGAGAACTGGCAAGTTACTCGAACGACCAGCAAGCTATCTCATTAACCGAGCTACACTCCATTACATCACGATTATCCGGTGGCAGAGCGGATACTAGTAGCTC
This sequence comes from Osmia bicornis bicornis, assembly GCF_907164935.1. NCBI lineage: Eukaryota > Metazoa > Arthropoda > Insecta > Hymenoptera > Megachilidae > Osmia > Osmia bicornis. Next base: position 916,497 of record NC_060222.1, read on the forward strand.
ACTCGCTCGCATACCAAACGCTAGGACGTAACACGTACGTGCTCGAGCGTTGACACGCGAGAACTGCGTGACGTTCTCGTTTAGCAGAAGCGAGCTGTTACGCGTTCGCTATGCAGCAAACTGTTTGCAAATGCCGGCTGTTTCGACTAAACTGTTTGAGTTTGCCAAGTAGTAATAATTGTTTGCCGCGACCGGTGGTGTCCGTACGATACGCGACTACCGAATGGACCAGAGCGAAGCTTCAGGCGGTATTTCTATCGCGGATGCGTGGCCAATGAATACACAGGAGGAAGCTTTAAGCCGCGATCCATACATTCCCTGGTTTCCTTCGTATAATCGAATTCCAGACCGTTCCTGCCGTGCTGCGAGACGACTTCCGGTGCGCATCTCCTTCTGGAACGCGGCTAACCTTTGATGGCGAACGAATGAGCCCAGGGTTTCGTTAACAGTGCTGGATGGAAACTGGATTTTAGGGATAATTGATTTTTTCCCTATGATTTTATGTCAGACAACGCCACGAACACAGAGCTTTTATCATTCGTTGTTTCCTGTCCAGAGTTCATCCAGAGTTCGAGCATGAGTAAACATTTTTTCCAATGATTGACTGAGCGACGACTGACCGTAGGCTAGATGCTTTCACTGGGCCATCGATCATTATCTGACCAGATACGCGCTTGCTCTACTGTGATACCAGCATATTTCACAACCTCCATGTATCATAGTTCAAACAGTTGAGTCGACTGTCAGTGAACAAGATAGTTGAAAGGAACGTCAGATCGCGTACAATGATTTAATTTGGAAACTCCTCCACAGATTTTATTCAAAATAAAACAATTTGAAAAGTTTCGAACGAGTTAATCTTTTTCCTACTCAGACTTTCGTGGCACGAAATTCAGATTGAAGTGGAGCTCGAGAGATTGGCTGATTTTCATAAACCTTCGCGAAGTTGGTAGACTCGCAGCCAGTGGGTACTCGAGGAAGAATTTCGGGTAAATCGTGGCCAGGCCGGGGTATGTATCGAATCGAAAACGGGAGAGGAAATCTCCGGAATCTGTTCCCCTCTTTCACGCGGCGAATGCCAGCTCGCAGATAGTCAATTTCGCTCCATTGTACGGAAAATATGGCAGTAAGCTGCGTGTGCCCCTTTCCACGGTCCAAGAATCGCAACCCTCATTTTTCAGCGTGCCAGGCACGATTTAGTAAAAAATACACCTCCGAGGCGACGCGACGACTTTTCTCTCCTTCTACCTCACGCAGCCAACTTCGTTTACTCGTCACTCTGTCACTTCCATCCTGCTATTTCGTTTCGTTTGACTGTTTCATTGACTGCGTTGACGCTTTACATCCGCACCCTCCAGCAATTTCAACGACGATGACAAGCATGGAAATCACTCAATAATTGCGCGAAGATTTAGATATACGTATTTTAAATTACATTTGGAATTATATCTCGGATTGTAAATCGCGGAGGGAGGAAGCTCGTTCCCATCGCATTCTTCCAGAATTTCCCGAGACTCGTGGTTGAAAAATCTTGGTCCCTGATTCCTCGCGAGATGGTACCGGCATGCAACGAAATGTACATTCACCCACGTATACATGTACAGACACAGACATGGAAAAAAGCGATGGAAGAACGCGTGCAAAGGGTTGTTCTGTGAACTGCACCGCGTAACGACGAACTCGAACAATAGCTTCCGACCATCTATGTCGATCACGTCGCCCCGTAGATAGGGGTAGAGGCTGTCTTTCCTGCTTTCTTTTGTCGACGAAGAGGCCGACACCGGAATCGATATTCCCTATGCCGCGTAACAATCGAATTCTGCCGGGAATCGACATCGCTACCGTCCATTCCGTATCATCTTCCGCTACTTCGTGTTTGCCTTTTCTAGTTCTTACGCCTCATCGATCGAATTCACGAGCTTTCCGTCTGTGTTTTTATTAGTATTTCTTCGCTGAATCAATTATTAGATGGGCGATGTTTGTTTTACCACCGAAATGGGAACGAATGATTCATGGAATGAAATAAAAAGTTGAAACGTTCGATCGAAGAATTAATCATTAATATCCTTAATAATTCACGTTACCCGGAGTTGTACAGCATATAGCCGTTTCTACTGTGTCAATCAACGTGTCAATTTATAGATAATACGTTAACGTTCAGAATTTCGAATCTCCGAGCCCATCAATCAGAATACCTTTCTGCCGGCAAGTGAATTCTTTTCATTAGAGATTAATCGACATCCAATTTAACGTAATCAAGTAGTAGCAGTCGATAAATGTTGGCCAGTGCACGTTCCATCCCGTAATTCATTCCCACGCAAATGCCTGCTTTCATAAATTAAATTCGCCCCCTAAACGAGGAACAGTCGGTGTACTAATTTCAATTTCGCTAACTCGATCAAAATAGACTAGCCGCGAAACCAATATTCGCCACCCCGGTTTTCAATAACGCTACGTGAAATTTTCACGAGCAATCAATCGAAATCGAATTGCTGTTACTCCCCTTCGACGAGTCAAACAGTTGCCGAAGAAAGCAACATTATTCAGAACGCATCTGCATCCGCGGGGTCTGAAATGAGGCAAGAAAAATCGTCGAAATAAATGGAATGGCAATCGATCATTCGCGATGTCTACCAGGCCAAAGTTCCATCGAGAGTCCGGATGAGTTGGCATTATCTACCTTCGCGAAGAAGAGAGTAACCAGATTCTGGAAATTTAATTGGTAAAGTTTCGCGGTGGTTCTCGAACCGTCGAGTGCTCGCGATGTATCGACTTCTCGCACGGATCGCGCCAAATCCTCGAATCTAGCGGGAAATATTCAAATATTTTTGATTACCCTTAGAAGTAATTTTCGTTTGATGAAATGTGCGCAGCCATAAAGATGAAAAGCGATCGAACAGAGCGAAGAACAATCCCTTTGCACCTGTATAGCTTTCGAATTTACGAAATTTCGTAACAACACAACCTACCGGGCGAATTTCTAATTGCATTTACCGGGAATTTCGGGAGTAGTCTTTCGACGACCACGGGCTCCAGGGGGTGGGCAAGTTTATGCGGGGCTGGAAATACAATTTACCGCTTTGACGGACGCCGAACACGGCCAAACCGAATTGGAATACGGCAACAAAAGCCTACCAGCATACGGATTCGCTCAGTTTCCTGAACAATACCGCTAATCAGCCAAGTTCCTCCTTCACCGACGTTCCCTGCCCTCCCTAACGATCGTTTGTTTCCTACACTTCGTGTAGCAAAGCAAAAATTTCACGTAACTCGTTTCTTTTGATCGACTCGCATTTCGTCTCGTTTCGTTCCCGAGTCCGCGACATTGTTATCTGTTTACGAGGTAAATTAAATAAATCGTCAAAGAAATATTTAGCATGTCCGATTCAGGCGTTAATTGACGCTCGTTAGCGACGCGTCTGCGAATGTTTTCCTATCGTCGCGCGGAATTCGCGACGTGTATCCAAATGGCGGCATTCTTTGAACCCGAAACGTAGTTTTTTTCACGCGTGGGCGAGACGACGCGTCGCGACTACGAATTGTCTCGTTATCGCTAATTGGCGCAAGCTTTTTTTGTCAGCGATACACGCGCGCTCGAGTGTCACGCTGTCGCGTTAATTTCAATGTTTCTTTCGCCACGTTTGAGAATTGTCTAACGAAGACTGACTCGTACGTTCGCTGAATCGTAATATCTACTAGGATTACGAGAAAATAATTAATAGATATCTGAAGAAAGATATTTCCGACAGCAAGTTTGTCTATAGAAAAGAATTCAAACAATATTTAAAGAGCATGATTAATCATTTGCCGTTTGTCTTATACTAATCCTTACAAATCCTAATGGAATCGTTATTCCCTGAGGGAGACTCAATTCTACAAGTAAGTTGTATTCGCATCTTCGCACACAAACTTCCTGTCCGTGTGCAACACGAACAGCTCTGGGACGTACGCATCTGCATCCAGCTGGTTATAAACCATAACTTTGCTAAACTCGATTAACGTGTAACCTGATAAATGAACGACGTGCAAACTTCTAAGTACCCCTCGGTACCACGAAATCCATGTAAATTCCGAGTGAACGTCAATATAATAATGATGATCGATATCGGCTCCATGTTCGAAGCAATTAAAAGCTTTGAACGCCATTACGAGACGAACATCGACCACCGTTCACCTTCTCTTCAACGATATTTCAATATTTCACCAATAACCACTATTCATTGCCCAGCTTCTTTTCTCCAAGGAAATATTTGTCAATTGTGGCGGGTGGTGACAAAAATTTGAAAGACCATAAAAACACTGAAGGTTGACGAAAGAAAAGCGGCCGATGACAGAGCAGCAAACAAGTGGCAGATTAATTTCGTCGGACAGTTTAATTGGGCCGGGGGTCGGATTAAACGCGCGGAAGGGCCAGCTGGACATTTTTCACGGCCAGCCGAATAAATAGAACCGTTCTGACGGACGGTCCACCGGCTCTCGTCACGCTGGAATTTCAATTTTCACCGTCGCCCAACCCGCTGAAACCAATAAAACACTCGAAACGACTAGCTGAACGAACAAGAAAAATCTGCCGAGCGAGAAGGAACACAGAATACCGTTCTTCATCGATGACTATCGAAAAGCAGACGCTTCCCAGGTGAGAAAAAAAAAAAACGAAGAACATAGGAAAAATGAAGGAACCAAGGCGCGATAAGTTCGGATTGGATTTCCAGGATTTCAGGCAACGTCTCCGACAGGAAAACCTCTTGGTCGTGGATTTCTAACCCAGACCAGTCTCCTCTTTGCGGTCGAGAGCTTGAACCGACGATGACGACGAAGAGGAAAAGCAACTGGGAGAAAGAAGAAAACGAACGAGTAGAGAGTATGAAGGAAAGATAATATTCTCGGCTGAGCAATAACGTCGTCGACCCGTATCCATTTCTAAGAGCAGTTTTCGACCCTGTCGGTCGTTCTAACACCTGCAAAGGGGTTGAAAGTTCGTCGTTATTGTTCCGCGAATTGGATTCGCTGGGCTCGCTATGGTAGAAAGCATTGTTGAAAATCTGCCGGCCATACGGGCTACTCCCGTCGACGTTGTTCCGGCTAAGAATGTTCGCAATTGGTACTAGGGGGATTCCAAGGGGGTGTGCGCAACCCTTCTTGTAACTTGCAGCCTGTGTCCCGCGACGGCTGTCGAGCGTACACTCGCGCCAACTCTCTTCGCGTCTCTCAAATGAAATTGTTTGTGAAAAAATTCTTCTCTGCTTCTAAAATTGTCGAGCATCGTTATCAAAGCCGTTAGACGATATTCTTATACCTTCTTGCAACCCTTAACGATAAAAGCTTAGTCTTTACAAACTAGCAGAGCAACAGACAGGAAAAGCATAGCGATTCGACGAGTACAAGTTAGCAAAGGAGTTAGTGAACGAGTCAGCTCGTCGAAACATTAATTAAACGGGTCGAAATGAAACGGAACAAGGAGGCAGGAGAGGAGGGGCTGTATAGCTACCGCGCACGCGGCGCTACGTTTAATTTAAACCGAGAAAAATCACCGGTGTCCTGTAGCTAGCATCTAATTAACTCGAACCGCGCCCGTTCTTTTACCACGTTTTCTCTTTTTTATTTTTCCACGAACCCGGTCAGAGAGACGCGGACAAAGACCTGGTGCACGCTTTGTTTCGCACAAAAGCCCAACGGCCGTCGGGAAAAATAATGGGAAAATGTAATAAATCGGGTGATTAATTAAGCCACATTCCCCGGCTTGATGGCCGTCCAGGTACGTTCTTAACACCGCGACTACCTGCTTCGAACGTGTTCTCCTCGTTTCGTTGTGCGCCACGAACCAACCTTCTTTCATTATTTTATATCGAAGATGAAGAAAAACGAACCTCGACCGACTATTAATAATGCAGCGATGCATGGACGAAGGTGCACCGTCGGTGAACAGATTTCCATCCCTTGATGGACGTTTGTAATTGAAACCTGCAAACGATTAGGTTTCTTCGCTTTACGATAAACTACCTAGTGGATAGTTATCTGTATAGTCGTTTCGCGTCGATGATAGAACGTTTTTGAAAGGAAAGGTTTACGAGCGAAGAAAAATATGCGAAACGAGTGGCTGCCTTAATCACCTCTACTTATTATAATCCCTCGATAAAGTAAAAAAAAAAAACAGAAGATGAAGAAAAAAAGGAGAGGAAGCTTTTGGAAGAACGCGGCCCTTCCGCCACTCTAATTCATTACTCTTGTTAAGCAAGATAAGTGACCCTTCAGTGGCGTTTAAACTTTAAACAACTCCGCTTTCTGGTCCGCGAAATCTAACGCCACGAGAAAACGATTATTTTCTTCAAAAAACGTTACTGTGTTTCCTCTACACATGCACCGGTCATGTTACACTTGCATCTTAGCATCGTTTATGAAAAACGGTTCGTTAAATTCTGACACGGAAAAGAAATTATTTACGCTTCGCGGAAACTTGTTCTTACCCAAACGATTTGTAATAAACTTTCGAACGAGGTTGTTAATTTTTCAGCACCAGTTAATAGCGATTCATAATTGCTTCGTTTAAAAACTTTCTTAAAGAAAAACATAATTAACTTCTGAATGAAATTTTCAGTACGGATTATTTCTAACATAGCAGAAATTTTCTTGGAGTTCGCCAAGTTCCTCCTCGGACGTACGTGACTTTGCATCGTGTCTCGCGAATTTTCTCTCTCTGTTTCATTGAACCGGGGAAAAACGAGGCTCGACGGGGTTACAGACACGCGAAAGGTGCCTATATTTCCTCTAATGAACCAACAAGACCTGGTCGTCTAGTGGCCACTCGCTTATTACGCGATGCAGAAACGGCTCTGCTCTATTTCCCTCGGATCGGATGCTTCTAACTTGCTTCTTCGCTTCTTTCTCCGTGTCTGACCTTTATTTCCACGAAATAGATAATAAACTTTCTCGTGCGGATGTAGTTTAACTAGTTGGAGTATCTATTTGATTACCCTTGATCGAGTTTCTGTTGAAAAATTGAGGAGCTCGAGTTGTAAATTGACCAGCTCGTTTGGAACTTCGTAGAACGTAGGATGCCTCGAATTGCAATCACTTGGAATTATTAGAAATGGAAAACGAGTACAGCTTTGAAAGGTTAATTATCTGATCTTCAAAGTGCAACGCAGCTATGGAAATACGCGTTCCATCTTGAAACCATCTGCGAGTCCATTATTAAATTCCATCTTTCTTTCTGGTTGGTGGTTCGCTTTCGAACGTAAATCAGATTAAGCTCGTACATGTACGAGCGCAGAGTTTTTGCACGGCAGCGAGTTTAATCGCTTGAGCCGCAGTTGCATCGCTGCATTAACAGGATATTCCAGATGCACTTAATTGATCGTTAGTATCGCGGTAATTACTTCGAATTAACTTCTCGGTACTTGTTTCAGAGACAAAACGGGGAGGAGGAGTTTATTGTCGACTTCTATGGATTTTGCGATAAAGTGCAACTCGGTAGCTTAAGTGAAAACGACGAGAAAACTGTTCGGTGATCTGGATAATTCGAGCAACTTCATCAACAAAATTGCTTGATCAACATGGCAGTGGTATCTTAGATAATTTGTTGGTTTAATCGATAATCAATTCAGAGTCTAGACTAAAAGCATCCGGCAACCACCGAAGCGAAGTTAAAATTGACCCAAATCAAGCTTATATTGAAATCTCATCCGCCGAGCGCGCGAGATGAAGCACGCAGCTGCGTTTCGTCTTTAATTAAATCGCGAATCTGCATGAAATATATCGCCAGTTTCGCCTGAAATCCCTGGTGTTTCTATCGGTCAGTGTATCTGGGTCGAGCTACGATTAGATTCGAGAATCGTTGCTGTCCACGAGACACGATAGCGAATAGATACGTTGCGGTCAAACGTTCACGAAAGCTAGTGTATGTTTCAAGCACGGAGGTTCGTTTTATGGTGCAACTGCGGCTGGTTATCGAAATCTTTAATACAAACCGTAGAAATTCCCAGAAATATAAGCGATATCGTTTTTACGGTTGGTTCGGTCGGAAAACGTGCGCAGGATTTATTTTACGACGTGGCAAACGCTTCGGGGACGCAACGCCAGCTCTGAGGAATGTTTTCGTGGCAAATATTGCTGCTCCATTCTTCTGGAACAACCAAGATCGCTCGAAATTCAGAGGAACCTTTATGAAAGCAAATTCAAAATATTCGAGATTTTCTTTGAATCGCTACGCGTTCACAATTTGATACCGTAGGGAACATTGTTAAAGATCAAAAGCTATTAGTCTCTACACTGTACCGTTCTCTGGATTCGATAGATAAACTTTTTCACCTCTGACAGGAGAAAAGTGGAGGAAAAAAAGCGAGGTTGACATCGGTTTGATCGATAAAACCAGGTTTTACGTGTTGACAAGGGAGACAGAAATTCGTAACCCTGTGTAAAATGTTTCGATGCTGGGGTTAAAAATGATAGCTGTTAGTAACAGAATACACGATTTGTCACGTCAAGCTGATAAATCAGAGGAAACATTGCGATAGTTTTCAGTTTACCATGGAACTTGGAAACGTAGATTTAAAAATCTGCGATTAATAATTGTACATTTTACAAGTGGTATCAGATTTCTTAACATCGACGCGATGTCGACGACGAAGAATCGAGAGAGGAACGTTCGATGTATCTTTTCTCGCGTTCCTGTCGCATGCTGGTCCCGTAAAATAAATAAAGAAAAGTCGCACGCGGAATGATAAGTCTGACGGAAAGTGAATTGGTACCGGAAGACGACCTTTTGCATAAAGCCTCTGCCACTTTGCATATCTCTCCCATCGTGGCGTACTTGCGTCCTGATTTTAACCGAGAGATTTGCAGAACAGCTCTTCCTTCTTCGCATCATCCCACTCTTCTTCCCTTCTATTTCTTTATTTCAACCTTCCATCGTTCCTTTTTTTCTTCTACTTCTTTCTTCGTCTTTATTTCGTCCTACTTTGTAACTCAAACGGGTCTGCCACGGCGAAGGTATCAGACTGTAAAACGGCCCTCCTGTTCCCCGGTTGTTTCATTTTCTTTATGGCACACGTATCGCAGTATTGTAATATCTGCGGGAACAGCGAGGATTCTTGAGAACTCCCTTTCGAAACGAAACACAAACTCATCGTAGCCACCAGTTACGTGGCAGTTTTTTCCTGTCTTCTCTTGTTACACGATCGTAACGCGGTTTCTCTCGAAACCAGAAAATTCTTGAGTGAGATATCGGAAAAAACGCAAGTTCACGCTGGTCGTTTCCATAAATCTCGAATCACAAATAAGCTGAAGAAAATATGTTAATTCAGATGCTTCTTTACAATACAGGAGAATAGAAACGCAGCTTTCAGGTTTCAAGCATTGTCGCAAGAACGAAGAAACGTCGATGCGGTGGCAGAATGAAATTGTTCACCTTCCATGTTTTTAATTACTACTCCTACGATCAATGGACGAATACGAAGTAATCCGCAGCTCGGAGGGGGTCAGGTCCGTTCAAAGGAAGTACGTTTTCAGGAACGAGCTTCCGCTCATGGTATTCAGAGCACGGTTTATTCATTCTCAGAAATTCGCGGTGGTAATTTTACGCTCGGCACAATATCACGGATTTAATTAGCCACTCGAACGAGAGAGCGGAAACAAGATGTTCCCCTTTCCGTTCCAGAGATCTGCAACTGATGTATATATAATTGCTCGGTGGCACCCGATGGTCCAGCTGCCGCTGCTTCTTCAGCTTCTTCGAGTTTTAAAATTCGGTATATTGGAGACGAGGCGCTAAACGAGCTGCTGTTATCCGGCGAATAACGAAATCAGAAGGTTTCTTCTCGTAAAACATCTTCATTCGAGTCTTTTTTATTTTATTTTACACTCGAACGTAAGAGACGGTTGATGTAGCAACCCTCGTTAAAAATATTTAACAATCCTTTTATGTAATAATGACAACTTCTTGAAGAGCTTTCTCAACTAAAATTCCCTAGAATATCTGCGAAGAGCTTTTTCCCTTTTTTGTAACCAAGCTATTCCGTGTTTACTGTTCAACGTCGTAGCATTCCCGTGAAGTTTCTAATTTCACGAACGACCCCTTTGTTTTCGTTGAAGGAAGGCGCAGAGGGATCCCTTTTCACCCAAACGAAAGGAGGAATTTCAAAGCGCTCGCTATACCGTGACAAACGCATTATTACCGTTACCCGGTTCTGTATCGGATGACACGGGTAAATAATATCCGCGAGCAGCTTCAATCGCGTAATTTATTCTTTTGTTCGACGATCCAGCCAAGGCTGGAAGCTCGGTTCGACCGGTAGAATCGGTAAAATAGCGCACAATGCGCACGAAACGCTTGCATCCTGACCCCGTTTGTTCGCAACGACGAGAAAGGAAACAAACAAAAAAAAAAGGAAAAAAATAGGTTGACACCACTGCAACACCGGAACCCGCTCGAAAACGCGAGGGAAACGCGACCATTGTCCGACAAACCGCATTATTACACTCGTTAATTACGAGCCGACTGGTCTCGCTGTTTTCGAATTATTGATCTCGTATCCGGTTCCCTTTCACGCGCCAAAGAATCCAAAGAATCGGTACAGAGAAATCCGGGAAAATTTATGAGCGGTCGATGCTGAAATAGTCTGGCGATGCATCTTTATTCTAGCGAACACCGGGAGAAAGGTGTAAGGGTTGTAACAGTCGGAAGATGGATCGGTCAAGTAACCAACGATAATGCTATGTTTAAGGATAGTACCTACTTCTCCTTAAAGACGAATAAATCTTTTGTGCGGTAGGTACGGATACGCGACAGGAAATCCGTGCGAACTTGGCAAGTAATTTATTCAGAGGAACTCAATTAATTCGAATAATTATTTAAGTCGGATGAAACTAACAACAGTTTGTCACCGCTCTCGCGGAAATTTCACCGGGTTTACCGTTTACTAATGCAACTTATATGTCGTCAGAGACGAGCCATTATTGATTCGAAGCTGACATAACACCGGTATCAGTAACAATGACCATATGTAACGGATATAGCTCTGTAAACAGATGGGTGTTCGGCAAATCGTATCCCTTGCTAATTCGAATAACTCGACCATAAAATTTACATTGATCTCGTTTCGCGTTACTTCCATGGATACTGCTTGATTAATAGCTCGAACCGATAACGTTCGTTCGCAATTCCACCGGCCATCCTCAACGACTCTACATCATCCTGTAATATCGTGGATTTAGAACGGTCACTTTTAAAGTTTGCCCCGAAGATTACGCCCTACCGGCGCGGCGCCACGCCGTTATGCATTGACTGCTGATTAGCGTAATTAGCGAGTCGCGTTTACTACCGTAACTCCAATCATTTATTTCCTGCTCGTTAATTCAACGCCCTATCTTCCTAAATCGATGATTCCATTGTAGAATATGCGAAACCGTATACATCGGATAATTCAACATTTTCAAATTAAATAACGAAATTTATCAAATAACGTCAAATGTTTCTTAACAAGAGAAGACAAGTTCCATGCTTCGTCGTACAAGAAGATTATTGCATTAATTTCTAGCATACCAGCAAAAAGTCCGTCAAAATAATTTCTGTTCAAAGGAATTTCGTATTCAAGGTGGCTGTGATATTCATCACGCGCAAGGTACAAGTAAAAGGATGACGAGCAAAGAGGCCAGCTGACCAGGATAATTTATATTCACATGGAAACGCTGGTCATTTGGATCGGGTCTCTGTTTTGTGCTGTTAATATCCGTGGCCAAACATTAACGCCAGCTGAAATAGCGTCGCCTCACTGCCGGGATTTACATGTTAAGCATTTAAATCGCTCGCCCCTTTGCGCACGGTCTAACCCAATCGCCCTCGTTCCGTCCAAAGTTACGTTCTGCTTTTCCACCTGCACCATGGAAGAGTTTTGACAGGCACACGGCTCTTGAACGTTGTCTTTGTACGCGGCGGAATGTACGTTCAAAGGATCTAACATAACATGTAGCGAGATGTAGCCTGTTTTCTTTATACGCTTAAGAATTCGTGCCTTTGCTCGACGAGAGCATCACTCGCAGCTATTCGTGGCTAGAGGGGTTGACTTTAATTCTGTGGACTGAGCTCTAGAACAGAGCACGGTATTTGATGCACGACAATGTTGAAGTGTGCATTTTAAACTATGTTTTCTAAAGGGTGTACTGGGAAAATTGTGAGGTACGCGTCACGTTGCGCATTTAATTATTGCATATTTCTCGTAACCTGATTCTTCATAAAAAATGCACCACAGGGTGCATCGGAATTGAAGCCCTCCCGGATGCACCCTTCAAAACACTCTGCCCTGGTTGACCAACGCGAACGCTACCACGTCCAGTTTCCGCGCGTTATTATTAATATTATTATCAGGGCGCATCAGGCTCGTTTAAATTATTCCAGGACTCAGCCTTTGTCCGCTTGGCAAGATCTGCATTACGTTGGAATCCCAGGCCAGCCCGTCCAGCATAATTATATTGACTTTATACCATTGTATGCCTCCAGGCTTGCCTGTGTGTTAACGTGGATGCGTGCATCCAGATAGCACGCATAACGGATTTCCGCGAACGCGGAATATACATCACGAGGTGTAACTTGACGGGATACCGAGCCACAAATAAAGAGGACATTCCCGTTCTTTTGATTTTTGAAAATTGCAAATTTTTCATGACATAATAAATGTGGTCGTTTTTATAAAATTTTCAAAACCAATCGTTCAAACAATCGAAGATTATAAAATTTTCTATCGTTTATCTAACGAGTGTGGAAAGAAGCGAGAGTCGCATCGAGCTGGACAGGAAAGAGTACTAAAAAATTGAGGTCAGTTAAGTTTGTGCAGGTAGCACGGTTAGAAACCTGACGTATTTCCGGTGGTTGGTCGACAGAGGTTTTGCTCTGTGTCTCGAAGGCCTGTTCTCAGTCTCAAAGCCACCGGAAACGACGGTTCAAAGAGAAGAATTTCCGACTCATTAACGAGCGATCTGGAGTCCCGTGGTCTGCTACATTGTACGAAGGCAGCAGAGGGAAGCTTGCTAGAATTTCGGGGTTGACTTTGCCGGTTAAAAGCGACGAAACCTATGTATCTCCATAGAGAAACGTCCGCACAGAGGTCTTACTCTTTGTCCGAGCAAACTTACGCCGTTCAAAGAGACAATTTCCAATTCTCTGAACGACTGATCCGCGGCTCGCCAAGCTGACAGGAAAATAATTTGAAAGAATCGCCGGGAATCGAGGTTAACCCAGTTTCTCGGCAGCAATAACGTATCCAGAACGGGAAGCATCGGTGATAAATTACAATTTTTTCACTGAAATTTCACGGCAATAATAGGTGCGGTTCCTTTTTCCACGCGAGTTTTGCACAAGCTACCGTACGTCGGAGCTATTGTACGGATGTTCTACTTCCCAGCCAGCCCACATTGGTTGACTCGTTCTACTTCCTGCCGACAGATCGTTGCCAGAAGCTACACGGTTCGTAGAATCGATCTTTGTGGCTGGTTCGACAGGCCTGCAAGCGATGGGATTCCAACGAGTACTTCCGTCCAATGACCGTGCGTGCGTATCAGCCGTCAGCAGGAATTTTATTATCCTGCCGATCTACCGTTGGATCAACGTCATCGTTAAACGAGAATCAGAGGCAAAAGGACGCGGATTTATTTCAAGCTTGTTAACGGAAATTTTATCGGACCGCGTGACTTTTCAAATGAAAACCGCGTCAACGAACGATTAATATTCTCACGGTTATTTACATACATATATCCCCGCTGACGAGCTCTCGATGATACTGTACGATTAAACTACGTGTTTTTGTGATCAAAACTGAATAGATTAATTTACGTTCCAACGATAAGGCCAAGCTATCTTTTGCATAATATATCATTTCTGAAACGTAAAATAGAAGGGAATTTCCATCGACTGTCGATCGATCGCGATTTCCATAATATCCTGTAATATCAGTAATTTCACGAGCTCCTTTGGAAGAATCGCCAGCTGGCCGGGACCGAACAAAAAAAGCATACGTTTCAGCAGCACCGGTGGCTTGCTCAGGAAATTACAAGCGTTGCAAAAGAATTATTTCCCATAAAAAATTCCGCCCGATACACGCGGTTCGACGCACCACCACCCACCGAAGGCCTCTAATTTATATTTAGCAGGTTGCCGCGATCGAGGTCGATGGAGGATCTTTAAACACTTAATACTCGCTGAAATTGCCGCTCAAACGTCAGTCGTTTGCCATCGGTTAATTCACCGCCATCAGGCTGCCCTCTATTATTTTCCAATCGATAATATTCCTTTCCGGCACGAAGGGTGAACCACCCCCGCGAATTAACGTTCAAAGAATTGCACAGACCACGCAGCCCTTTCTCGAAATAACCTGTTAGTGCTTTTACAAACCCTTGCACCAACGTGGAAGGGTTTCCATGAATAACCACTTTTCTCCAAATAAGAGCGTTCAATTTTTGCCTCTCGCTGCTAAACAGCGAAAGATCTAAATAACGCGATTAAAGGTGGTTTATCAGCAAAAAGTTCCACCATTCCGAATATGTACAGCAGACGACTCTGATCGAACATTGGAAAAAGTCCCATAAAAGCGATCTCGAAACTTGCCCTAGTAGCTCGTTCGAAAGTATTTGGAACCGCGGTTAACAAAGGCAACAGGTAAGAGACGGAATTCCACGCGCCATGAAACAATGCCGCAATTCTTTCCGCCGTATAAATACAGTCGGTTGCGTGTATCCGCGTCGAAAAACCGATTTCGATTCCGCCACCTCTTGTTTCAACAACCAGGCACAACTTTCGTTCATCCGGAAAGCTCCGTTCCAGCGTGAATTTTTTATTAATCTCCGAAGCAGGTAAAAAAGCGCGTGTAATCGGCGAGTATACACGGTCCTGGCATTAGTCACGCGGAATGAAACATTTATCGGCTACACGGTCGCTGAGTGCCAGCAATAAAAATGTCTCCTGCATCACCGTTACCCTCCGCATGGTCAGAGTGCACTAAACTGTAGGTGCACTTAAAAGTGGTGGCTGAGAGGGAGGAAAAAGGTAGCCGGCCACGAAACACCGAAGCCACCACGACCAGGGGTGCTGCTACGTAGAGAGAAGGGCGGGAAAAAAGGTTGAAAAGCTCTCGACAGAAAAAAAAAAAAAAAACGTGGGATAAATTGGGGCAGCTGCTCGTAACGTTCCGCAATCTGGGCATCCTATCGACGAAAGGGTGGATACCGTCGTCGTTTCGTTACGCGACGACGCACCACGCACACGCGTCTTATCTCTTTGATCCGGAAAATGTGTCGAAATTCCCTTGGAAACGGTATGGAAGGTAAAATCACAGAAAGCCAGAGGACCATTAAAAATGATCGTCGGAACCACGCCCAGATTTCACGCTCGATGCCCGAAACATGGGTAGCTCGTGTCAGAAATACAGGCTGTTCCTCGATCAGAAGAAACCTCGATGCTTTGAACGGGTCGAACGACGCGACGTGACTTTGATTTCGTTGCTGGACACGAGGGGCAAAAAACCGGACTTTGTAGCCTGTCACCGGTAATCAATGGGGGTTGGTCTTTGCAACTTTAACGAGAGCCACGGTCGACCAGCGTTGTACTTTTTTCCCTTTCCCTATTTTGCCTTTTTAACCGCTCTTCGTTTCGTACGTGTCGTTGTATCTCTGCGTAAGTCTCGAATCACGTCCAACCCCTCCCTGGACACCCCTTGTTTTCTCTGCCAGACTACGTTCAGCGTGTTCGTTTGATTAGTCCTATGAAACAACCCCTTGTATTCTGTATTCCGATTCGTTTCCCTCGTCCCTTTTTATCCGTTCATTAAGGACGTTTAATCCCTTCCGCAATCTAATTGCTATTCGTTGATCCAACGATTTATCAGGCTAGTCTGAGAGTTTCGGTTTTCGAACGAGAACGATACGAATCGGCATCGCGACCACCGTGCAAATCGATGATGTCAAGCGAGAATCAAAGGCTGGCCACGGAGGGCAAATTACCGCCGGCACTAACCGATCTCGACGCATAAACGGCTTGTGTATTCGAAACCTCAACGCCGCGAATACCGGCTCGTTTCTCACCCTCTCGCGACCGCGCCTTTGTTCGATCGGTCGCGCACTACCGCGACCACACTGATCTAAACTCGCGCCCGATTAAACGCTTAGTTTTTCGATCAACCGTGCAATTCGTGGCTTGTTGCCGATTGTTTGCGATGATTCGAGAAATTGGACTGCGTTTCAGTCGCTTTCCGAGCGAAAAGAGACTTCCATGAAGCTGATTTTTCTTCCCATTAGAGTGGTCATTTAATTAACGGTATTTGCACCGTAGCAAACAGGTTTCGAGGAAACTCTTGGAACATTGTCGGAACTATCGGCGGCTTCGAGCTTTCCCAAGGATTCATCAAACTTTTGCAAACTACTTGGTCCGTTGATGGACTGCTTTATCGTTCGAAGCGAAAGCAACGCGACATTCCAGCGATTCTTTACGATCGAAGTTAGCATCTCGTAAAGGACCACGGTCGTGGTAAAAATACGGCAGGCGTTACTTTAATTTCGGCCACGGCTAACTTTTCAGTCGCTGCAACGAGCCAGCATCCGAGACTGCCGGAAGTGGTGCTCGCTCCCTTTAATCTCGCGACTTACTGCAGCGAGTTTATTATCGGGGTGAAAGTCTGACTTAACCTACATTCCGTCTTTTCTGAAAAACTTTCGGCGCCCTTTGTTCGCCAATGTCGCCAGTTCCAACCGTACCCATTTTCCCTTCTTCCGCTTCCATTTTCCGCTTACGTGTCCTGCCCGATGTAATTTCGAAAAAGACTCTGCCAACGAAATTAGATCTACCGCTATTTCCAGCACGCATCGTCGAGAACATTTCTTCGAGACAAATCGCGAAATGAAACTTCCATTTGTGGTATTACTCATTTTTGTCCGAGATATCATTTGACTGCAACCCATTATGCTCTGTGTACGTTGTTATTTCAATCTTTCATCATGATCCATCAGCAAAAACAGCTATTCTTATAGCTTCGAATCCTTCGTTTTCTCTTCCAATCTTTTGTCTAAAACGAACTTCCATCCGCAGAGGGAAGAAAGGAGCATCAAATACTTTAATACCAATTATTTCGGCTTCAACGAAAGCGGATCGATTTAAAGTTCGTCCGAGTTGGAATTAAACTCCTCGATTGCAGCAGTTACAGCTAGTGCAATTGAGTGCAATTGAGTGCAATTAAAGTCGCTGCTCAGGTAACAGATGCTTCACACGTGTACCATGTTAATTATGAAATTAATCAGCTTTTCTCTTTCGAAACTTCCTGCTGCCTGCATGAATCGAATATCCGCGTATACTTCATCGGATCGGACGCGTTGACAAGCTAGCAACGAAGTTATTTATTTATCGCGTTATGCATGCAGCGGATGACCCGTTACGTCAAGCGCGCCAGCGAGTTCCTTTATTTAAAAAGGAGCAAGTTTCGAGCCAAGACAGTGGCACGCGTGCCAGCTTTTGGAAACGCTCCTCTCGTCGAGATGCCGGAATTTTTCGTACAGTCAGGTTGCCAAGCAACCGGTCCGTTTCATTATTCATTTCAACATTATTTTCTTGCCGAATACACGTCGCCGGGCCGGAATCATCCGTGTGAACCGAAGCCTGATGAGCGGGGCTCGTTCGAATGGAAAATCGTCGTCCTTCGAGGGATTAATGTCGTCTGGCCGGTTGGTTGGTCGTTTCACGATCCACCGGGTAGAAGAAAACCGCGAGTACAGCCAGCTGTCTCGTCGTCGAAACTTTCACGTAATTACTTCAACTTCAATCCGCTAACGGGCAAACTTCCGCGGATGGAAGATTCCGATTTTGTTGAAAGTTTGCTTGGTTCGTTCGGGGCTTTCGATACACAACAATCGGATAATTGTCATTGTCGAGGAGAACCGCGATTAATATTTTCCAAGGGAATATGCTCGAGGGGATGATTTTTTCCACGCGCTGGTTTGTCGCTCGATTCTGATTTACATTGAAAATTTATGAGATCTTTCTAAGAGTTAAACTTTCCAACAACCGAGCGACGGACAAATGAAATCTCGACGGTTTGTTTCGAAAAGTTTACGGTTAACGTTCCGCTAGGAAGCAACGAGTGCTTTCCAGGGTCCTAGTCGTCAACAAGATGTCAACAGTGCTCGTCCATTTTACCGCAAGTATTCTCTGGTGTTTCCGCCACGGACAACGAGCTTCCTACGAGTCCCTGCTTCCCTATGAGATTATGCAGTAACCAGAAATCTCCCAAGGAGGTCACTTTCATTGTCAACTACTCGAAGTAGAATACCGACATAAAGGAAATATCTCCATCGACTCGAAACTCTTTCCATAATTCAGCCAACTGTGACTCGTATCCTGTAATAAGGAACTTAATATCTGCCATGAGGGCACCCTAGGGAAATGAACGCGTTACGGCTTTGCCAAGGTGCGGGGGAGGAATGAACAAAAAAAAAAAAGAAAAATCAACGAGCGCGGGAATGGGAGCGGGTTGCACACGAGATTGCAATTTAATCAATCTGTGCCCGGGGTTGTGTACATGGGTCGACAACGACCACTGTTCGATCGAGTGGGCTTCGTTCAGCGAGGACGACTGCAAAGTTGTCAAAGAAGGCGACGCTTATTACGCCGTCGATCAGTGTGTGCCTGATGTATCGATCGTCCAGGTACATTCACTCGATACCGTCTCCGATATTAACGCGTGTGCACGTATAGGAACGCGATATATCGGCTTCATTAATTGCCAGAAGAGAATCTTGTACGCGTTCAAAGCTTTGAAATGTCGGCGAGACGAAGGCTCCGCTCTCGAAATGGAACGAGTCGATTGTCTTTGACTGAGAACAGTGCACGCGCGTCGCTCTGAAGCCTCGCGTAAACACGAAGCCGTAATTACGAAGCAAACACCGGCATACCGTTGGAATTATTCCGCCAGCTTCGAAAGAGTCGCTGATAAAGGAGAAGCCCTATTGACAAAAGACACCGTCGCTTTTTCCATCTCTAGCTACGATGCTGTGGCATATTAATCCTCTTCGCGAACCGACTCGATTCCAACATTTAATTAAACCTTTGCGAAGGAGAACGAATTCAGGATCATTGTTCTAATAAGATATTAGAAAGCAAAAACCCTCAGGAAGGAAAAGATAAGCAGACTCGTGTTCGACAAGTGCTCTCAAACGACAGATGAGACGTTTCACGGAGTGTTTGCGAGCAAAGTAGCGTTAACTTTATTCGATAAACGAATGGGGATGGTAAAACGTGCAACTGGGCCGGCGCTTGCGGCACTCGCGTCGAACTTGGTAATTATGAAAGTTTCCAGCGTGGAATTCTTGGCGAGGAAGCTTGAATCTTGAATTACTTCCGAGCACGATGATGTTATCTTCCGCATTGCTGTCGGGTGATCAATTATTTACATGTTCTCGATCCCTTATCCTTCTTCCACGTTGAAACTGCAACTAATTGTAACTTTTTCCCCCCTTTGGATTATGTAACGATCGTACCAGAACTTTTTCATACTCGAACAAAAATTCGTGACTACTCCAAAGACTTCAGATTTACAAGTTTTCTTTTTTTTTCTTTGTTACCAAACCTACGATTTTTCCTATCGCCCTAGTTGCTTCTCACAAACTTGCTCTTCCGGTTCCACTCGAAACTTTCTTTTTAATCTTAATTAAGATGTTTTGCGGCCCGTATTAATCAATCGACAGAAACTTTATGTGTAATTTCCTAATCCTTTCGCGAGCTTTCAACGCGCCAGTAGCTTTGGAAAGATTTCAATACTTTAGCTAACCTCCCTCCAGTTAAAAATCCCATCTTTTCCTTTCTTTAAAGTTTCTTCTTAATCCCAACCAATTTCCAGGCTTTCCAGCGCGAGTTAGTTAGTCCAGGAACGCTCAGAATTTTCTAAGTAACCGTGTTTTCGGCATAGTTCGGATAACAGTGGTCGGATATTTAATCAGCAGTATCGTCAAGTCGTCAAGCAGTGGAAACTTGATATCACGCAAAGCTCTCAGAGATTCTCTACATTTTCAGCGAGATTGAGGTTCGCAGACTAACCAAAGCTAAAGAACATATATTACATCCAAGATAGCCCTAATAAAACTTCGTCAGCAGCAACATTTGGAAAAACTTTTCCTTAAGGACCGGTGTAACGAAAAAGTTGGTTGCAAAAAAATCAGAATGATTGCGCGATAAGGTTCCAGGTTCCCGGAAAAGAGGAAGCTGGTCCGCGTTATCTGGAAAACCGCAGTCCCCTCTATAATGTCGTAAAAAAACGGGAAAAGGTGTTCGTAGCGCTTACCTTCGTGCGCCCTTTGCAGGAAATAACGAGATAATATCATGGGAGTGGTCGATGCCACCAGTCGATACTTCACCCTCGTTATTTTTATGCGACGATGCTTTACCAAACGTTTTCCAACCCCTTCTTCCTATATCTGGTTCACGGTGCGAAACTACGACCCCCGTAAAGGAACAACCCGGAACCAATCACCCATTCATTTTCGAGCGTGCTCGCGGGTCACGTACGGAGGCTGGCCGACAATGCGATATATCGATTAGAACACGGTCCATAAGTCCGTATCAGCTGGAGGGTCAGTAATATCAATATAAAAGGTTAGGTCAGCGTACTTCCTTCGAGTACGAAAAAGAAAGAAGCGACAGCTAGGTATCGACTTCACGTACAGTGGTACAAGGGCTGATTGCTCGGACAAAAATCAGCTGTAAATGCGCAGTCAAAATTATCAACGGTCCGTTTAATACGATCACGAGATGAACGTGAAACAATGGCAAGCGTTCGCCAACGGACCGAATCACGGCATCCGCGATCAGTAGAATAGTCCTCGAGCCGTCAGACACGCGTGAACGCGTGTGATGTCCCAGCAGAATGAATTATACGGGACCGATCTCCTTTCACGGTGATCGGAGCATGCTACCCATAAACCATTCGCGTTATTCCGTTCGAATCGTGTCAGATAATGCAGTCACGATTCAGAATAACGCTGATTCGAACGGACGATCTATCCATCGATCAATGCTAAACGCTCGGACTCGTACAGGTGACTTGCAGTTTGGCCTTGAACGAATCTGAATGCAATTTGCATTCACCTTTACGATGAATGCATCTGTCGACGCGTAAGGACAGAAAAGAAAAGGCTGCGATGAACTTGGAGAATTCATTGACGATGATAACCTGAATTAAGCGAAATAAAAGAAAAAGATGAAAGCTGAAAGACTTTAAATTGGGAGAGATACGATTAAAACGAAGTGAAAAGCGAAAGTTGAAAAAAGAGATGAAGAAAGAAAAGGGAAAAACAGGGAAAGAAGAAAGTAAATGTTTTCAAAGGATTCTCTTCAATGCATGCATAAAAATATGCATAAAAGAAAGTCAAATTTTGTGAGCTGAATCTTTTGCGCATTGCAGTAAATTTCAGTTGCAGCTGAATTGTTTGCCAGGGCAAATATTGAGAAACGCAAACAGCGCAAGGCAACAAAATATCGTAGAATAAATACTTCGTTCGGTAAAACAGATACACTAAGCAAATATTGTAACGCCAGATTCTAGAATGATGTACATCCTGAAGATAACGTTTATTGCAAATTATAAATCGATGTTCGAATGTTTTCGGTATCGGAAATCCCAGCATTTAACGTTTCATCAAAATATCTGCAAATCGTATTAAATTTAAATCCGAGAACCAAACGTTCTTTTACCACAAAATAAGAGTAATTAATCAAACAGCATAATTTAAAATAATTGGAGTATCGGGAGGGGAATAATCGATATAACCGGTCCAAGGTCTAAAATCATGAAAAATACCGTGCCATTTAGGAGCACTCAGATGCATATGGGCAAATCGTTTCGCGGCTGAACGAGCGCCAGCGAAAAGAGCGTATCGATCAGAATGCATCGATAATAGACAGGGGTATGCGGGTCAAATTTTCCATTCGGCTAATTATCTGGGTGAGAAACTCCTCTACCCATTCCAAGATAATCGTCTGACCCTATAACACACTTAAAACATGAACCGATACTTTTCATAGATTCGAAGAAAAGCAAGTTAAAGATTCTTAACAGAATAAAGTAGGACGTTGAGACAAGTGAAATACTTGTTGTAAAAGAGACTTGTAACAAAAAGTACCGAAGGTACTGAAGGGTTCCAAATTAAACGTTCTCGCAGTTCAGACGACGTTCTCTTAAAAGCCAGCTGCAAAAATGCCAAAGCAGGAAAGTCGACAGAAATTTAAGAGAAACAGAGGAAAGAGGATGGCACGGCCAACGGAAGAGGGTTAATTTCGTGGCAGGGTGCGAACCGTGTCGCACGGTGAATACTCTTTCGTCCGCATCTTTTTTTTTTCAACGCGTCGCGCGAGCAACATGCACCAACACCCTCCACCCTCTAGCTGGAGGGAGCGCATGGATGCGAGGAGAGGTTGGTAACAAGCGTAAGTCTCGGTGTACACAATATAGGTGTTTGCAAATGGAGCGGACAACGTGCCGCGAGGAAATATTATTGAACAAATCTTCCGGCCTAGATAGCCGATGTGCACACGCGTCGTTGGGCATCGTTGCACTCGCGAGGGCTGCGAAATGCCCGAGCTTTTTGGTTCGTTAAAGGTCGTCATTCTTGATATCAAAATACAAGTGTTTTAACTCATCGCGAGGTCAGTTTGTTATTAAATCACAGGACTTTGGTAATTGTAAGTTGTAGTTTCAATTCCGGGTTCGATTCCAAGGTCTGACGATTTCGAAATTAAATCACTGTTGGCAATTTTCACGTGAGCCAACTAACTGAAACCGGCGCCACGATGTTCCAAACGGTCGAGTACAGCATCGATACTCAAAGGAGACGTTGGCACGCAACCCTCCGCCGAATTTCATTACCGTTTCCTAGCAGCGAACGTTTGTTTCCCGTTCTTGACGTCTCCATCGCGGAAGACACCCGCGATCGATATCGGTACGAATAGAAATTTTCAAACTCCAGAATGATTTTCAAATTGAATATTAACTCATCGCTGCGCGTACCGTCAGAGTTGTCGGTGTTTGAAAAAATAAAATAAAACGTTTGCGGTTGCCGGAGACTGTCGAGAGGGATTGTCGATGAAAATTGTCGTGACGAGGACAATTTTCTCATCGTTCGCGAGCAGAAACAATGAGATCCGTTGAACAAGTACGCTCGTTAAGCCGCGGTTAAATTCTACGCTTCCTTGCTTTTTTTTTTCTTTTCCAACGCAACGGCCAGACACGCTCGTCGAGTTTTTCTCGTGGCTACGGTGCAAACCAACCAACTATAAATATTCAAGCCGTTCGAAGCTCGAACATACGACCTCTTTCCTGCTGGTCGCAAACTTTTGCCCGTCGGGCGCATCCGCGCGTTACTCTTTCCTTGGGACGTATGCGCCCCGTGCGAACGAAGAAGCCGAAGTCGGCCCTTCGACAAGAGTTAGGGTTGATGGAGTTACGAAGATCGGGAGTAACGGGAAACCGGAACCAGATGAAACGAAGGCTCGTAAATATTCATGGAACTATGCTTTATTGGCTCGTATTTCGTGCCGCTGGTTTTACCGCCAGCAATTGCTATAAAATGGACGAATATAAACGTTAGGGAAATGAGATTAAGATTTTTTCAGGTACTCCAAATACCGTGAAATATTATGCAAAATGAGTTTGCGAAGGAAACAATGTTACAATGAAAACTGAACATCGATAATATTTTCAATTAGAAAATTTTACGAGTACGATCGATCGATAAGAAATTGGAAAATCCTGAAACCGATAAGCGTCCTTTACCCTCCAAGGATTCCAGTAGCATAATTTCCCACCCTTCGAGCTCCCAAAAAATCGATAATCCGATAGGTTGTCGCAATATTTCAGGAGTACCGTTTCCCTCCTCCAGGAAGTCAATAAACCCTGGCGATCGCGTCTCGCGCCATTTCGAATGGACATATAAAATCTCGCTGGAACTTTGCTACATAAAAATCAGAGGTCTGACCGAACGTCTGGTCGTACTACTTTCGATCGAAAAGCAAACCTGGCTATAATATCTCCTTCTTATCCTAACGTTTTCGTATCTATATTAGAATATCAATTTTCATAATTCCAAGCTTTCTGCCAGTGATTCGACAGTTTAACTGGAAAATTGCTCATAATTTTCCATACCGGATATCCGATATCTTTTATTTATAATCGTGATCCTATTAGAGATTCATATTTCACATTTTTCGAAGAACGGAGGATCAATTTATCCGGTTTAACCGCATTTTGGGAGACAGGCGCGCGTTCACGGGTTCTTACCTCCCATTTCATCGTGATGTGAAATCGTTGAGCGAACCAATGGACGTCAGAACGCGTCTCTAAAAATCAAAATCCATCGCGATCGTATCTGGGTCAATGGGCGCGACGCTTGTGCATACGCAATACGTACCGCGCAGAAGTATCGGCATCGAACGATACTGACAGGTGCAGCATGCCTTCGTCGATCACCGGAACAAAATTTATGAATCATATCTCACGGAGTGGGGCCAAAAGTGAGCCGGAAGGCGATTAACCCTTGACCCGCCACCCATATTACCTTCGATCATATGCATATCGCGTTTCCATACGATTGTTTTTGCATAAAAAGAAAAGAAAGGAAAACACTCTACGAGTAGCAATTGAAATTTATACGAAAAGATAGTATCTTATAATCTGATGTGAAATCGAAACTTCCTGAAACATCGAGTGTACCGAATGTAACTCTATATTTCGTTTAACAACACGGAAAAGCACTTGGTGCCAAAAACTCTCAATCACAGCTTGAACGTTAACGGGAAAGGTGTTGGCAAAAAACAGGTGGAAAGGTTGGCTAAATCAAACAACCCTCGTAGCCATTTTTCTCGACCTTTTGCCTTCGCGCCGAGAGTTCCTTAAACCCTTTCCAAGGTCGTTAAAAGCGATAATTGTCGAGTATCGAGCGAGAGTGGCGTCGCTAGAAGAAAGGAAAGAGGGACTTGAGCGTAGAAATGCGAGATTCTTTGTTCTTTTTCACGTCGACGAGCTATTAAGTTTTTGCAGCTGGTTGAACAGTGTTCGAAGGAGAAATTTTTGCAAAATTCGTCTGATCTGCCGTCGGCTACCTCGACGAACAACCAGCCACAGACGGATCGATACCGGCTGAGTTGGTTCGTGCTCGTGAAACGTTTCACAGTTCGCAACAGGCGAAAGTCCGCTGAAAATATAGCGCTCGACAAGCTGGCAAATTTTTTAATCGTTCGTTTATTTATCGCGAAACTTTGTGACGGCGGTTTGAGCTCGTAGCTGAATGCGTTTATTTTTTTTCCCCCCTGTTTCGTGTTCTATTCTTTGACGTACACTCGAGGCACTGTTAACTTTCGTACCGTGGAATTGACGTTTCTGATTGAAAAATCATAAAATACTTTGATATATTATTAATGGTAAAAGAAAGCTCTTGGAAGAAAAAATTGTTCACCTCTTTTGTGACAAGCTTCCCATAATCCTGTACACTTGCAACGATTCTTTGTGACCGTCGCTTAAAGATTCCTCTCGAGATTCACCTCGGCTCGATGGGCAACCGTTTCACAAGGAGCGTTCGTTTCGCAGTGAACAAAGGCAAAAATTAACGAGAGATCTCGGGGAGATGGATTCGCGCGATTCGTCTCGCGAAATTGTCTACACGGAATCGTGAAGCGAAAAGGGAGTAAAGAAAAAGGCTGCCACGAGAGAATATTAAACGAGACAATCGATTCCAATAGCGAGCCGAATAAATCCCAAGCGGGAGGGTTACTTTAGCGTGGCCGCCTAATTCCAATGCATCATGATGAGCACCTCGTCGATTGGGAGAGCACGGTAATTCGATAGAATATTACTTGAGGAAAGTTGTAGCCGGGATGTCGCTGCCATGGATCAAATCCAATATTCGAGATGACTTTTAGGACTGAAAAGTTTCCTCGTACTAATTCGATGTTGGAAAAGTTTCTCGACCTGTGCCGCTTCGAATCTCTGTCGGACATGTATGATTTATATTTTATATAAAATACAAATCTATGTTGAGATATGTCATACGGAGAGAGAGAGGGGAGAATCTGTGTTAGGTTCAAGTCAGCTCTAAGCAAGGGATAGTCCCTGGTTATCCAAGGATTAGATTCAGATTAAATTTAAATTAGGTTTGGTTTAGGTTCGATAGGGGAGATAAGGGCTGTGTTTGGTTTAGGTGACGTTATAATCTATGCCTGGACCAAGGTTGAGTTCAATTTTAGATAGACTCACGGTGAAACGTCTTTTGCGGAAACGTCAAGTGATATATTCGTGGATCAAGGTAGTAAGAAAACGATTCGAATGAACAGGAACTTTTATGTCTACCTTCAGTTCCATTTATCATGACAAGACGGATATCAATATATGACAGATAACAGTCACTTTTATGATAGAAATTGACAAACAACTTGGCCTGAAAACGAAGCCCATCTCAAGATACTTTAAGAAGAGAAATGAAAATCACATTTCCATAAGCATAATCTATCGAAAAATGAGTCTCTCCAGTATAGTCAGCGTCTTTGCTCGGTCACGGGTCAGAGTCTCACCGGAACGCCGGAAATAACCAGCCGGAAGCAGGCAGGTCGGTAAACAGCGCGCGGCAGTCGGCTAGCCAGCCTTGTTACGCCAACTTCCGGCATTATCTAAATTACTTTATACTCGACCGCGTAGAAATTACGGGTTGCTCGAGCAGATACCGCTCCGAGTTCCGGCGTTAACGGAGATTCCCTCGATGGAATCGCAACCGCTAGAAACGATAAAGACGTCTCCTTCGAAAGCTCGTCTTTGCTACATTTTGGATATCAGTTATCCACCCCTTCGCTAAGATAACGTTCCCCTTAAAGCCCCCAGGGCATTTCACGAAATAATTAAAATGACTTTAGAACATCTACCCGGCTCTCCTTAATTAACACTCATCATCGCAGATACGTGCTTCCGAATTGGATGTTCACTTTACTGGCCGACTTGAACACGATCCCAATTCCCGCGTCTCAATATCACAGCAGGAAAATCAGCACACACCGTGATTCACCCGGTCGTTTCAATTTTCCGACACATCGGGCACGTTTCGAGTCAAGACGCGAAATCATCAATTCCCATTGCGACCGTAGTCTCCCGGAAACACGTACGACCCATCCTACCTAAAAACCGTAATTCCGTTCGTTTCGAAAAATTGCGTGAACCGAGGAGATACGTCGGGAACAAACGAGACAACGATTGAAGTATCGGAGGAAAAGGGGTGAAAAAAAAAAAAAAAAAGAAAAAAAAGGGGAAAGAGAACTGGGATGAGGGCGGGTGAAAGATGGGTGAAAAGAGGTTGGCAGCAGCGCGAAGAGGGTGAGAGTAAGGTAATATCACAGTCGACTAGCACGGGTCGAGCCGGCATACTAAGCGGGCAGGAGTGATTTTTAAAACAGAGGACGGCGCACCCGCGAGAATCTTAAATAACCGTCGCGACTGGCTAAAGAAAGGCTCGCAGAAGGTGTGGCGAAGGGAAGCAAGGGCTGGCATGGAATTGTGAAGCCATCGTTGAATATTCCAACGGGGAGTGACAGGCCGAGAAATTGGGAAATTGAACCCCCCGAATGGTTTCGTGAGATACCGCGTCTCTTTCCATCTCGCCACACGACGATTCTATCGTGCACGGATGATGATTCGACTCGTATTACTTTCTCGAGTACATCGCACGGTTCAATGCATCTCTCGTACGTTCGTTGGATTACGAGGAATGATTTGGTAAAGCGCTGTGTGGTTTCCGAATCGAATATCTTGAATACGTACAAAGTCTGAGACGTGCATCGAGTGGCTGGATCTAGATCAGGCTACACTCGGATTAACTATGAGATATCTTCTAGATTTTCATTGAATCTAGCATGAATTATGGCCGAGTTAAGCGTGACAGATTGTACTTAAGGTTTAAGGGATCTACCGTCCCCGTGATTCAGCTGTTTTGGGGGAAATTAGAGCAGCCACCGCGTTGTATTTACTCTGGTTCCCTCTAAATAGTTTGCCGATGCCATCGAACTATGTACCGGCATTTTAAATGGTAATGCGACACTACAGGAGAAAAGCGACAGAGGCGGTGAAACGATCGTTGATACAAACCGTGGAAAAATGCGGGGAAAATATATGCGCGTTCGCGAGAGCGGTAAAGTTAGATTGGAAAATGGTGTATCTACAAAAGTATGAGAAAATTCCAACTAGGAAATAGCCGGCATGCAGTTTACGAGCAGGAGATTCGAAAAGTTAACATTTTATGTCGTTCAACGTTAATGGTTTCACTCGACGGGCAACTATCACTCGCCACTTTATTTAACTTCGTAATAATCGGTTATTTAAAAAATATAAATGTTCATTTTTACCAAAAAAGTCGACGATCTTCGTCGTTTCATAAATTACATATTAAAAAAATAAATCGACAATCGCAATCATCGTTGTCGGACGAATTGAAAATTCTTTTCAAGCTTTCTGATTCTCTTCGAGCCACGTCCAAGCAATTTTTCCTCAAAGACCGTGGAGTTTCAGACGAGTTTTCGATCCCTGACTCGCCCCCATCGTCTACCCTTCATCTATTCACGTACCTCAACCCTCTTTCAACACCTACATTCGCGCCAAGTTTTGAATTTTCATACAGTCCTGAGAACTCATTGTTTCGTCTTGATGAAGTTTCGTCCGACAACGTTCCGGAAATTGAAAAGTTCCCCTTGAATTTTTCGTGAATCTACTGCGGAATTGCTACCTTTCCAGATAGACAGCTATTCGATACTTTTATACTAGCACTGTGTAAACTTTAATTAAATTCTTTTCTCTCGGCATGAAAAAAATAGATTAGAACATCGACCGCGACGCGAAATAGAAAATCCTTGAATAAATTAACATTTCTAGTAAATCCTAGTCAACTACCCTGGTGTAATAGTCTTTCATACAGGGTTGCTTAAGGCGACCGAGTAACTGTCGATTAACGCGACATGCTTAATTCATAATTCAATACTCCATCATGGAGGAGCGATGTGATATGACAACAGGATATAACGTAGACATCCGTGAATGTATCAGGGTAGCTAGACTATCGTTGTGCACGCGTCATCGAAGAACTCGTACGCATTCTGGTACACCGGAAGACAGGAGTATCAAGGAGACGTGTTACCAGAGAATACACCTCATCGGAGAATGTAATAATCGATGAACGTGTATCACCAAGCAGTATAATTAAAAAGAACAACGAAGAGTGAACAGGTGAATAAAAAGCCCTGTTAAACGTCAGAGAACTTGAAGCGAAGAAAAAGAAAAATCAACTATATTGCAGCGTATATCGAACGTGGAAGAAAGAGTCAACGTTCGGAGCAAAGAGGTTGCCAAGTCCAGTAGTTTCAACGTTTTCTATCGATTCTTCGTTGTTCTTGGTGGTTCGAGCAGGCTAACTTTTTTAAAAAAGTGTCTGTAATCGAATCGTCGAGTCACCCTTCTCCCGCCCCGAATGGCGGGAAACTTCATTCAGCTCGTTTCATCGTTGTCATCGATTAGCCGGGACTTCTTTTATTTCAAGGCACACTCGGCCGGCTTGCGGTGGAATTATCGGGGAACGTCATAACTACGGATAAGTGACGTAATTAAAGGCACGCGATGCCTTCGATCGCGGCCGGGAAAACTTTTCGAACCAACGCAACGACTTGACGATTCCGCTGTAATAATTAAAAAACTTTGTCGCACATTGCACCCGAGGTTACTCACTGCTCGATAAATCTGAATTCTCTCCATCCTCCTCTTTTTTTTCGCGAGACATTTTAACTAAGTTTAAAAAACTAAATCGGGTACCCGCACATCCCTAGTACACTCGCATAACTCGAGCAGAAAATAGAAGTTACAGAAGGTGAACTGGTTCTATTCAAAGTACACACGCTATTCTTTGCGTTGGCAATAGCTTCGTTGACGTCCTTTGACTTTTCCAAGTAATTCTATGCCGGGACCGCCTACGGTTTCTATAGAAAGAGTTTCCCACTGCACGTGGCGAACCATCGTCATCCTACCGGCGGAAAAGTTCAAAGGAAGCGAACGTGAAACGGAAGCTTGTTCACCGATGATCCACGGTTCCGTTTTACTCTATCTCCCGACTCTGTTTTTTCCATTAATTCAGCCTCACACTTTCTATACGTTCGTTCGATCAATCGATGGATTACTACAAAAGATGAACGGGCTCCAAGTTTTCGTCGGGTAAAGTTCTCGGGCGGTGAATTTAAAGGAGGATCCACGTGTTCGATTCCGGTCCGAGTGGCTCGCGACAGACAAGCAAGAAACTGTTTTTAGCCCCGTCTGCTCGACTTTCGTCCGGGCACGTAATGGCCTGAATACATCGACGCGTATTCCAGCCAACTGTCCTATCAGCTTCGAGCGTCGCGCGTCAGGAATTGCAAATTAGATTCGAGCGATTTACTCGTACGAGAGGGTCCGTTCCACGGAGATACAGAATCTGAGGATGCTTGGCCGGATATCGCGTGTCCTCTCGCCTAGGCGCTCCTATTCGCGTTAGATTCCACGGATTCCCCTGCGATTACGGACAGCCAACGTTTCTCCTCAGCTGACCCGGAAATTTTACCTATTCCCTTCGGAATTCTTTCGTTACTCCGAGGGAAAGATCAAGGAAAATGAGCACGAACGACGAGTAATAGAAGGGCTTGCGAATTTTAACTGCTTCTTTTCATAGGGAATTCGTACAAAAGCTGCAGCGAGATTGAATATCACTGCAATCTTCGAATGGCTGGGCAACGAACTCTGTTGTTTATTTGCAATCGGTCAGTTGAAACATCGGAAAATAGCGAGGGGAAGACCAAACGGTGGTCAAATTGCAGCCATTACCTCGATTGCAGTCGGTTCGGATGTTTCTCTGTTTCCATGGGATCGTCGAAGCCAAGTAAAAATCGAAGAAATCTAACCACAATTTCATTTCAAGAATTTCAGGAAAATTCGCGTACCCAGTGTGTTACGTTTTAATTACATACACGTTAAAAATGTACAGTGATCCTAGTAAACACTCGAAAATAATTTCGTCCAACTGGTCCTTTCTGGAGAAAGAAAATGAAACACTGGAAGCACCGGTATTTTCCAGCGTTTTCGCAAACGAATTCCATGAAAATCTGCTCGCCTGTTTTAACGAAGCGGTGACATTTTGCGACTAATTTCCCCGCGGCAATCACGATTCTCGTTAACTTTTTTCGTCAAAGGAAAACCTAGAGAAGGGAAACGCGACGGAATGAAACGCAAATACCGAAAAGATTCACGTCGGGCATTAGAAACGGTGTTTCTTGCGTTAAAAAGGATTTCTTGCGAGGCTGCTTGAATATCCTTCGCTAAGAACAGTATAATCTTGCACCGTGGAAAAGGTTCATTTACCTTCTTAGCGGAAGTTAACTCTTTCTTCGAACAAATTGTCCTTATGAAGCTTTAGCTCCGTGAAGATGGAAAAAAGCAGCAAGGGGACTCAATCAGAACCACCCTTCGAAGATGACGAAGCTACCGTTTTTATTTCCTGTCCCCCGAGTAGTTTGCTGCCTTTCTTTGCTGCCGTTCATCGATCGTCGCGTCAACACGCTGCGAAACTGTAAACGAGTTTACCATGGAACTCGTTTAAGGAAGATTGATCGAATGACTGACCTACGCACTATCGATTCAATTGCTCCAACACCCTGCACCCGATAAATCATCAATCAACGAACCGAAAGGATGATTCGTCTGAGGATCCTTTTCTATCTGCTCGACGTCATTCGCGACAAATCAAAGCACCTCCATAGGTATTTGAACAACTACATATCACTATAGCAACGATTACTCCACGTAACCCAACAACCTGCAACCCCTCGATTCCGAAAGCGTTCCCGAGAAAAAAGAAAAGAAAAAGAAAGGGTAGCCTCATAATTCAAGTATTCCGCGAACGGGATATCCATAATGCATATCCGGAATAGGGTTGCTTCCTTGGCGACGTAGCCGGCGCGGCGGAGGGAACTTTCGGTTCAGCCGTGCCGCTAGATGTAAAATAGGAAATGAAGCGGACTACCACGCGAGTGGCGGCATAAAATAGCGAAATTTAAATTCAACGATGTCGTTGCGGTCCCTTTTTAATTCCTAACCCCTCGATTCTCACCCTTCGCTTCCCATTTTCAACTTTCGAAAGTACTAGGGATGTGCGGATCTTCTATTGTAAATGATTAGTTAATTAGAGTTTACAGCGCTAGAAGGTACGAGCCGAAATCTCGTTTCTTATCGACGCGTTATAGAAAGCCGCAAGTTTTAAAATGTATGAACCGCGCGACGGGGCAGGGAGGATATTTTATTGAGAAATCTGGGTCCGTGGTCGCGTCAGCGAGCATTAAGATTCGATAATACGAACGCGAACCCGCTTTTCATCCGGTCGTGTAAAAGCACGGCCGGGTTAGGGAAGCGAAAAGCGAACAGCGAACAGGGTTCACCCTGGCCGTTTATTATGGGCGTGGGCTCGCAAGAAGCAGCGGGTGGTCCATAATTTCAGCCTCGCTTCTAACGAAATTCGGGGCTTAAGAACGAAATCCAATTTGGCCGTTTGAGCGTGAACCGAAGCCGCGAACCACTCTGCCCTAATACGATTTACGACATCGTCCTGTAATTTATGGCGAAATAATCGGCGTCGTCGCGCGATTACAAGAAGACCGAGGCTCCCTCACGGAAGGCTACTCCTGGTAATTTAACCCCCTCCCACCACTTTTATCCTTTATAATTTGCAGAGAAAGTAAATTCTTATTAAACAAGAAATCGCTAACGACATTTCAAAAGATTTACGCAACAGGCAAAGTAAATATTCGCAGGAGATTGGCCTTTATATTATTTGCAACGAGCAAGCGAAGAAAGAGAATATTATTACGTCTTATTCCACTGTTGTTCTAATAAATTATATATACAGCTTGGATAATTATTGACTTAACCTCGCAATGTTATTACCCGGTGAAAAATATTGTTTGCAAAGGTAAAACTTCTCTGAAGCCATTACCTTCGAAGGAAGGATGTTACAGGATATTCAAAGAAACCGTCCAACAGAATAATCGCGCATGATTAGCAGCGAAAAGTGAAGTAGAATCGTTCTGCTGGAAAATTCTTACGCTCGGAACGTACCGTCTGAGAAATTTTCCACGTTTCAACGGCAACCAAGGGAAGAAGCTTTCGCTGTTTCAATTTACACGAGAATTTTCCATTCTGTGTTTGCCGGGGCCCGTTCCAAGTTCCTCGTTTCAATTTTTACAGAAAATCCACCGGTTATCTTGAACGTTCGCTTAATAAAGAGATCTCGTTGCACGGCCGAGGTCGCTCGATTATTCACGCCGGTTGATCCTGGAATTACGCGAGTCCTGAATAAATTTACGACGAATACGTAACGAGGATTTGCCGTTCCCCCGTCGATGCGCCCATGAATCTCTTAGCAAATTGTCGCTTGTTATCAACGAATTGAACAAGTGTTTGTCTGACTTATGCTCCACTGAACGTCCAACGATAAAACACGAAAGAAACTTGACTCTGGCTCTCATCACTGTACTTTCCACTGCAACTGGCAAGCGTATTGTCGTTTGACGAGGCAGTTTGGCCAGTCAGTTGTCAACGCCAACGAAAAATCGACCAGTTAAAGGCATCGACCGCCTCTAAGAAGAAAAACGACGCAGAGAGAAAAGACGAGGGAAAAAGGATGAAATAGAGGCATGTTTGCCAGGCAAAGCACAAAGGGGAGCATAGAAAACGAAAGCGAAAACGCGATGCAGACGAAAGTCTAAACGGTAGCCGGGAAAAGAGGAACGCGAGCAGGTTTTCAACGTAACAATTCTCTTCGCGGTGGGAAATCGTGTTTTCAGCTACGAATTCCCGTGTTAATTGGAAAATATACCCGCCATGGGGGGGTGGGTGCGAGCGAGTCGAATCACGGGGGAACGTGGTAAAAGGCAAAGAATTTCTAGCGTAGGTATGCGGAAACTATTCGAGGGGATTAAAGTACTCCGCAAAACTGATCCTTGTCGAACACTTATCTTGTTTTCCAACCATGGAGGGGATGAAAATGATGAAAAATGTTTCTAATTTTCACCCTTCCTCTGAATCGAAAATTCTTGCGAAATTCAACATTATTTGACGGACGAATGATAAACGAAAAATCAAACGAACAGCTTTTGAATCGAGCACGCGACAAAGGAAGAGAGATACGATGGCAGAGAAAGGAAAACAAGAGGCAACACGAGAAAATCGAGTGGATACATACGTTAAGCGAGATTACGTGTCCCACGACCAGATTGCGGCCATTCTGTCTGCTGGATTTATTAAGCAGCGTCATATATATTCGAGTGGCGGGCCAGGTAGAAGGTTCCGAGCTGAAGAATCGCAATTTCCGATGGCGAAAGGGAACGATCGCGACTAGACGAGCGCACAATCGCTGGACACCGGTTGAGAAGAAAAAAAAATGGTGCGTCGCATCGATCAAGCCCCGCTTCATCCCGTGATAAAGTACGTAAAAGGAACATAACTCTTCGCGATCGCTTCTGCAAACGTGGCGGAGCTCACGGGAATGAAGACTGGACCCGTCACGTGTAATTGCGATTCGATTAAACGCGTAAATCATGCTGCTAGTGGTTTCCTCTTCCCTACTAGTCGACTAGCAACGTCGATTTAGGCTCTATTCGATACAACCTATCCGAGGCTAAATAAAGTGCGTTCAAGTTGATAAATCGTACCTCCGCCAGTACACCGTACGAGATCCAAGGAAATTCATGAAAATTCGGGATCTAATTTAGCTATAACTGATTCTACTCCTCAAAATAAATCGAAAATGTATGATAAAGTTTTCCCGTACAACGCTTCATAAACGAGATAAATGAATTTAAAGATAGCAAGTAGTATAACCAAGCATTAGTCAGACGCGGACCTGAACTACTAGTATTGGCTTCTGGAGACTCGCTAACTTTTCCATTTGCCAATTTTTGTTCATAAACGAAATGTTTTTTTTTCATTAACCATCCTGAAGAGAGAGAACGAAGGAAAACTGAAGGAAATAACTTGAACTTACTCCTTAATCTGAGAAAGGGGAAAGCTAGACGGCGATAATCCGGGAACGACGTGGAAATATGAACTCGTACAGGTATTGAGCAACCGGCCGGAAACGGACGACCGTGCTAGTGTACGCGGCAAGCTACCAGGACAAAGGGGCCACTAATGTCCCCTTCTTCCTCCCCCGGCCCAAGATTTATCGTCGTACACCGGTGGGATTGTTACGTAAGGTTAAGCTCAGGGTAGAAGCATTAGGATTCGAGCTCGGCCGCTGATCCCAATGGGCAGGCGGTCGCGTAAATCCCAATGAGCTGGTTGAGATTCGATCCGCGGGCTAATGTCGACGACGCGCCACGCTTCCTTGGGAATCAGCGAAAGGGATGTTTTCACTTTTGTCCCGGTCCGGTGTAACTTCGCGCTCTTTTAGCTAACAAACAATCACGACGAGCCGGTTCGAGCGTGTACCGAGTTTAAATTACAACTGGCTTGCCCGGCTAATCCGGAAACTAAGCGCCCAAGGCGTTGTCGGTGCTCCGTAATCGTCCTCAGTTGTAATTTCGTACTGAACTGGATTTCGGACGCTCGTCCCACGGAAATTGTAGCCCATAGGATGGATATAGCTGGCAGTAGCTTTGAAACGAGATTGACTGTTGCGTTTAATGGCTGGATAGTTTCCATCGGTTTCGCTTGTTACGAACCTTTGATTCAATGATTCTTAAGCAATAATTACCAGTAGCAGGAAATTGAAACACCTATCTTAAAATTTGATAAAGTTCTCTATAAACTCTCTTTTGCTGATTATTCTAATATCAAAGTAATAATGGTTGGTCGCTCTATCGAGGATTATATGGTCCGTGTTACGCAAACATTAGCCAGGGACGAGTGGCGTAAACGAGACCCGACTTATGCCTAACTAATCATTGCTTTGGCGATTAAGGGGGCCGACTTGATCGAGAACGCGAACTCTCCTGATGATTCTGAGGTGAACACGAATACCAACGTATCAGCGTTGAAACGAAGCTGACTTGGCTGACGTGCAACCGACCGCAGAGTCGTTCTTCCGTAAAGTTTGCATCAAACGGCCGTTCGAGCTGGCTACGGCCATCGACGAAACTCAGCCAGTGAACTCTCGTAATATCGTTTACACATCCGCTCTGCTCTCAGGTTTTTCGGAGCCGTCGGCAAACGAGGCAAGAGGAGGAACAGGAGTAAAAAGCGAGCCAGCTAATTACAGAGACTTCTCTGCACGGCCTATTAAATTTGAAGCAAAGCTCGCGCACTAGCTCGTGCTAATTTTACTTTACTTTACCTGAATAGTGGCGGACTATCTCGTGTAACACATCAACCAAGCTTCTCTGATCATTCCAAGTCGGAAAATTCACCGGTCGATTCGTTTCCGTTCAAAGAGCCCAATCGAACAAAATTGCACTTGTTCGTTGCTTTTCTGTATGATTTAATTTTGGTTTGAATATTCGCGCAGTAAAATTGATTAGTTGCAATTTGAATAACGGAGTTTAATGTTTCAAAAATAATTGACAGGTTAATAAGTCTATATCGAAGATTGACAAGTATTGTAATAAATGTTGGAAGCATAACAGCGAGAACAAAGCGAAATTTCTAATTTAACACGGAATAAAAGTTTCATCATCGCGTTTACGCACCAAGTAACGTACTGGCATGAAGTTTTAAAATGAAAGCTTCATGTTACACGCATGGCAGAGTAATTTGATAAAAAGCGACCGTGCAACGGGTAAAAATTATTTTTTCGCAATCATTCAGTTAAAAACCACGGCTCTCCAGATAGACTGCAATAATGCAGCACCATTTTTCACGACAGTGAAATGTTGCTACGCGGTAACTGAAATATTGTAAATAATATTTTAAAGCTGCAACACGCGCAGATAGAAACGTTGCATTTTGTAAACTGTATTTTCCCTCGAAACTCATCCTGTTACGAGGTATTCGAATCAAGTCGTCGAATCTTTGTCCACCGGTACACGTGGCTAATTTTCGACACGAATCGTGACGATTCCGAAACTAGAGGTTCGATTTGGCGTCCCGACGCAATTCGAGCGTCACGTTTATCGCGGTCGCACCGTGACACCGCGTATTTCGCATTATGGTCGGCTTCTACCGGCGGAAACCTGACGATTTAAATTTAAATTTAAACGAGGACCGCCAGAATCGCGCGCATCGACCGTTTCGTCCGGCCGTAGCTCGTTTGCGGTAAGATTGTTTGCCGCTCGTTTCACGGATCATTATATGCGTTTTCGTGTTCAAACCACCGAAAACCGAGAAGTCTTTCCCCGGCTGAATTGCCTTTT
Source organism: Osmia bicornis bicornis (assembly GCF_907164935.1). NCBI lineage: Eukaryota > Metazoa > Arthropoda > Insecta > Hymenoptera > Megachilidae > Osmia > Osmia bicornis. The sequence continues at coordinate 953,899 of NC_060222.1, forward strand.
TAAACCTGCCTGCCAGCCGTGCACTGCTGCTGAATGACGCCGCTTTAACCCTTCTTTTCACGGTAATTCTCTTTAAAAACGTGTCTTTTTTTCCCTTCTTTTCGTACGTGGGCTTTTTCAATTGCACCAACCGGCCTAGCCGAATATTAGGTTCGCTTCCTAGTTTTTTATATCCCGACAAAGACATCGACCATCCTGCTTACAGATGGAAAGCTTGAATACTTAAGCGGGTTTCAGATTAAATCATCTTTTTTATCAGCAATTATCCACTTTGATGGGACAAAGATAGCTTTTGAAACTGAGCTTATAAACCGTGGATGGAAAACACGAATATTTTGTGGATTTAGTAATATGTATTACAAGCATAAAATAAAAAACTTCATTAATATGTTGGGTAGTGACCCGTACTTTATGTGTGTAAACTGTCATAAAATTTCTCGTAAATTTCATCAGTAAAATTTTCAAAAATATGTTATTTTAAACATATTATTTGTTTGGATATTTATTTACATGGATGAATTTATTATTTACAAAATGCGCGAGCAGCCCAACTGCAAGGGGTATCTTCATCCCATCAGAGTGAATGATTACCGATAAAAATGTTCCATGTCAAATATTTGTTCGAGTATTGTATGCTGCTAAAAAGAGTATCAAAATCGACATGTATCACTTGGGTAACGCCTCTCTTCTTCAACAATGTTAAAAAACTTCACCCGCGCAGAGAGGAAAACATGAATGAAAAATAGAAAAAGGTAGAAAATGAATCGTAATTTCCTGGAAAGCTGCTCATTCTACGGATAAAAATAAGGAAAGCAGCTTCTATTAAAAACCTCGCTCCGTTATACGGGGAAGCTCATTTAATCCTTCATTTTACGATGAAACGAGTCTATGGCATAACAATATTGACTTCCATCCATGCCAGCATCGGCAACCTTATAAAAATACAGTGTACGACGCAAGGTACGGACAATAATATTCCATCAACATGGAACTGGCCTAGATTCTGCCTTCTATATTAATCAACGACGGAATATCGAATAGAACACATGGCAAATAGACGGTTTGACTATGTTTCTCGACCACGAAACACGCATACTCTGGTATCGTTTGCTCGTGAACAGTACACGCGACACCCTTTCCACTGTGTGTCTACAGCTCTAATTCAACTATTATAACATTTCCAGCATCCGGAAGACAGTGAAATCGTATCTGTAAGAGGTAAGAGGAGAGACGGCACGTTTACTAGCAAACGAGGTTACTTACGACAGAAGTCGATCCATCACGTCGTGACGTTTCAGGTAGAATGCTGATAAGGGAATTATCTAGACGATATTACCGGCGAGCACGGCTCTACCTACTCTATCCTTCCTTGATTCTGCTTTCTCTTGATCCCCTCGAGTGTGAACGTAAGATGTTTTTGCACACCGAATGCACACCGCATAGTCGAGATTCTCAGAGAAATCTGTTCGAACTCGGAGTAAAAGGGGAAGCGAAGAAAACACTTTATAACGAGAATTTTCTTATCCGTTCGCGAGGTCTGAAATTTTGCACTTTGCGCTCTTGTTAATGGATCGAAGTATGAAAATTCTTATTCGCATAAATCATTGCGAATACTAACAATAACGACCCTTTCCCTTTTTTATCTGAACGTTCTAGCAAAGTTCGAGACGAACGAGCACGCGTGATCGTAGGAGAAGATCGTAAAGGCAGAGTGGGCCTCGTAAACAGCGGCGAATTCATTTTCCCTGTTATTCCCTCATACATATTCGATCGTCTAAGCGTAGTGGGTGGCGCGCCGGAGATTATGCAAAAGTATTCGCGCCTAGCCCACGCAGTCGTTCTAATCGTCTAGAACGCGAGCGAAACGCTCGAGCAAAGTTTCATGGACTAGCGTGTGCACGATCCGAGTACGTGCACCGCGTTAAGCAACGGTAAACGATCTACAAGACGACCTGCGATCTGTATTCAATTAGCGTTAATCCTATTGGCGAATAAGCGACGAAGCGTCAGGGTTCAACGTAGTTGCACGTCGAAAAGGAGGAAGAAAGGAAGAAGAGGAGCAAGCTCGTAATTTGCAAGAAAAAAAACAAAAGCTCGAGTTTAAAGCGAGGAGAGTTGAGTTAAATTTGAGCTACCAAGGGCTAAGTTCATGAATTCGACATCGAGTACTGTTTACTTGAAACTGAATTCGATATCGGTGGATTTAAGTTGCTGCAGGTCATATTTGCTCTGGGCTAAACTGCTTTGCGTTTGAGTTGCAGCTAAGTTAGTTTGGGTCAAGTCCGGCTTACATGAAATTGGCTTAGATTTGAGTTACGCTCATGTTAGACTTGGATTAACCGGAATAACTGTTGTTTAAACTGCATTGAAGGTAGATTATCATTGGTAAGCGAGTTAAATTTGTAAATTCCATTACATTTAGCAAGGATCTTGGCTACTTTCCAGTCTCTCGCGAAGAAAACCAGAACCTAATAACCCTATAATTGCAGACACCGCTGTAATATTCCTCGAAGGGTTAACTCATCTACTTAGGTGATTAAACTACGTATCTATTTTTAACTACCATAATTTTCTACGCTCACCGATCCACGACGCCTTTTACGATTTGAATCCTAAGAAGTCACAGTTTCCCGCGACTATTCCCACGGCAGGGTAATTCGTCTTCCCTTTACCAGCGAAATTTGTTCGCGAGGACGTTGTCACGAACTTTGGGTCGAGTTCACAAAGGCTCGGCCGCACAATCATCGCCCGACGCGACGGGGTTGGAGCACGTTGCTCGAATCCTGTTCCTTCGTAACCAGGAACGTGGGATGGACGGGGATGGACGGTATTGTAGTAAAGTGCATCGCTCCCAGAGACTGTTCCAGGAGAAGCATCGTACGTGTAGGTGCGCGCGGTTCTCGCGGGGTGTACGGGTCAGTTCCGCGTGCCGGACAGACGCTGGATTTATCGCTTTTGTCGCGGAAATCCTCGCAGCACCAGCAACGACGACAAAGGATGGAAAAATTGCGCGATGACACGACATGCGGTTTCAAAGGAGAACTTTCTATCGCGCTGTCCCGCCTTTTCTTCCGGGATCTACTTTTCCGGAAATGTGCGATGATTCATTAGCTAGTCCGTAAGAAATTAACGTTGCTCGATGAATATTTCAAACGACGGGAATCGAGGCAGAAACAAACCGCCCCCCATAAATATCAATAACAGCGAGTGCAAACGCGCGACCCATCGAGATTCATCGACGCTGCTGCGCCCCGTTAAGATAATATCGAGGACATTTCCGAGATGTTCTCGAAAATCACCGGGCTACCCTGAGACCGATGCTAATGCCCTGATACGACATCTGCACCCTCGAGACGTCACGCAGATATGTCGAGTATCTCCTGGACATTACTGCATATATGCAGCAGACATTTCGCGGTCGTGGCAGGAAGAGGAACAAGAGGAAGCTCGAGGGAGGATAGGGATGTGGGGCCGTGGAACGTGTTATTGCACGACGAAGAACTCATCAGCGTGTTCCAGATGGCCCGTGTGCTCTCGTTCCTCTGCACATGGGGCACAAACGCGTCATCGAATCGCTTACGAGCTGAAGATCTATCTAATCTTAGGGAAAATGGAACCGTGAACTCATAAGCGTATCGTAATACCACAGTACATGAATTTCATCCCTGGGACAAGTAGAATAATTTGGTTAAGAGAACGGTCTGACAGAATAGAGCAAAGGATATTGGTAACGAGAAACATCAGTTTCAATATTATGCTCCTGAAATTGAGGCGATCCTTTGAAGACACGGTGCATTATCACCGGGTGGGAAATTCGTATACGCATCGTTGCCGATGCTGATAGAGGAAGTTGTACACCGTAGGTAATGCACAACCGGTGCAACAGCCGTATCTTGGTCTCATCACCGACGGAGAACGTTATTGCCCATTTAAGGCAATTTACTTCTCGGATCACTTGCCAAAAGCGAAAGGAGTCTGGGGGGTTAGGTCGATCGATGCCACCTGAGAGACCAATTTCGACGACTTTTCTTGTCAAAGGCATTCGGAATCGTTCGCGCTGATTTTTCGCCTTCGATCACGTACCGCGTCTACTTTCACCCCTAAACCGTTCATCATCCCTCGAAACCGGCCATTTGATATGCAACAACCCCCATGGTAGATTTCACCGCGTATTTCAACGCGGCAATAAAAACGGCTAATAACCCTCCGGATACATAAATCTGAGACAGAGACACCCTGTGCTTCTTTCAATGGACGAGGCCAAGACTAGAAATAGCGAAATATCGGCAGATTAAGATTTACCGATACCACGATCTCACAGCGGCCGCAAGGATTTCTTATCGAGCTAAAAGATCCAGTTAAGCCTGATTGTCTTGTGCGGTGTTTTTGCCGGAATATCGGATGCCGGCGGCCATCGAAACGGCTCAACCCTATTGATCTTCCCTTAAGATCCTAACACTCGAGGATATTAAGGGGGCCACGTGGACTCGATTTCTAGCAGAAGCCAATCGTCCTCGCGAAGCCGACGGGAATCGAGTTACGCCACGGACAATGATTGCGCCCCTTCCAAGGAGAACCAGCGAGATTGGCCGATATCGTCCGTTGTGGAAAAAGCAGCAAAACCCTCTGCTTCGTCGTGAACGACACGGAACAATAAACTGGGAAACCGACGCGAAATATCTAGCAGAGTCTAAGAGAAATTCGTTTTGGAAAATTCCAGTTTGTCGGAAACAGAATGCTACACACACGTAGACTTGGACATTTATTCCTTCGTGGTAGGTAACGATGGCTCGTGTCCGAAGTAATTGAATTCGAGTGAGATGGGAAGAATAAATTGACTTTTCGAGAACAAATTAGTAACACTTATCGGAATTTTGTCAAACAGTTTGAAAAGCTGACGCATCGATATTCCTGAAGAGGTCAAGCGGTAAACTCTCAAAGACACCAGACGAAACTGATATTATTGGATCGAGAGGTTTATGAAAACCTTTGACCTCTCAGCAATGCTCAATATTTATCAATCTTCGAAAGCTTTCACGATAAGACCAAACAGACGAGTAGAATCGAGCCTTCTCTGTTTCCCCGCTAACAGAAGACGAACGAGACTTCACAAAACTCGATACGTTTCAATGGAAAATTTGTGAAGCGTCTGGAACCGCAAGCTCGCCGCAGATGCACCAGGTTAAATGGTCCATCCGGTTGCAGCCGCGTCTCCGTCGGAGACGTCCGTTGATTTATAGAAAAAGTTGGCGAACCACTCGAAACCTTATTTGGTCGCGGCTTCGAAAACTGTACGAGGACTTTGCTACGATCCTCTCTGCGAAAGTTTGCGCTCGTGAAAAGGATCGAAGCTTGCCCATTGGACCATCACGAACGACGACTTGAATCGCGAGAATATTCGTCGGCGGAACCTTCAAAATCACTACCGAAATTCATTCCGCGATTCTCCAACGAACAAGGTGCAATTTTTCCCGGTAACTTGGAAAACCCTATTCATCGTAAAAATGAAGAAGCGTGTCGCGATTCCGTGATTTAATTCGATCCCGAACGGCTACGCAATATTTCTGCGCGAGTTCAAAGCGTCGTTGGCCAGCATGGAATCCGGCCAAACGCGAAATGCACGAAACGACATGGTGCAGGGATTCTTTATTTCTCCCTGGCTCTTTCGACCCGCTGAAAAATGTTTCGTTTTACCGTTCAAACTTCGGGATCGCCGTTTAAGCGACATATCGCGATCACTGAAAGCCTCGCCGATTTCTGGCTGATCGAAGTTGGCAAAATGTTCGCGCCACGATACGCGTTCGCGTTCTCCTCTTTGTAATTGCTGGCCGAAAATTGGGATAAAAAGGGAAAGGAATAAAATGTCTATTTCACGAAAACATGGAAAATATTTTGCGTCCGTTCCACGGCATCGTTATCTATTATCTGAAACGGGCAGAATGGATTGTGTACGATCAAAAGAACAGGTCGAAATCGCTGGAACGATCTTCGGCTAACTCGTTAGTTACGAGTTACGACCGTTGGAAATGGTAAAAATAATTTTTCGCATGGCACCCTCGACGGGTGGTGGCGAGCGTTCGGCTAGAAACAGGAAACGGTGAAAATTAAAATGAGAGCGAGAGGACACGGTAAAACGCGTCGAAAATTGTAACGCGCCCATGGAATCAAACGACGAGCTCGTAAAACTTTCATTCCGACCCGCTCACAGCCACAAAAGTTGAAAAATTACTAATTCTATCCTTTGCTCGGCTATTCGTGCAACAGCATCGACGCTATCGCGTTTAGTTAATCGAACAACGATGCTCTAAACACCGGATCGATGTTGTTTCATATGAATTGAATTGAATTTGTAAGAAACGGACTGTTCTACGCGACAGATCGCGACTAAATGTTTGACGTAACAATTTCTATGGAAATGAGTGAATAAAAATCGGATTTTATTGGAAAGGTTCGCGCGATTGGCAGCCAATGGGCCGGCGACTTCAACGATCGAAGAAAATTTCTTCTGTCCGCGTATAGAGAAGGGAAACGGCTGATTTATCTTCCGCGACACACGGCGGAGCATGGATTACGTGCCTCGAATCCGTATTACCTTTCCTATGGCGAGTATCCCGTGGAAAAGTGGTGCAATATTCCCGGGTATACGTTAAACCTTCGAAAACAGGCGGGACGAGGAAGGGGAGATTTCAATGTCTGTCGAAGCACCGATGGAAGACGTTCTTTCGCCGGAAACGTGAGTGGCGGAAGTTGAAGCGAGGATGCAGAGCAATTTGAACGATCGTTCGATTTAAGGGACCGAATTTATTGCCCCGTGACGGTATACATTTTTCTCTGGTATGCGGAACAAATAGGAGAACGGAGAAAATGAATTCTCGCCAGAAAAATTAATTGACTTTTTGCTAAGTAAACTCGAAGGATGTTCGATCGCTTCAACCCATCTTCGCCAATCAATTCCCCATTCAGGGGAGAATAGTTTAATCGATTCGAAGAGTCGGGAGGGAACAAGAAGTCCGGTCGAGTTTCGATTCGTACCCGATCGAATCGTGAATTCCATCGTAACCCGTTAGTCACGCGGAATTTAATATCCCAAAGTCCAAAATTTCGCGACGACGCGACGCCTTAAAAGACTTCGTCCCGATGGCGTACGAAAAGCACTAACTTCGTTCTAACTTCCACGTAAACGTTCTACGGGACTTCGTTCTTCCCGATCAACTTCACGAGGAATCAGTTTACCGGTAGCCGATTGCAAATCGAATTCTCCGAGATCTCGTCGACGAATAAATAGGAATCTACCGTCGGGGTATTCGGCTGAAAAGCCGCAAGTTTCGATGAAATGAATTCTGACTGACTCAACGATAACCCGAAGAAGTTGGCTTTTTCAAGACTCGCATGCGTTTCTAACGCAGCTATTCGTTTCTAGTGATATAAGTCAATCCTTTCGTTGGCAACTAGCTCGCGATATTCATTTCGCGTCACTTTTATTTGTTCTAATACCAAACTCGTCGACACGGCAGACTTAACGTTTCACTCGAACACGCAGCGAGAGGATATTGCGTCTGTATCAATATCCCCAGCTCTGATAGCCGAGAAACGAACGGCTGGAATACGCCAACGGGGATATTCACCCGGATATCACTAGAAGGATGTTTGTCCTACGTTTCGGCCAGTTTGACGTCCCTACCACTCTTCCGGTCTGTGTTTGGTCTTCAAGACGATACTCGTAGATAAGATTCTACTCGGATCATCCCCTTCCGGTGATACGAACCGTCTGACTTGGCGTATTTTCGAACGAAACAATGCGAATTGAATCTGTATCAATTTTCGAACATTTCTCTAAATGTACCTTCTGTGTTTTGATATTTATCGGTCTTGGCTTGCGTGCTACACGATCGTCGATTTGCTCGTAAATTTTCATTTATGATTAAATAGTTGGAAAACTTGTTATAATAGAGCTTTCTACGGTAACAGTTGCTAATTCGGCTGAACTTTATAAGAGCAGTAACTTTTTATTATTGCAGTATCACGAAACTGTGCTCGTAATTTTAAGCTATTTTTAAGAGCCATATCGAAAACTTTAAAAGGTTAAGTGCGACGAAAGGGAAAGTAACGAAAAATCCGATCAGAAATACAGAGGGTGTCGTTCAATTTGTATATTAGAAGGCAACCACCGACCCCTTTCTATCCTATGTTTTTCCCTATCTATATTATTGATCCTTGCAGCAGAAAATCCTTTTTCCATTAGAAATCTAGAGTGCATGCACTCTTCCAATCATTCGACGCGTAAACACATAAAGTTCGTCTGTACATGAAATATTATTCCGTTTCTTCGTTTTCGGATAACGAGGGTAGTGGAAAATGTGAACCGTCCGATTGAATCGAAATTTAAAAAGTAACCAGTGAAATTCGTGTCTGAAATACATTGGCTGCTAGCGAATGTTGGAAAACGACCCAACAGATATTTTATTCCGTGAAAGTCGAACGTCCATCAGTGCCAAACACGCAAATATTTCCTAACATGAAAAATGTTCTTCAAGTATGTCGATATCGCGTTCGTATCTTATTCCTCGATCGCATGCAAGTATCCGGTTAAATTTCGAAATAAGAAGAACGCGTATCGAATCTGGATATACTTCGAAAGGAACGCTTTTTGCAATAAATTCGAGAGATCCTTGACAGTCCTGTACCGTTTGATATTTTTCAGATTTTCCTTCGTTCTACGCGTTTTCCGATAACGATTCTACCCCTTGTTTTCACTTTAATATAAATTCCTGATCGAATACTTTACTCTGACGTTACAAACTCATTTTACTTCTTTTCTGTGAGCGACAGCAGAGGGATGAAAATCGGAGCAAAATACCTAACGACCCCCTATTGGCTTCCCTGTATCCTTAGATGACCAAACAGGATAGCAACATCGAAAAGGTTGTGGCGCGAGTAATTAAGACCTTACAGGCGTGTAATGGCCGCATAAATCGGCCTCGCCTGGCCATAAGCAGTAATCCACTTTCAAGTTCGCGCGGAACATCGCGCCACCGCCTGACGCGTAAATTTCGTCGGTGGTTTATGCAAATTATTGATGGAAGCCGAGCTAATACATTGTGTCGCGTGCAGTCGAGCCGCTTACGAAGAACCCATTTACACAAGCGACTCGAATCGATACGTTTTACTAAAGACGAGCCGCGAATATTCGCGTTTCTTGGCTGAGCTTAAATGTCGTGTAACGTTGTGATAAATAAACAGGGTGTCGCGGTGGAACGGCGTGAAATTTATTTCTCGCTAGGATAGCTCGCAAAGAGGAGAGATGAAATTTTGAAATGGGAGATGGAACAATTTATAACGTTGCGACGAGTAAATATAGGACACAAGAAATTTCAGGCAACAGCGTTGGTGAATTATTAACACGTTTGAGAGTATAACCACGACACGTGCTGTTTGTAAATAATTTGCTTCATTGTACTATGATTAACAATTTCAGGATCTTGCATTCTGTTATTCATATTTTTACAAAAGGAGTATTTTACGACTAACATTAGAAATAAGTACGCAAGGTTACTTCGTGTGTACATCTTAAATAATACTAAAATCAGAATCTCTCAAACGCGTCGTAATTTCAACGCGAACGAATCTCAGAGGTGGAATCCATCACTGTCACCTATCTGAGTCGCGTTCAAGCTCAATGGCGCGGCGCGACCGGTTCAAAACAAAATGGAAGAAAAGAATCTTACTCCTCGATTCGCATAACCTACACGCCTACACCGGCCGGGCGTTTCTGCTAATTAATCCGCAAGAAGAAAACTCATAAGAAGAAGATAAATTATTTTATTTCGACTCACCCTAATCGTACGGTCGTAGATCCGTGAACGTTGCACTGTACTCCATCGCCTCCATCGCACAATCACACGAAGGACCGTTCACACGAACCGCGCGATCGACGAAATCCACTAACCAAATCGGTTCAGTATTTTCAAAGTACAAGACTCTTCTCTCTTTCACCCCAAGCATCTTTTAGTCCTCGATGAAAGCTTTGCTCCTTGCGTGTACACAAACGATCACACGGCACTGTTGTACAAACACCGAACCGACAGCTTTCCTGTCTCGCGAAGAAGTGCGGGGGGTGGTCCGGAGAAAGAGATACAGCGTGTCGCGTTGTCGTTTACTTATTAATTCACTGATAGTAGTTCGATCGTGATCAAGATGATCGTTCGATCGAACGATGACCCGGAAGAACGAGTCTCGACCGGATGAAACGTCATTTTGTTCAATTCCCGTCCGGCGTCACGCGGTCACTGGTTATCGACGGTGCCAGGTGTTTACACGACACCTGAACGCGAGAACGTCCGAGTACGATTGAAAACGATAAACACGACGAAGAAGGAACACAACACTGGCACACTGGATAGGAGGGGACACGGTTAATCGAAACGGAGTGGCACGTAACGGGACCGACAACACGTAACGTCGCGTCGAAGCTCGCGAGACGAACTACGGCACGGGAATGAGAAGGTCCGCGAGCTTTCGCGCATCGCGACACCAGCGCCACCATGATAAACTCAGCGTCTCGAAGCGCGCCACGGTCGATTTTGCGAATTTAACCTACCGACCGGACATTGACCAACACTTCCAGCGGGCTCTTTCGACCTGCCTTGCCCCGCTCGTTCTACGTGTTTCAGATTGAACCAAGGGGATCGGCTTTTAATAATGCTTTTCTCATTGTACCGGATTTTGAATCGATCGGACCGTTCGGATTGGTCGAACGGCAAGTTATTATTTTTTATTCGTTAGCTACTCAAAGTCCCTAGCCGGGAGCCAATCGGCGTGCGGCAAACGATCCGGTGCCGAATCGTTCTGAAGGCGGTTGCGTTCGTTTTTTCATCGCCGTTACGCTCGTTATTGCGTTACTTACTTCGTTCTGTTTCCACGCGTTGCATGCACGTGCCCGCAAAATAAAGGTGTTCAAATATCTACAAACAGTTCTTTTTCTATACAAAACACGCGATTCAAATATCGTGAACTTGCCAGGCCCCTCAAAAATCGGGAGGGTCGCCGTAAGCATCATCGAGGATAATTCCTAACCTCCGAAGATTTACTACTCATGGTTTTACTGGCAGTGTTTCGAGCCTTGCTGTTTTGGTGAGTTGCACTGTACTCTTCTTCATTAAACGTGATGCGTTTCTGGAAAAAGAATAAACGGGTCGCGTTCAAATGAACGGATGAATAAATTTTCCGTGTAATCCATTCAATTTTTTAAAAAACCACATTTGTGTGTTTCATGAAGGTGAAGATTATAGAGTACTTACATTTTGAACCGATTATAATTATAGATGCTTAAATTAATTATAATTGTATTGAAATTAAGAAAGACGCGAGAAACCGGTCTTGTAACGCACTATACTACTTGCAGCGTCCGGCCGCTCGGCGTATCTTTTGCCGCGGGCTCCGTTTCAAAACGATTCGTATCAAAGTTCGCAAAATACAAGAATTTCATAGGGTGCTTTTAACATTTACGTTTGAATTTATAGCTTATGATATTCATAAAGTAATAAAAAACTCTTTTCAGTAGCAAAACACCGAGAAAGCTGACCGAGCCTCGAGGCGCAGACTCCGCTCGTGAAAAGACAGTGGCTATCGATTCAGTTCTACCAACGGAAGGACACTTTCTGGTGATTTTGTCGATTGCCTAGGGATTCGCAAGCACCCTTATGCACTTTAAACTTCATTTTTCAACAGGTAATAAGAATTCACAGTCGCTTCAGTATTTTTTCTGCAGGTCAAATCAGTGCAGCTTCTCGTTTAAAGTTTTTTTGTCGGTCAAAATAAAAAAAAAATCAGAAAGTAGTTTGAAAAACACTCGTGTTCGAAATCTTCGGGTAGAATATCTTGGATAATTAAACCAGGAAATGGGAAACTGTAGTACTTTTTGAATTGAAAGGAACAGCAAGGACCCTCATTAGAGGGCAGCGTTCTAAAACACTGCTCTTACAGAGAATTTGAAGTATAAAGCATTCTCCGATGCAAAGAATTATCAGCCGTTCCCGGGGAAATTAAAGCGGAAACTTTTATTAGCCAGAAACTTCAATGAATGAAACTTCCGACAAACTTTTAACGGAAGTTCGTTTAAATGCGGTTCCTTATCGCGAATTTCTACATCGTCTAAAGTTGCCACCAGTCCTACCGAACGTGAACCCTCATTACAAACGTTTCATTTTTCTTCGGTAATGTGTTTAACGCTCGCGATGCGTAAATTTATCAACATTAGAAGCACAAACTGGGAAAAAGATAGTAGAACCTTGATGGTTCAAGCATTTGAACCCTTTTAGAACGTTCGAAGGTGCTTTGTAAAAATTCAATTATTATAATTAACAGAATCGGAGATGTATTTTAGTTTATTAATTATGATATCGCATTGCGGTTCTCTCGTATCAAAAGTTCTCCTATGGCGTTGTTTACAAACTTCCAAGTTGCGATTCACAGCCACTGCTACTTCAATTAACTTACATCTTCGTCTTCTCTATATTTCCCGCTCCCTTTGGAATTCGCATTATTGACTTCGGTAACTAACAAAAGCCATTATCGTAAATCTACAACGCCCACTTCTCTAGTAATTGATCGAAATGATGTGTTGATTATGAAAATAAAATTCCAGTGTAAATATGTCTTCGATAATTCCCTTTCGCATCGAATTTCTTAGTGAAAATGTGTAAGGAAAAGTGGTTCTCGATAGAAAACTTCTCCACCAGCTCAAGAGGATTTTCTCTATGTATGGTATTTAAAGGAAAAAGTCACGCTGCTAGCCACAAATGTTATTTTTCGAATTTATTCGAGAAACACATTCTCAAAATAGCTTATCATTTCGAGACCTGTATGGTGGTTTTCTCCCCTTAAAAAGCTACAACCATCTCTGGTTCTTACGTTCGTAGTACTTTGGAAAACCATTCGATGCAACCTATTTTCTACACGAGAAGAGAAAAAGGGAGGAGGCTGTTCGAAGCAGACGCAACATGCTTTTTCGAAGTCAAAGAATCTCTCTAATATAGAACAGGGTGTGCGTGCGTCTCTCGAACGAAGATATACCGAAGAAGGAAACACAGACGAGCGCACACCACCTTCCATCCATCGCCTCGGTTAAAGTTATAACTGCTGTGGTGGCATTTGGGGCGCATATCCTATCCACTTTCAGCGAGTTTCTGCCTCGCACCTAACCAGCCTGCGAAAGGACACAGGACGTGCGTTTATTTCTTCATCGGAATCTTCTCCGTCGTTGAAAGTTTAAATTGTAGCAAATCTGTCCGTCTGTAATGCGGTTAGGCTTTCAGAGATACAAACAAGTGTCACGACGGTCTGAGACACCAATCAGGAGATCATTCTCCTTGGCAAAACTGGCAAATAGCTCGCGTGTTAGTGTCAGTTTCTTCGAATCCATCCCCAAGATTCCAAGTCTCGTGGAATTCTACTGCTGTGAATGTCGTGGGACTTAGCTTCAACTTCCGATCGGCGTCTTCAGCCACGTTTCTCCCGGGAGAGAGCGAACTTACTAGTTAGTTCTCAGCCATCTGCGAACACCTGTACCCGTCGTATCGTAACTAAATGTGTCATCTATATTTCTATTCGATCGATAAGCGGCAATTACTTCGCAGAGTGTAACGAGTCCCTTCCATTGCTTCCTCTTGGTTCCTTTTCTTTCTATTGCTACTCGTTCCCCAGGGTGAAATGAGCAACCGAGGATAAGAGAACGGGGGAAACGCGTCGAATATAAATTACGGCTAACGAAGCTGATTCCAATTTTTCTGTTGATTCTAGTACCGCAGGATCAGGTGTACGAAGAGAATTAATCGATGCGACGATCAGTAACTCGTGGAAGCGCAAAATCGAGCCTCCTGTCTTTTAAGGACACTGATTTAACGACAGAAGTGCGAAAGGAAGTGGCAGCCATCAAACTAGCGCGCGCAAGATCGGCAAGCGGAAGTAGGCGGGTAAGAAGAAGAGGAAAACCGAGGAAGGATATGAAACAGCGGAGGAAGCTGACACGAAAGGAAGACAAGGAGCTCTCTCATACAGTCAGCTAGCTATAATCCCCTCTCGGAAGATGAATCACCCTGTCGACCGTCTCTCAGGACCACGTTGATGGCGAGATAGAGGTGGCGAAAGAAGGTGACTCGCTTCGAGAGCAGCTGTCAGCGCTCGACCACTCTTCCTCTTTCTGAATTTACTCGTGACAACGACGATCCTCGAAGAACGAGAAGAAAACGAACGAATACGCCGAGTGAAATTCAATTTAGACCACGAAACAAAACGAATCAACCACCAACTGCAACTGGAGCGAAAAGGTAACGTGGTTGACCGTGTGCCACCCTGTTGAAACTTTCGCGACAAGAGTGTTCGTGAAATGTAATCAAATGAAATTGCCCGACGTTTTCTTCCAGGTCGTTGTTCCTGTTGAATCGAGTTTCACTTTCGTGAAATCTCCGAGGAGTGTTGGTAAACACAGAATGGACTTTAGACGAGTGAAACGAGACGCAGGTGGCTTCGAAGGCTGGAGACGATTGTTTGGAAGATACCCACCTGGATTAACGAGGTAAGTGAATATTACTTATTTTTTATTTATGAAGCTGGGAGATCATCTCGAGAAACTGTTCCCGAACAACTCGATTCGTATGTACGTTCAAAATTCTTGGCGACTTTTCTTAAAAAAATGTAATGTTATAAAAGAGAGAGGAGGAAAAGCGAGGAGAAATAACAAGCTTTAAGAGTGGCAGTCACGAATCGTGGCTGTCGGTGTGTCCGTTGTCGAAGTGGAAATAAAATGAAATACGGGGTATACTTTTTTCAATTCGGGTCGTGCGACGAAATAGAAATCTGTAACGAGTGGGCAAGGCACGAGACGGGGAGGAAACGGGACGAAACGGAAACGGAAGCGGGCTCGCTGATGATTCAGATACGTAAGCCAGTTTCAGTAACGAGCGGAGGAAAAACCTGGCCCTCTAACAAGCATCCCTTTTTCTCTGTCGACGATTTAACCGAGGGTGTCGATTTTCTTGAAAGCTTGTTGACGTTGCTAAGTTCGTGCGATAATTTGGTTTTTCTTTCAACGACGATTAGTAAAGGTTCAATTAAACTCGTTAAAATCGTGTCCCTTGAACCTTCTCGTAAACTAAATTAGTAAAAATCATCTGACGTACGTGTTAAAAGCTTTCAGACGCCTGAATCTTTAATATAATTCGATGAAAGTACGATCTTAAATGTAATATCTATGATAGTAGAGAAATATTTAATGGTGAGAAGTCAGGTTGGCAAAAGTGGTCCTGTTGAAAATCCAAGTTTAAAAAGGCGACGGGATTACGGCAAAGGGGAACATTAGCTCGGTTCAGAGTGTCCGTACAGGTTCCAGCATCGCCGCGGTCCTGGCCAAGTCACCACGATGAAAATATTGCTGGAGATTTCATTATAGATAGACGAGGAGCGTGTTTCCGGAATTGCCACGTCGCGTTCTTTCGCCCTCTTTCCTTTCTTTCTGGCCCGCTTTTTTTTGCCACCGTCTGCCCTCGGCCCCGTATGGAGGATTTCCTGCATTCTGTATTAATTACCGGGCGAAAGAACCGCTGGAATCCCGACGACGGCGAAGAAACGCCCTACAGTCCAGATACTCGGGAATCCTAACCGATAAACGGGGACTCTGTTGTCTGGTTTCGTGTAATTTACGCCTCGCCATACCGAGCAATTTCACTGGCCGATGAAGAAAAGCATTTTCTTCGTAGACGATATCAATGGACATTAGAAATAAGAAAACTATCGAATCGCTTATCTCCCAAGAATATCCAGAAAACCACTAGCAGACTCCACTCTCCCCTTTTTTCCCAATTCGATCTGTGCCCTTCTCGTCTTACCCTCGGCCTAACAGAATTATCGGAATAGCATTGCCCTTGGAATGGGCACACGAACCAGATAATCGTTCGAGTATCCGTAATCCGTCGTTAGCCGGAGTGGCAAAAGGGTTGATTGACGCCCGTCGCCAGCATCGAAGTGTGAATACACGATCGATCCTGGCTCGTATTTGGATCGGTATTCAGTGGAAACCGCAGATACACCTAATCGATATCACTTAATTAGGAAGTGAAAAATTCTCAGTTGATCGCGTGTTCGAAGTACAGTGATGGTAAGGGGAAAAGGGGAAAAAAAAGGAAAGCTAGGAACGCAGTGAAACGCAGTGTTCCATGATTTACGAGCAAAGCGGATCGTTTAGCTTCGGCTGAAACGTTACGCCTCGCAGATGCATTTAATCACTCGAACATCCGATAATCGATACCGCCTGTGGATATGTCGCTGGAAACAGCGGCGACTTGGCTGGAATACGATCTGGAGAGATCGAGCTTCGTCGGTGATCGAATTCACGTCGCCGCGAACCATGACGTTGAATCGCGTGCACTTTTCTTCCTGCTCTTTCTGCTCTTTTTCTTTACCTGCACCGACTTCTCCGCGCGAGGAATAATGGACTGTGAAAATAAAGAGGCACGGGGAAAGCCGAGCGGGGAAAATAGGAACGCGTATATCGGTTTGTGTGTACACGTTACAGGGAAGCTTGAGAAAGCGCGTTGCCTTGCTGAATCGACATTCTAAGCTTACATTGTTTAAACTTTAGCATGTTGCGCAAATTAGATAGCGATTTTCGAGGAACACTCGAGATGAACGCAGCAAATTCTCTTGTTAGTTGCTCCTAAGGGATCGGCTTGCTTTCATGTGTAAATCAGTAATGAACATTTTAACAGTGTCTTGTCTGAGCTATTGTCTCTTTCTTATTGCTCCTGTCTTTACTCGTTTCTCTCAACATACCGTTTACCTTGTTACCTCGCTGGATCCATTTACCTGTCGTTCTTGTTCACTTGTCAAACCTGCTCCGTTTCTTACTTGCTCCTTTAGCCGACTGCATCAGAGTTGTGTTGAAATTTTGCTACTGTTCTTGTTTGTTTCGCTTGCGTCTCTTAGTCTGTCGAACAACCGGCAACATGGTATCTGATATATAATTTCTACAGATATTCAACAAATTCTCGTAATCTCCAAAATTACGTTTCGCTACGTTTCAGTCGGGACTCAAATGATTAACGACGAACCCCTATCTGAAAAGGCCAACGCTTATTTCACGAATTCGCCGGGAAAACTGATTCGAAAGTGGTAGCTAACGACGGCAGAGATTTCTTCGCGAAGAAATTACGAAATTCTGTCGATAAAAGCTGGCGAGGTGTCTGAGCTTCTGCCGCTGATCGTCGAGTATTTTTCGATTAACGTCATCCAAACGGCGTTCGCTCCGGATTCGTGTCTGATTAAACAGAGTTCAGGCCTTCTCGCTTTGAGATCTAATTAATCCGACATCGCGTTCGGTCGTTACCACGGACAGTTAGGTAGTCTAACCAACGAGTGGCTTGCATTGTCTCGACAACAATAGTGGCTCTTGAAGCGGAGGTGGAGACAGAAGCTTGTACTGTGGCCAGCCAAGCGGTACAAATTTATTAATTGGCTCAGGTCGAAGGCAGGAAATTAGGCTTGCACTACCTCGACATCAGAGGACGCGATAATAAGAGACGAATGTTACCGGCGCTGTTTAAGGGTTGATTTGCGCATCGAGTGATCCTAATTACTAGCCGCTATCACTGTGTCTGCAGTCGAGCTGATGCATCAGCTAAATTTAACGCGTTCATTTGCACGAATATTACACGTAATTGTACCTTTGTGCGTATGTGCGTTAATTTTAGTCTTGAGGTACAATTGAAGATGAATAGTACAACTTAGAAGGCGAGTAAATGTTATTAGATTAAATGAGGGTCTGTTGAAGTTCAGTTTCTGTCTGATTCCCGTACCCTTTGCTGCCTACCGTCTGTTCATTTCTCATCTTCCTGTACCTTCGCCAGAAATATGAAATATATACATGTACAGAGTGGCCAGTCAGCCGTTATATGATTAGACCGTTTTCATATGTTATGAAGGGAAAGCTGCCCTAAGCAACCGAGGGCAACCCTAGCGTCCGTGTGACGTTGGGCAGGAGTTCTCCAGTTCTGCTCCGGAGAGGAAGTTGTTTGCGTTTAAGTTACAATTGCATTAGACCAAGTTAGGTGTGAGTTAAATTTCCATAAATCTTCATTACATATACGAGTAGGTTTCATCCAATTTTCCTTTTGACATGTATATTTGACATTTATTGAGCGAACACTTAAACAACATATTATTTCAGATTAAATTGTAGCAACAATTAGTCGGTTTTATCTGTCCTGTTCTTTTGAAAATGATCAACGATTCCAACGCATGCAACCACTGTCTCTCTCTTGAGAGAGATACAGGCAATCAGTCATTCCTAGCTCGTCGCTCCAAACGAGCGCTCATCTTTTTCCAATTTTATTTGCCGTCGGACAAACCACGTTCCAGGATAACGGGCCACGATATTAGTCCGAGTTTTAAAGGCAACTGCACGCGTCGCGACAAAGGCGACACGTCAGATTGTTTGTCGGTGAAACGACCGAGTTTCAAGACACTTCTATAAATCCACGATATCCTTAAGCAGACGCAGGACTAAGGCACGCGTCATGAATTATTCCAGTGTTCTGATTCTTCGAATTATTCATAAGGAAACAAATGTTGCTTGGTTGCTAGTTTGTACCGTTCGGAAGCAAGACTTCGACGTTCTACGAAAGAAACTATAAATCTTGTTTCGTTTTAATTCGTACACGGGATCTCCTGGTTTCAGCTTCCGCTCTTCTAAGCATCGAAATTCCGAAAAATTCATCTGATTACTATTTATCGTGTGCTGTTTCTTTTCTTGGATGTCAGAGAGCGATACGATGGAGAGATTTATTCGGGGAAGTCCTGGATGTGTAGTTTCACCGCATCTCTCGAATTCTGCCTTTTTTCTCGAATAATTCATCCCTTAATCGTCCGGTAGCCACCGGAGCTGTATCTGTTCGCCGTTTCCAATCGTACATCATCCGGACGATGGGTGTCGTGTTCGTCAAGCTGACTGGACGACGGTTTCACGATGTCGCGTAAGCACTCGTTGCTGGTAATCCAGCCCCGTCAACCGACGGGGGTTGTCTTGCAATTACGGCTTTCCAAACTGCTGTGCCCAGAAACTGCGTTACGCTCTCGGTAACTAATGCTTGGTAATCGTTCGGTTCAGTTCTCGCCGTTTCCTGTTTCTCTGTTTCCAGACTTTACCCGCTCTGCGCGGTGCACCCTTCCAATCCTCCACTCTCGACCTCGTTTCATTGTCAACGAACCAGTCGTTCTACGAATTGTCCGGCTATTTGCTGGCCACTGACGCGAACGAACGAATGGACCCCTCATTATCGGATCGTTTGTCGTGAGCCAAGCTTCGTGGCGGATTTCTCGTTGTTTAATACTGTGCTCGATAGGGTACACCATTTTTACGTCTCATTGGTTCGCAGTGAAACGAGCATTCCTGATATTTCAGGGAATTTTAAAGGGTTGATATATCGTGATGCTGTATTTTTGAGGGATTTCTTAATAAATGTCCCACGTTTTTCACAAAGCTGTATAGTTTAATATACAAGCTTTCCGTCCAGCGTGATACGCGTTCAGCTTGAATAAACCTTTTATAACAAAGGCAGATACTATTGTATTACTTTATGACTAACCCTCATAACTCGTGGCATACACGTTATTCGTGTTGCTTTCTGAGGAAGCAAGCTTTTTTCGGCTGGGGTTTATCTACAAGGGTGGAAAGAGTTTAATTCCCCGTTGAATTTACAGGAAGCAGTTTACCTTTGCGTTTATCCGCGAAATATGAATACCGCTTTCTTTAATAATGTCGTGCCAATTGTTTTTTTTTTTTTTTTAATTTTTTAGTACCTATAATAACGTTTTACACTCTGTTGGAATTTATGCAGAAAATGTAACTCTCCGCTGTATTTTTACACTGATTGAAACTCCACGGTAATATCCTTTTCATTTCTCACCGCACAATGTTGAGAATAAAAAATCCATGACTCGAGTGCAAAATAAATTCCGCGAACAGATTTTTCCTCGCTTTCAGGCGTTTTAAAAACGTAACACCGTTTATAAATAATTTCACGAAACGTTGGTGAAACCCATAGACATTTTCCCTGCGAATTTCACCGAGCAAGGGCGCCCTTCTAGCTTCGAGGACATACATTTCTGCGCGTGCAAACATCGAACACGAAGGAAGTGACAGCGAATCGAATGTGAAACGACGTTTAGCAATGCAAATTGGCTCGACGTTGCCTATAGACACATTTTCGCGCTACAACATCGCGAGTGTGTGGAACTTACGTGCACTTGGTGCAACAGACACACGCACGATTTTCCATCATCCACTCTGCTCTCCTTTTCGAATTGTCACCAGCTGCTAATGTAATTGCAATTAATCCCAAAGAACGCGATACAGCGTCGAATAATTTTATAGACAATTCGAAGTACCGAAATGCTTTCGAAGTAACTTTTTGAATGTCTGCTGAACGGAAAGTGTAACAAACGTGCTAGCTCACAAGCGGACGGAAACTTAGCTCGTGAATACCACGTGGCTCTTGCCATTAACGTCGAGGAAATTTATCAAATCCACGCCATTACGTTGGCAAATCGAGAGTTCGTCCGATCCTCGGTACCTCGAATTGGTATTCTACCGAAGCTCCGGATTTTCGTCGCTTCTCCTTCGATCAATTCCTGTACAGTACACGTGGAAAAGCAAACAATGTATCATCCAGAGTTCTCAGATACGTGTTATCGAAATGATATTGCTCGCATTCTATATAATAATAATCAGAGCTTACAATAAAGTTCCAATAATTCTCGAGAAATTATATTATTTTGATTCAGATCGATGTATCGTCGTCTATTATGCGATTTGTACTATTCTGTTGTAGCCAATGGTATTATACTGATTGCTACATTATAGATTACGGTGTAATCCAGCTAATTAGTTGTGCCTTGTAGAATGGTTAATCGTATTAGCATATTGTAATCCGCAGCTAGATTTGGGAGAACAGAAATTTCATTTCAAAGCCTCTTATGTATTGAGTACAAAATTTCTACAATTGTGGCAATAAACGACAATACACGATCAATTTTCCTCCTCAAAATGATGCGTTTGATAGAACAGATTTTAGGTACAGCGAATTCATAGGATTCCACGAATTTCGAGCCAGTTGGAAGGGAATTGAAATATAGTTGTTCAATTTGCAAATGCATTTACGAGACAAAGAGAAATTTAGTGGTTAGCATCGTTTTTTCGCAACATGAAGTCAAACTTCGAAAAATCTCCACTATTTATACCGCCAGCTCGTGTATATCTTCCCGACGAATATGACAAAGGGTCGATATTTGCACACTTGGCTCGATAAAGGGTCTCGTAAACGTCACCGATTCACTTGTAAGCCCCATTGTTTCAACACCGATACACGTTTTATGAGACAATATTCTCGCGCCTGTACCAGCAACGATATTTCAATCGAGTATCGTTGAAACGCGTCGATTGATTCGCTCGCAATAACAAAACGCGATCCTGTAAACGTATTGGAGCAAAAAGTGAAATAAAAACGAGGTATTAGTTGCAATGGTATTAATACCAGCAAACAATATTCATCGATTACACTTCACCGCCGTAACGCTGGAATCGAACGTTCGTCGAGAAAAACTGTGTACCTCCTGTCGGCTATACAAATGTTTTCTATGGTGTTTCGTGAACATTCCTGTAAAAAAAGATATTTTCTGACCAAAAAACGTAACGGTACTAAATCGTTGGTGAAATTTTCTGTACAATATTCATTGGATCTCGACGAATTTTCATTTAATCCTCCGATAAAAAGCGAACCCCGTTCTGGTACACTCTACACAGAGACAATTCCACCTTTCAATTGTGGACAGACAGAGTGGATCAGGCACGTAATCATGGGAAAGGCTGGACAAGACACCGGAGAAAATGAAGTTTTCTTTATCAGTCGGCAGGGAAATCGCATTACCCGATTGCGAACTTGGAGAATCAATTCGATTCGAGAACGAATGGTGTAAGAACGAAAAGTGGTGAAGTCGCTGGCCGTTTTCACCACCTCCTCTCTCTTCAGACAACTCCACCACCAGCTACGCTATGACTTATAGACTTTGTTTTACTTAATAATAAAGTTCCCCTCGGATAAAGGTAAAGTTGCAAGATAAATGGCGCGCCAGCCGCCTACTGAAAAATGATAACCGAAGACTAGCCGCGACACTTTATTCGAAACACTCTTCGGCTCTTGCTTCTCTGCGGAAGAAATAATATAAAAATCGTTTATTTATCAACTCCGCTTACAAGCTCCACGGATAAACGTAAAAAATGAAATGACATTTTAAGAAGGTACGATTCAGAATTCAGTCTGTCAAAGTGATAAAAACGGGGAGTAAATGGTAGAAATGTGCTTTTACTACCTAATGTATGTTTGAGTACAGTCTTAAATAATATAATAATTGATGAATGAAAAGTATACAAATAGCTTCCTTAATATACAGAGGCTCGGTGAAAATGAAATATCAAAATTAGCATTTCCATTGAAATTGGAAATGAGCTATCTTAATTGCTACAAATAGAATTATCAAAAATTATATTTACACGATGTGAAGGCACATACTGTTCATTGAAAGCCCAATCAGCTGGCATCATGTCTAATAGTCCTTGGAATTTCAAGGTACAGACAAATTAAGGAGCAAAGTTAAGTTGTTTGGGTCAATTCTTGTTCACCGGTTTCTTCTTGATCGTCCCGGTGTTGGAGTTGCCGTTGTTGGACGAGTCAGTGCTAGAAGACTTCTCGGCCTCTTTTCTCAGCAACGTCGGAATGCTCGACTTTCCGTCGCCAGTTACATTCGCCACTTTACTGGTCACCGCTTCCACCCTCTGCACGATTTCAGCCTTCTCCGGGTAGGTAGCTGCGGATGGCCCCTCGATTCCGCTCGAGAGCTCATCTTTGCGCCTGGAGAACGAGGGGATCCTCGTAATCTTCGGCTTCTCTTTCAACGGAGGCTTCTCTCTTTGCTCGGCCAACTTGTCTCTGTCGATGCTTTGACAGCTCTGAACTTCTGGCGGAGGAATGGCCGACACTTTAGGTATGTTCCTGTGATCTCTGCTCCTTTGCAGACTGGATGTTGGTTTGATGATGATCTTGGGTTGCTTCAGATTCGACGATGGTCCTTTGGTGTCCCTCGGCGTGATTATTATTCGTGGTTCTTTCCTTTCTGCATTCATGTTAGGTACCCTGACGTCTAGAGAGGCGAGTGGCAAGTCCGACTGTAATTGCTCCATTGAATTGGTGTTAGACTTGTTGCCTGTATTCGTAGTTAAGTCAGGTAAGGCACTAATCTTGGATTCCTGATCCACTCTGTCGTTGGAAGGTGCATTCGCCAGGTTCACCACGTTCTGACTCAAGTTCTGATTCGCTTGTCCTAAGAGATTGCCTACTCTAGGCGTGATTACGATCCTTGGTTCCATCGCAGGGACCCTGGTATCCCAGTTAGAGCCACCGAACTGAAGCTGCCTATCCACTTCTCTACCAATGATCCGTGGCTCGGACGACGCTGTCGATATAGAAGTCTCGTTTCCACCCGGAGACGACTTGTACCAGTTGGGATTACCGATTCCGGACTCGAGTAGAGGAGCAGGCTTTCCCAAGTTCTTGTCCACGCTCTGGGAAATCGGTTGACCCATCCCGTGGACAGGACACATGGGGTTCGAGTAGATCGTGTCCACGCTGCCACCGGCCTGCGCCCTAGCCCCTCTATCGATCCTTTCGTCCAGAGAATCGATGATACTCGGATCGGAGTTGTTCTTCCCGGAATAATCCTGTTTCTTGACCAGAGGTCCGACGTGAAGGTTAGTGGTAATTGGTTCAGTTTCGTATTGATTCTCGTTCTCCTCCGCGAAGTCCAAGCTCTTCGATGGACCGAACATCCTCGGGGGTGGCTGGGGTGGTTGATGGGACGATGGGGACGAATGCAGCCCGCTTCTGTAGTCCTTCAACGAATTGGCATGTTGTTTGGGTACGAACAAGCTATTGGGTGCTGGTAGCGACCGTCTTTTCTCGATATCCGGAAGAACCTTTGGATAGTTCCTGCGTTTGATAGTCCTCAGAGCCTCCTCGGGACTGACGCAATCCCTCTGAACGATGGGTTCTCTGCAGGTTACGTTTATGTCGCAAACGGGAGGAGGATTGTTCACGCCGAACGTGGTCAGTTTTGGTCCCATGTTCATATAGATATCCTCGGTTTGATTAACGACAGATTCTTCGGGATTGATTCCGAGCTCTGGTCGAGGCAATCGAGACTTCAGTTTTGGGTTAATCTTTGCGTACAGGCTGCTAGCGCTTCCGGAATCGGACTCGTATATCCTGGGAGTAGAGAAGTTCGGTTTCACGCTCTTCAACACGTTCTCCATGGGCAACGGGTCGCTTCTCGAGTGATGGTGCTCTATAACGACCACCTGAGGAGCGATCTGCAGCTGATCGACCAAAGGATAGTCGATACTCTTGTCAAATGTCTCGTTGGACGATTCGACACCTTTTGCCAACTCGATAGGCACTTGATTTAGAATCGATTCGGTTCTGGTCGCGGGTGTGGCGTCGATGGCCACAGACACCTTCGGCAACTTTGACTTTTTGCCAGGACGCACGATCAGTGCGGGATTCTCGTCGTAAATCGGCTCCTCCTTTCTCTCCTTCAACAATTCTTCCTCTATCCTCTTCTTCTCCTCCTCTTGTTGCTTCGTCAACTTGTCCTGATGCTCCTTCTGCAGGGTTTCTCGAGTCTTCCTCAAAAACCTGGGCGAACACCTTTATAAACAACAAAAGAACATGCATTCGTTTCTGATTCACTGAAGTTTGCAATTCACTTAAACCTAGATATCATCGAGTTCTCAACTTTCTACTAGCAGTTCGATCCTCTTTGACGAAGGAAACTTTTGGTTAAGTAAATTTTGTCGAACCAGAATCATAGGGTGAAAACAGCTGGGACGAGGACCGGTCGATTTCGATGAATCAGCGCGCGTTCTCAAAGCGACGACGAGTCTTTAAGTGAAACCGCTAATTAGATTACAGGGACTGATTGCACGGTCGAGTTCGTTCGTGATCGAGCAATCGAGCAATCGAGCAACGCTTGACGTCAGAGTTCGTGCTAGGAAACGGGATCTTTACTAACCTGTGAACGATCTCCTGCTGTATCCACTCCCTAACCTTGATGTGAGTGTCTATCGTCGAGCCAGAATTCTGTCTGGACAGTTTAGAACGTCTGCCAAAGTTCGAGTTGTTGTCGTACGCTTTGTCGTTCTTTATCACATCGTTCAGGTCCGGCTTGCTGTCGCTCTTGTAACCCAACTCGCCATAGTGGTTCTCGTATTTGTCCGATTTCGCTCGTTTCGGATCCTCCTTCTGGCTGACCCGTCTCTTCAGGCCAGCTCCTTTCGTCTTAGCATCCTGCTTCTTGCAGTAGAGATAGAGGAACGCGGTGAAGTTGATCAATAAAAATATCACACCGAAACCGGTCAGCATAGTGATCACCGATGAACTCTTTGGTATACTGGGCTGAGGAATGTTTTCATTCTCTATTTGAGACGTGATTCTTGGGTCTGGGCTTGTTGATCGCTCCTCTGTGTCTGTGGGCATTGTTGAATGACGATCGTTTCCTGGGTACCTGGAAAACAGAATGGGTAAGCGTTGGGAAAGGGAAATGGATACTGTTACAATTTTGATGCGGCTTTGAATCGCGATGAAAGAAAATCCTGGGTGGATAATTGCCGGAAAATGGGAAGTTTTAGTTAAAACAGATAAATTAAATTGCAAAATTTCTCTGTGATATTTTATAAATTTAATTAGTCAGCGAGCGCTGACCCTATCCACGTTGGACTCATTATTTTCTTTTTTATCAAACGTTCACGTGCACCAGCCTGATTGGTAGACTTCAGATAACGCGAATCTTTCATTTTATCGTGCTGGAGTTGAATAAATTCCATTCAGCCGACACGATACGGACAGCTTAAACGTAGGTAGGAAGGGGTTGAATGCAATGGGGTGCAAGTGACGTTTCATTAAATATTCAGTGCAAAGTGAAAAACAATGCTGGCACGTACCGACATAAAGGCGCGCAGAAATGAGTATTTTTAATTTTTTAATTAACGCAACCGTCGACATCAAGCATTTTGCGTATAAAAATTGGAATTATACAAAACAAGGTGCATTTAATATAACTGCGATTAAATTAATTTGTTCTCGTTAAAATATTTTTTAGTTTCTCTGTTTATTTGGAGATAAAGTTCTTCCAAGCAACATTCTTCTTCTTGATTCAGTATCTATTCTTGAAACACCTTACGAACCTGATACCATGAATTTCGTAGTTCCTGTTGGCGCTTGTGTTCGCGTATTTTCCAATTCCGTCCGCAATGTCGAGAATCTGTGGTCGTGGCCCTTTCGGTCGAATCGGCAGCAGAATGTCTTTGCTCGGATGACGAAGCATGTTCGGCAGGTGCTCGTTCCAGAATTGCATCTCTTCCAAACGGTAGTGCGAACCTGTTTTCGGTGGTATGGCTGTGACAATAGAACAATCATTTAAAGGGTTCCAAAATTCCAGGGAAAGGATCAAAGATTTCTTAGACTTACTAAGATTTAAATAGGTCTGATTGTGCGGGTCGTATTCGGGCCATTCGATCTCGTACTGACTCCATTCCTTCAACCCGTCCGTCAGGTAAGGGTACCGTTTCGCGATGTTTGGGTTCCTAATTAAAAAACAAAAGGTGCATTCCGTCGATGCTTTATTTTAGACTGATACACTTCACAGAAACACGCCTGTAAACGGCATAGCAAGCATTCTTGCAAATTGCAGGAAACATCGGTGACCGAAATTTGAAGTGTTGCGGAGAGACGAAATTATATTGAAATTTGAAATTGAATTTAATTCACGCTGCCGCGCCGGTCTCTGCATAGCTTTTAATTGCTTTAATTAGTAGTATCGGGCTGCTGCAAATACAGATGTTGCGTTTAATTCAAATACGGAATTGAACAGAAAACGACGCGTCTACCTGAATGTACACCTCGTAATTATTTGTTCGAGCTACGAATTTTAATAAATCAAACAATTATACGACATGTGCCATAGCATTGTATTATTGAAAGTTTAATACGGCTTTGCCGACGATGCTGTTCAGTTTGCAAATGACATTTCTTCTGTTAGCGCATTTAGTTGATGCAAATTATAAATAATATTTCACCGTTTTAATACCTTTTATCAACCTGATTATACAATTTCCGTTTCACCATTCTCTGAAGTAACCACTTCAAACAGAATGCCACCTTTCATTTCATTCATTAGCGACATGTTTCTAAGGACAGGGGCAGCGTGTTTCCGGTCGCGAAGTTGCATAGCGACGCGCCACGCCCTCCGTTTATGCAGCCGGTTGCATCGCTGTAACCAGGGCTGATGTATTCTTATGAGGAGGACAGAGTGACACGCGCGATATCGATCAGCCGGTGTCACGAGGTGTGCGGTACACACGTCGGTCTCTCCTTTCGTCGCCACGTGCATTAAACAGCTTTGTTTCGCTTAATTGGATCGACCCAGTTCCTCGTGATCCAACAACGTGTCGCGATGCATATGCATTCGTTTCTGAGAAAAAACCTCGAGTCCCGAGCTTGTGTGAGCTGAAGCATCAGCTAGAAGACGCTTGCCAGCGGAAGAGTACAAGAACCCTATGTTCCTCCACTTATCTCAGACCAAAGGAACTTAACAGGCTAGAAATCTGTTAACACGTTTCAAGATTTTTAGAATTTTCTATTCGCGAATAGAGTAATAATAATCGATAGAAAATGATCGTCCATAGAAAACAGCACGGTGCAAAAAATGAATCCGAAATCGATGAGATATGCAAAAAACGTGACTTACACGAGATATCGGAGGTGAAGTTCGTTTTCGAAATTATCTTCTGACTCGTGAGCGAGCGCCGGATGAAATACGAGAGAATTTTCGTGCTGCCGAAGATAAAACAAGCGAATCGATTGGCCCAGACCTGGGGAACCCAACCAACTACCCCGTCCCTCTTTTCGTTGGAAATGAAATTTGCGAGCAATTTGTATATATAGGTAATCCGGTTGTACCGAGAAAATTAAAATGGTCGACGTATCGGACCGTTAATTCATTGATACCGCATGCCGAGAATAACGAGCGTCAAATTGCTGGCGGGCAACTCGTGAACGAAACTGGATCGTAGTCGTACTTTATTTCAAACGGGCGTCGTTTCCTATGGCGATACTTTATTTTCAAAAACAAACTACGTGAAAAATCTTTCCTTCGAAAGTGAATTTTATTGCAAATTGGTAGAAATTTTCTGTCACTGTTTTTTTAATATTTATCGTTGAACAAACATGACGAATTAGACATTTTAAGGTAAAATTTCATTTACATTTATTCCTCTACTAAAATGTGACATCTTGAAACGAATATTTCTCGACAAATTTTCCACCTTCTTTTACTAGTTAAAAAAGCGTTTTCACGAGAAAAAGAGCTACGAGTATGATGTTTCGTTTATGAAACACGAACTTTCCATTAATTTTCGCGAAAACAGGTACTACGCAAGCTGAGTCAGACCGATCTCTTTTCGAAAATGTAATTATGCAGCGCGCGTTAGAGGATGCGCCGGCAAACGACGATAAAAAGTATAAATATTCAGAGGGTGGATAATTGAAGATCATGTTTGAAAGCGCGTCAGTCTATTTTCCATCGGTCGGTTGATAATGAATTTTCAGAGGGGCGGGACATTTCCCATGTGGCACTTGTACAACCGCGAAATTGTTTCTGCACTCGTGTTTCGAACATTCTATCGATTATTTCAGCGAATTTTCTATAAAGCCTCGTCAGCTTTTATCGTAAAATGACAATAAAAAAAAAAAAAATATCACAAACGAACGCCAGGTTTTCCAATATCTGGTTGCTTGAATTTTCATTAAACCTCACAATTAATAAACTAAGAGTTGCATTTCTTTTCCTTTTTTCACCCCTCACATTTGTACTCAACTGTGAGTGTACTTGATGTACGAGGGTGGTAGTGAAAGTTGAAAGAGGGTACGCGAGTTTGAGCAAGGAGTAGCTGAAGTTCTGTTGTTTTATTCCCTTTCAGACAAGGATTTCAATCTTTTGTGCATAAATTCCGATGACTAAAGCGAGCGCGTTAAATGGGACGCAATAATTAAAACGCAAGTTACATGGAGTGGTCGCGACCCCCGTTCAATTAGTTCTGTTATTTACAATGCGCACACGTCGCCCCTCTAGCTTATTAAACGGGATTAAACGTTGTAGCACGTTGAACGGAAAGGCGTTCTGATTACACGCGAGTTATAGGGGACGCTTGAAAAATAAAGCTGTTACGTCAAACGCATGGCCGTAACTTTATTTCCGCTTCCATTTCATTGTTATCGCGGAATATACGAAATATAGGGAAACAAAATGCGACGAAGCGCGAAAACGTTCGAATCGATAAAACCGTTTATTTGATACGTAAAAATATATTAGAAGATGCAGGAGCTTTTACGTAAAGTGGGGCTGTTCGTAATCTTTTTACGATCCAATTCATTCAATTTATCCAACCGGTGTCTAAACGCAAAAAATCGTAAGCGTTCTAATAAAAGCTGACTATCAATCTTTTCTTCGTTCGACGAATTTTATCGTGTTCCCCTTAATTTTATCTGGTCGGTACGAAAGTTTGTACATTTTCAATTGAAAAAATGAAAAATAAAAGCAGTACCCCTTGTTCGTGGAGAACGTAGAAAAGTGTGCGTGTAGAAGGCAAACAAAACTCACCCCACGTAAGCGAAACTGCACCACCAGTTCATCATAGCCTCGGAGAAGAGAGTTTCGCCGATGTTGTATCTGCGACGCAAGTCGTATTTACTCCCGTCAAGAGGCACCCCCAGCACATAGGGCAGCTCCTCGCCGTGAACCGTGCGCTGGCGTTGTTGCTGCAAGCATAACGAGGCCACTCGATGATATATACATACTTTCCCATCGAAACAAACTTTCCCGCGGCCCTGGTCGCCGAAATTTCACCAACCAGAAGAACGGTCAAGAGTGCTCCTCTCCGGGGAACCGCGGCCATTGTTATTAACTTCCTCCTCTCTAACTACTACGTGATCGTAAGTAACTGTACCCATTGGCCAATTTGTTTCTGGACAATCGATACGTTCGATGGACACGTTTTTGCTCTTTTTCTTTTTTTGGTAAATGATAGGTATAAATTAGTAAGTTATCTAGGAATAAATGCTTCGCTGCTGAAACTAAAACTGAAAAGTTTCGGTTCGCCGGCGTGTCTTAATCGTTGAAACAAATCTCTCAATTTGTCGGCGATCGTAGGGTTTTCAGAGCGCGACTATAGCGAATGGCCGTGATAGGGGTTAAACGATCTCGCGTTCCATAGCCGGTGGAACAACGTCTACTGCCCCGGCGTTCGTAAATTTCATATCTAACAGTGGTGCAACCCCTGTGAGCCCGAGTTGAAAACCAGGAACGCTGTTACATTCGGTTTAACGACACCGCCAGTCAGTGTAGCCGTGGCCAGCGTAACAGGCCGGCACGCAGCGACGATAAAAATAGTTGGCTTGGCTCCAAATGGGTTCGTAGCCGGGATTTTTCTCTCGCCCGAGCACCAATACAATGAATAGCCAGTAGGTCATGCTCCCTGCTACGACGGCTAAGGAATCCGGCTCTGAGAAAATGAATAAAATGCAAAGTACACCGTCTAATCGTACGTGCTCCAGTTTCCACGACGGACGGGAGGAGCTCGGTCGCGATTTATGCGCTACCTTAATATTTCTACCCAGCTTCCGGATCCTTGACCCGGATGAAATCGTCGGGTCACAACGGAGACTGCACTGCGTGCTGCGATACTGTATTATCGTGGATTTCTTTGAGACGGAGACGCGGATTTAATGTTGGGAAGTAAGGAGCAGCGTTGCGCAAGATCATGAGTTTGCTAAGGGTTAGAATAGTTTCGCGGTACATAAGAGATCTGGATTCGAATCACGAACATTTTGCTTACCACGCTTGGAACGCTTTCTTACTTTCTGTCCCTTCTTTTCATAAGTAACTTTATGAATGAAAATAAAAAGTATTGCACTTGAAAAGTATGCGATTGCAAAGTATCGATGATACGAGATGTATAAAACAATGGTTAAAGGTAAATTACACCCGAGACTCGGCGAGGAAATTGTAAAGCGAGAAAGGTGTACGCGAAGCTATGCAAAGTTCATTTGTTACGATTGTCCCAGAAAGAGCTCGCAGCCCTGAGCCAGTGCATTTTTATGCAAATTGATGTACAGTGAAGAAACGTGTAAACGGAAACGTACTTACGCCGGAGTAGTCCTGCATCGCCTTCGGATGCGAGAAAACGTACATGTAACTCTTCGGGTTCGCCCGTGAATGTAAATTCGCGGTCATTATTAATGGTGCCACGGTGCCGCTATCGGAGATCGCCTCCAGGACGAGATCCCGATTCTTCAAAGCGTACTCGTTCGTAAAGCCGGCCGAGAAATCGCCGTATTGTTCCAGAATCTTTGACAGAATTAATTCGGCTTCCAACTCGTGCGTTGCCTGCCAGCAAAGAAATATCGCACCACTTTATTACCCGAACGTTCTGTGAATCCTGCTGAATTCAATATCGATGCACGCACGAATGCTTCCCCTTCAAACTATCATTTCTTTTTAACACTTTGCTAAGCTGATCGTTTCTTTTCCAGTAAATCAACTTCTTATGCTTGAAAGAGCGAAAACATAAAATTCATCGAACGACGAAAGTATTGCAATTAATAATAAGGGTAGATCATCTCCGACCATTACCTTGGCGTGTTCCCTCAGAACTTCATCCCTCTGTCCGTCCAGCATACCGTGCAACAAAGCCACCGGGGGTAGAACGTGAAACTTCTCCGATTCCGTGACCCCGTACATCAAATCGAATCTGATACAAGAGAAAAGAAATAATTCAACGTCAATGACACCGGTTCACCGCGTCAGAAGCGTACCTGCCAAACAGCTGAGGATTTTTCATTAAATTCAGAGGCTTGTCCGGAATGACCGCGTTATCGATCAACGGCGCGAACGCTGGCACATAGTTCGGCTTGTGGATCTTCACGTTCAGTAGTGTGTTCACATCCTGTGCACGCAAACAAAGCGCCAGATCGCTGTCGGTCGTGGTGGGACAGTTTAGAGCGTGAGCCACCTGAAAAATGATTCGAGCCATTTCTCACCAGGGCAATGAACGTTCTCCACGCCTCGCGCGATCGTAGCTGTTCGTCCCGGTGACGAGAAACGATATTTCTTCCGGTCCGGCTCGAATCGCGACCGCGACGTTTCCTCTCTGCTCGTTTTTGTCCCGTCGCTCTTGTATGTTGCTCTATCGACTATGTATCGATCGGTGGACACTCTTTTTTTATAGCCGCCGTTCCGTAATTTCGAAAACGATCGTCGCCAACGAAATGTATTACCTGTTTCGTAATTTGTAGAGGTGCCTTTCCAATAGCATCAGCGCTGAGCGCAGATCCAGACATTAGTATAGCCCGCTTAAAGAGACCTGCACAAAGGAGACGAAGAAAGAACGATTAATAAACCTACGTCTGGCAGGGCTGGACAAGCGGCTGCCCGGCCTGGTAAAATATTAAGGCCGGTTATTTTTCATTGGCCAATATAATTATTGACCGGACACCGAGCATTGTGCCTGCCGCCGGACGAGAAAAGTTCTCTTTGGTCCGTGGCACAGGTGAAAAATGACAGTCGTTCCCCCTTCTTTCTATCTTTTCTTCACAATGGTTATTCTTTCCTTTATCATGGCCTCCCAAGAGAAGGTACGAATCCTTCAATTATGTGTACGTCATCCCTGAGATTCAGGAATGCTGAGGTTTCACGTTGCCCGACTGTGATTGTCGATTTCGAACGACCCGTCTGACCGCGCTTGACCTATACTACTTATTTCGCTCGCTTCAATATCCCCTGGAAAATTCACCTTCCCGATTAGTTAAACAATATTCTAAGCTTGCTCTTTCTGAAATCGAAACTCGAGTACAAAGTTGGTATCCGTTTCACGAAACCGGAGGTTACATGCTCGCTTAGAAATGTCCTTTTAGCATTCAGGTATCGCAACGGTGGGAAACATGCGACCCAGCAATAACCATTACCTTTCTTATTAGCCACGGGGCTGATAAGCAGCAGGTTGGCAAAAATGGCACCGGTGCCGTGTCCGACCAATGTAATACTGTTCGGATCTCCCCCAAACTCGGCGATGTTCTCTCGGAGCCAAAGAAGTGCAGCTATTTGATCGAGAAGTCCGAAATTGCTGGCGGCGTCGTCTCTGGTGCCTGGCCTTAAGAAACCTGCATCAAAAAGCAATGTAATTTTACCCTCCGACTAAATGGAAACCGTAAAC
Organism: Osmia bicornis bicornis; assembly: GCF_907164935.1. Lineage (NCBI taxonomy): Eukaryota > Metazoa > Arthropoda > Insecta > Hymenoptera > Megachilidae > Osmia > Osmia bicornis. The sequence goes on from NC_060222.1 coordinate 987,323, forward strand.
CCTCTTATTATTATTCATTATTATCCCCATTGAAGCGGTAAGAACCGTGTTTCGTTTTACGATCCGATCTCGTTGCACCAAAAGGCAAGGTAAAAAACGTAAAACAGGCCCCTGCTGTATTTTTATTTTTTTATTCCTACGATCCTCGTTGCCCAGCCATATTTCTCCTCTCTTGTTTTGCAAAGGACTGAAGTTATCCGCTCTCGGACTGCTGGCTTGCAAGCTGTACCGGTGTACGGAGCCGAGTTGGAGGGTGAAGTTAACTAAGCGCCTTCCTAGCACTTTAACCTAATTTATGATTATGGTTTCGTGGCCGTTTCTTCTTTCTTTCCCTTGCCCATATTTTTCTTCTTCTTCCTTTTTTCTTTCGACGAGCAGTTCCTCTTAAAGCACCCCACTTGTCGGATGTAGCGGCGCAGCTCGCGCACCGACGTCCGTCCATTTGCATCGCGCGCGGAGGCCGCGTTATCATTTCAAGGGAAAAGATAGGCGGAAGCTCGTCGTTACGAGTACCCGCTGCAATGGTGCTACAAAAGCGGCGAGCTACGAGGGGAATGGGAGGTGGAAAAAAATAGAGCAGGCCAGGGGAGAATGGCGGGGATCGATGGAAGTTTCGGGGGCAAAAAGGCCGCCTTTGTCTCGACCGCCAGCCTTTTTTTCTCACTGGGAAAAGAACTTTTCTTTTCCCGCGTTATACGCGAGTCCTGCCCGTCCGACGAAATTTTACGGTCACCCTCGTCGTGCTGACTTCTTGCCGCGTACTAATGAATTACGCTTTTTCCGTCGAACGATAAATGCCGGACCGTACGTTTCAACCGCGAACATCAAGACCTTCGCGCGAATGGAAAATTGGAGGAAATGCTCGTAAGAAAATTACTCTACAAATACTAATCTCATCGAGTTTTGCAATAACTGTCGGAGCTTCCATTCGGTCATGAATTTACGCGAGCTTCGGTCGTACCCAAGGCGATAAGAATTTCTCGAAAGGTTCTGAAGTTCAACTGTAAAAGCAAAGAGCTCCGGTCGAGTTATTTATACGAGCAGACTGTAAAAGATGTTGAAACGACAGTGGCTCGTAGCGATGCACGATGACGGATCGATAGGCAGCTGCAAGGGAGGAGTAAAAAGAAGCTAGTCGAAGATCAAAAACCGATGGCTCAGCGAAGCGAGAACGTTAATGAAGCAGAATTCCTGATTTCATGCAACGCTGCTGTCGCTGACGTTCGGCAAGATTTCATAAATTCGTATCGAGACGTCAGCGCAAGCCCTGTTCCACCTTTCCCAAGATATTTCAGATCCGGAACGATTATAATCCCTTTGATATTCCTCCGCTGCTTCTACCTTTATAGATTCTTTTCTAGAATTAAAAATAGTTTGAAAGCGGAAAAGGATTTTCTTTGGAGGTTTTGCAAACGAAACGTACCACCGCGGTATACCTGACCACACGTCTGAATCTACTTACCGAGGATACCCAAGCGGAAGTTGATAGTGACGAAGACCACGTTACCGTAAGCTACCAATATAGTACCGTCATAGGGGTTGCCGCTGTTCCATTCAAAGCTCTCCCCATGAATAAATACCATCACGGGGTATTTTCGCAGAGTTTTCTGACCTGAAAGGATGAAAGCATTTTTACAATTATTGCAGTTTTTAATCCTCTTTCATAATACGTGTTTAAAAATACTTGTTGCTTTATTTGTAATGCTTTTTGTGCGAGCAACGACGAATTTTGTGCAGATTAATTCAATGTTTCGCGGGGCAGACTTTAAAATCCGAATGCAAGCGTTTGATAATTGAAACAGCATCAGATGAATACAGAATGCTGTACTAATTATAATTGATAGCATTCCATGAAGTCGTTCAAAATTGTACGAACGATGAATAAACGGTGGAAGAAATTTTTCCTCGTTAGCCGTAGATGAAATGCTGATTGGATAATTAAACTCGTGCCGCAGCAAATTTACTTGCTGCAGAATTGAATTAAATCATTGATTTCTATATAATCCAGTTTCATTGAAATAATTAAATGTTCATTTATTGTTACGGAATCAAAGGAATGTTTGCCGTTCAAATTCTACACGGGGTGAAATAATCCTATAAACGAAATATTTTAAAATATTTTCATCGTATATGTAAATTATTATTTCCAGTCGGATATGTTCACACCTCGATGGTAGTATTCCAGTAGGAGTTTTTGATTTACATCAAACGAAAAATTATCAGCGAAGTTTGCCTATGGGAGGCGACGTACACGTGAAGTCAGGTCAGTTCTGAAATTTATCATCCCCCTGCCACGCCGACCATCCCTCGTTCGCCAACTATTCGCTGTGAGTTTTCGGTATTAGGGTATCTATAAATTCTTCTCTTCCTGTCCTATAGACGACGTAGTTTCTTTTTAGAGAACAATCCACAAATTAGACTAGAACCAACCGACTTTGTCACCATAGCTCTCCATAGCTCTGCAAATTTATTGCCACCAAATCTGTTTTACACGATTTCGTATTTTTATTCTTTCTTCTTTTAACTTGAATCGAAAGATACGTAGCAAATTCGTTTAAAGAAGGTATTAATGGAAGTGGTTTTTACTGTACACTTCATTTCAGGGCTTTCGTTTGAGTTAGAACCCTTTTAAGTGGTGAGTGTTTTCTCGAAATCAAGGGTTGGTAACTATTTAAGTAATTTCCAGTGGAACAGTTATCCCGCTGGAACTCATCACCTCGAATCCCTTATTTTTCTTTCCTAAAGGGAAGAGAATTGATGGGGTGATTTCGAGAATACGTTGTTATCTCAACCCCTATAAAATGAGAGAAAGGGAAAGGGCGCATTACTAATCCCGCCCCCCTCCTTCCACCAATTAACTTCCTTTAATATCTTACACTGGATTTGATACGCTAATACGTCCTCGAGGATAATGAACAAATACTACAAGGAAACAGGAAAGGAATAATGGACGGAAGAGGGAGGATGATCAGCCTCGTTGACGACGCGTTAACGGGTTTATGGACTACCAGGGAAATATTGCACCCTCTAACGGGTCAAATTGAATCATTTGCCGGGAAGAGATGGTACAGCTCGTTTATGAGCTCCTTCCTCGTAACGGTTCGCTTTCATTACGCGAAATGGCCTTTGTCATTCTATGAATTCAATAAACTGTTGCCGAAAGGGGTGAGCCTCGTCCTCTGTTACCTTTTTTACCAGCAAAATTTACTACTCAGAGAATTTCTGCACTAGATCATGAATTTTATAGTTGGTATTTGCATGGTATTAAGTAAATGACAGAAGCGTTCATATATTTCAGGACGTACTCTTTGTATTCACAACCCTCTGATATTTTACCCAAACGAGAGTCCACGACTTGCAAGTTATTACGTCTTTGGGTACTCTAGAAAATAAAAGATTGTAAGCTTAAATAGCTTTAAAATTGTACAAGGTGCATTAACGCTACTCCAAGATAAGTGCAGGGTTGATTTCTCGACCACTCGGGATGCATTTTCATCGCAACCATTTCGCGACGGTAAAAACGCAATGAGAAATATAGGTCGATGCGATCATACGGAAGGTACTCGGCCAATAATAAATGCACCATGTAGCCGCTTCCACAAGATCGTATCGACCTATTTTCTATCGTGTTTCCCTCTGAAATAGCCTGGCTTAAAAAGAGGCCTGGCCTACGATCTCACCCCCCTCCGTTAATTAACCCTCGCCACCCGTAATAATCCGCATTATAGTCTGTTTTATTAGTTACGGTTGGTTTTACTCTGTTGATCAACGCGTTAACTTATTTATCTATCGCAAAAAGCATCTATATCCCTTTTTCGAATGAAAATAGAAAAAAGCGAGAGAAAAACGTATCACGAAGAGGAATAGACGGAGGTCAGCGCGAAATTTCCATGAAAATTAAAAGGTGGATCGATGTCCGCGCGAAATTGACGTATGGCGAATCATGCCTGGGGATATTTTCATCTTGGAAGCGTAGTTTGTGCACGATGGTGCATCCCAGCGTAGATCGAAGCGCATCCGCTATAAATCAATTGACGCGAATCTATATCCTAATAAAAGAACCAACATGGCCGGTCCGTGTTGCTGTAAAAAGATATCACCTGCTACACTTTGCTGCGCCTCGAAACGATATCGAGCAAACCGGACACTGTGTACCGAACATATTTTACCTTTAAATCTCGTTTCCACCGGCTCCCTTGAAGTTCTATAACGTTACAGCGTTTCAGCTTTCAGAGGGAAAGCGTCGAACCATTTCAATGTATAATTCGATCAGTGAGATGAATGTTTGGTGAAATTGAATTCTTTTTCCTCTTTCCTCGCACTTTGTGTTTATGAATCGTAATAGATTTCATTCGTGACTTATAATGTACGAAATAAAATCTCCGATTAAATTAAAAAATAATTAAAATACCATCGACAAGTATCGTGCCATGTCCAGGAAACAAGAAGGCAATAAGCGAAGCGAGCTGCAAGTGTTGAACGCTCGCGAAAACAATAACTCTGAATCGAGGACAGGCGGGCAAAGTAAAAGGCGCGTGGCTCGTAAAATTAAAAGTTCCATTCTGGTGATCGTAACAACAGCGGTGTTCACGGTGCTCGTTTCGTTCGGTGTCGTTGAATGTTTCCGCTTGTGTAACTTACGATCCCTGAAGCAAGGGGAATAATTCACGAGCGGGAATCGACAGAGTCGCCAAGCGTTTCTGCGTAAAACAAATCAACCTTCGATTTACGAGCGAACCGCACCCTTATGGTGGGAGAGGGTTGGCGCTCGGTTTTTACCATTTTGTCATTTTTATGAACCCCCGCTGACTAGCGTGAAATAAATATTTATGACGCTGCTCGTGTACCATTCAATCGTTAATGTACTCGCAATTCGGTCGTGGGTGACCACGAACGACTTTGAAATTTGCACGAATTCGCGTTTAATTAGCAGCCTGTAATTGCAGGCCGTTTCGAAACACGCGAGGACACTGGTGAGTCCGGGGTCGACGACATCGACGACATCGACGACAACGTTGCTATCCTGTCCCGACGGAAACAATAAGGTCGTTGCACGCGACTTGCCGTCTCCCTTGGACAGGGGTGGTGGGTGGAAAACGTGCAAGCATCCGCCACCTTGTGGCCGAGCCACGAAACTTTCCTCAACAAGGGTTGCACCACCCTCGAACAGATGTCGGCACATATCGTATTTCCGCGAATTTTAAGAGACATCCCTTATTGGTGCTCTGAAATTGATTTCACGCGAGAATGATACGATGCTCGCAGCGCTCGCTTGAGAACGTTTATCGGAAAGGCTAAAACAAGAAACTGCAGCACCATTGCCCTTTCCACTGTTGGAATTCCATAAACATTGTGAGAAATCGATTCACAGGGCTTGGAAATTATGATTACGTTAAGTGGTGATTAGACAGGTAAACACTTTTGCACACATAAAATAAAAATAAAACTGAAACGATTATGACAGTGGTGTTGAGAAAAAATAGAGGAGGTTTGTAGTAATGAAAGGGGTGGTAACGCAGACTCGAGGGTTGTTTTCGACGCGTTACACCGCTGAAACCAAAGTTCATTTGGCTCGCGGTAAGGGTCGTAATGCGAGTTGGAATTCTACGAGCAAACATTTCTTCGAGCATGAAACCACTTTTTCACTCGAGCAGCCCCGACGAGGAGCTCCAAAGGGGTCGAGGGTTAAACGATAATGCGAAAGCCGTTATACATGCCATTTCGTTCTCTATTCCGTTTCTACAATCCATACTCTGCTCAAGCAACTTCTGTCCAAGTAATGCTTAGATCTCCTGGCACCTTTTCTAGCCGCTGTTGAAACTGCCAATGAAGGGGCACGTAATTACAAGCAGGAAATGCTGGAAAATTACATAACGCGAAGGCTTGTTTTTACGTGATCGATCCTTCATTTGCATGACAAACAGAAAATTTGGACATCACGCGATACCTTATTATTCTGTACTTGCCACAGTTAATGGATTAACTTCGCGCCCATGGGACGGCAGAGCTTTTGGCTACGCTCGGTTATTTTCATGCAAGTATTTTATCAGCTAGTCCATCCACTCTTCGTTCGTTTGTACGTGAAATATGCAAGAGAATTAAATTACTTAATTACAGTGTAGCCGTGAAACCCAGGTGTATCCACAGGGCGATAAATGGTAATTGTAACACGCGGATTAACGTTGCTTCGTTCTTCGAGAACGTTTTTCTCCCATTAAAACCGATTTCGTTCTACGGGGATTGGCTTTTTTGCGTCCGTACTTTGGTTACCTTGCTCGTAAATGGATTCAGGATCACCGTGTTTGCATGCAAGCAAGAAATTCCACGGTAAGTTGATTCCGAATCGATTAAACGTTCTCTTGCCGCTGGTATCATTGACTCGTACTACTGGCGCGGCGCGCAAGTAGCAAAAGTCAATCATATATTACGGACTTAAGCTTATTCGAGAGCGGATTCAATTTACGAGCATCGCGACGCACGCGTGCCGAGATGAATTTACTGGGGTTTACATTTTTCTAGACAGAAGTCGCTTTCGCGAGTTCTCCCCGTCTCGGTATCGTTTCGCACAGGCAAAGTGCGAAGTCGTGTCGTCCGCTTTTTATGAGACGGTCGTGGCACGAAAATCCGAAAGAAGCGAAACTGCTGAACGGTTGCTGGAAAACGCCGTAACAGAGGCACGTGGAAGCCCCGCGTTTCCCCCCCCCCCCCCCATGGCAATCACCCCCGGCGCTGGAAACTCTCGCGGTTCGTTGCCTGCTACTAGCAAGTTCAGGGCCGTAACGGTGAAACGTTAATCGAGCATGCTTTCACGACGCTAACAGTTCAACGCCGAAACTCTATTCTACTAAGGTGCTTCGGCTACAAAGGCTCGTGGAAATTAAGATAAAACCCTAAACGCGTGTATATTGCATTTTAGATACGTTCGATAATGAAACGTGTGCACACGAGTTAGCACTTTTCAAGATTATATAATGCAGTCATTTTACATTTCTATGGTATTCCAAACATACCACTTCAATTGTAACGGTACCATTTGTATCGTACAACATTGAAACTCAATTTATTCTGGTAGCTAGCGATTGCATTTTCTTTTGCATTTCTTTTCAACAATACCTCTCAGGGTTCAACACCCACATCTATCCTTCCAATCAATAATGCTGCCACCCAGGGTTTCCCTGTTTTTCGTATGTAAATGAACTATTTCCATTCCTTGCCCCGTCGCGTTGTACAATTTCACGCGAAAGGAAAATTCAGAATTTAAACGAGAAAACTCGAATCGAACCGACGCAATTTCGATCCACGCACACACGCTGTCCCACGGAATAATCCAAGGATCATTCTAGCAAACGAATGACCTAAAAATCCTCCCTGAGCATCTCAAATGCACTGCAAAAGTACAAACGGCCTGTTTCAATTGCAAAAGACCGTCCGTACGGTATAATAAGGTTACATCTTTCACGATGCAGGCCGAGCCGAGTAGAAAGTAAAAAGGAATTTTCCCGTTGCCGTTTTCTTTTTGCCTCTCTCTCTCTCTCTCTCTCTTCCTTGAAAAAGATGCACAGACGGCTTGTGCGGACGCAACGTCATATTACATTCGTCTCCGCATTTTCATCTCAAAGAATTATGGCTCCTTTGAAGGCTTCTCGACCATTCACTTTGGAGCCGCTGGAAATCCGTCGTCATTCGACTTTGCATGCGAGCCGGCCGGCCAAATGGTATGCATCTTTTATGCAGAACCGTGAGCACCTTCGGGTAACTACCGATTCTCGAAGCCCGTGTGCAGTTCGATTCGAGCAAGACGTTTTCTCAATGGACCGCGAAATCCTCTAGTTGACCGACGCATTCGTTTCGTCGTCAAAGCAATTCGATTATAACGGGTGTTTCACTTTGGTTCTCGTTGAGCAAATACAACAGATGCTCCGTGCAGATTTGCAAGGTGAAAGAAACAGAGTAGAGGAAAGCTTTATCCAGTGTCTTGTCCTGGCCTGGTTCTTGTGCAGCTTCTTTATCTTCCGGCTTGCCAACAAGGAGACAGAACCGTGAGAGATCCGAATGCTCGATAGGAACACTGCGGTGTAGATACATGGTCCGGCAAAGCCTTCCATTATCCTGGACGACGCTATTCAATTCGAGCTACACGTATTCCGATGTATTACGCGAAGCGTCTCGAGTAGATAGGGCGTCTCGCAACGATCACCCTCTCGCATGTGACGTCCTCCATGAACAGATCCGTTTATCAGAGGGCCCCGGTGATAAACTCGCGAGCCGGACACGAGAATCCGTCATCTCTATACACACTTTTCCAACGATCCTTCCTCAGCCGCTTTGAAGATACGCGATTCTTCACACCACTTGGATCCGCGATACTGGTGTGAGACAACATTGTTGTAGGGCGACGCTTTGCAAGCTCGCAGAGAAGAAGCTTCGAACCAGGAACCGTGAAAGCTTCGACGAAGTATACGGGTTTCTTCAGGATTTTCGGATTTCTCCAGCAGATTCTAGAAGCTGGAAGAAATAGGATCAAGGTGCTGAAATGTATATCCTTTTGCTATTTGAATAACTTTATGCTTGCAATTTTCCTCACCCTCGAAGGTCTCAATAATAAAAGAACAATGTGATCCTTTTTTTCTGGAAACCAACAAATCAATTTAAAACGCGTTCGAAGATAAATTTGGGCGGGCAGAAAAATGGAAAAAGAAAATTGTGGACAATTAACGTCTAGTCCGAAGATAATGAGAACAGCATAATGAGGCGGTCGTTGTTTTTTGTATCAATATTTCTGGAACAATGCAAGGGGGTGGAAGGTGATTGCAATATTCCTGGATGAAGGATTTTTCTTATCTTATTTATAACTTGTCGATTCCAAGTTAGACTTCCTGAAAGATTGGCACGGCAAAGATTTAATTTAGAATTTAAACGTCATTTCTCGCTGATATTGAAATTTTCATTATGAAAATTAATTAATTTTCTTTGTTCGCAAGTTTATGTCGTTTCTAGGGTTTATTGACTTGGTAATTTTATCTGCAAAAGCATCGTAACAAAGGACGTCAGGAAACAATGAACTTTCTAAGGGAAAATTGAATATCTACCTTTATAATTAAAGCAGTCATCATCTTAAACTTCGTCTTATTAAATCTTTTTTAAAACGAAACGAGGTTTGAATTTTTATTTAACCTCTCGTAGAGTTGCAAACTTTATAAATGTACATATATCCGAATAAAAAGTTGTAGAGTACCACATTCGTTTGATAGAGAGAAAAAAGGAAAGGTTGCAATTCGTGTTTTCATTCTGATGATGTTTCAGGAAGTTCTTTGAACCCAAAGCAAACCCAGGATGAAATTCATTTTACAGTTTCTACCCTGATTTATTTATTTACAACTAGCTTTCAGGATGTCGAAAAACGTTTTCGAAGCATCGAGAAAGATCAATTTTATAAAAAGGACGTGTTAATGTGGATAGACGTGCTTTTATTTTTGAAATGTGCCTGTCAAAGCTTTCGAAAAAATATACAAACACGAAAGTGGTACGTGTTTGATATGTAACGTGGTATTTCCACGGAAATATCGTTCTAAAACGAATGAACGAATTATCCTTGGATTATTTTTAACGATTTGATCATCGTCATCCTCAAAAAGAAAAGAAAATTAGGAGACGTTAACAAACAGCGAGGCAGCAGTTGTAAATATCAACGAATTCCGGGCAACGCGAGTTTAATTGCTCGCGATAAATTATTAGCAATTATGTTCTCCAGCGTGGCATCAGCTCTGCGGACATATAATTTCCCAGAGTCGTGGATTAATGCGTTCGCCGCAATTTCAGTTTATTTGCGTTTTATCGACGCCGGAATACGCGATAAATGAAAAGGAAAAAGAAGAATGGAGATGTTGAACAGAGGTGTGAAGCATACAATGGAGTATCGTTTTAAATAATATTACATTTTCAATGTTTAATTTCGAATATGAACTGCTGTTAATTACTCGTGATAACGAATACCAGAAACGTGCAACAATACGTGATTAAAAAAAACCGAATCAATAATTTTCATTTCATCAATTAAAAAAATATTTGATTTGGCCAATTCTTGTAATTTATTGAAAATTGAAGGTTCGCTATCAAACTTTACTCATCAAAGTGAAACTATAGAACGTGGGTGGTTTATAGTTCGATGTTAGAACGCTTTATGAATTTTAATAACCCAGTTGCTTGTTACCTGAGGAAACAAATTTCAGCAGGAAAGTAGTATTGAATTTAATTTAACAACTTTCATTTGCAAAATGACTAGTTAAAATTATTCATTCAGTCAAAGTAATAACCTGTGAAATATTAAAAACCAATTCAAGCCGAGCTACATGTTTTTAGATCCTTAAAATTAAGTTCACACGTTCACTGTTCATCTCATACTTGGACTCCTTCAAACGACACAATTATAATTGCCTCTCGATAAGCATACCAGTTATTTCCATTCCGCAATAAATGATCGTTGATTAGAGCTCAACTACCTCATTGGTTCCCCCAATTGCCCTAGAGTCGCTGAAACGGGCAGGACATCGCGTCGAACCAATCGGAGCTCAGGGCAAACCTAATAACGAGAGGGCATTATTAAGCGTAATAACGTTTTTAGGTTGCCCGTTTAAATGCATGAAGCGGAGCTGCTCTCGCAAACCGCGGCTGGAGTTATCCGATATTGCGGTGGCAGAAGGCGGCGGCGGAGGTTTTGCCCCGTGTCTGGATATATTTACGCGCGGCCACGATAACCGGACTGTCCTTTTTAAAGCGGAGCTTAAAAGCTTTTCTGCCGCGTCCTAGAGAAAAAGCCCTGTCGTAAACGGCTAGGTGACCGCGACTTTCGGAGAATACCAACGCCACCGTTGGAAATTCCTGCCAGTTTCGTGCCAGACCGAATCTCTTTCTGCTTCGCGACCAACCTACCGGACATGATGCATTGTAACTCGTTGATGTCGCTTGTACGCTGCTTTCAGAAAAGGTTGCGACATCGTTTTGCAATTTCATATGTTGATACAGTTAAAATTTACATTGGGTACGATGTAAACGGATGGCAAAAGGTGGTTCCAAACAAACTCGTTCTTATTTATTTATTTAAACAAAATTGTTCAACAGTCTGACGGTAATGAAATTCTTCTTTTCATCCAAACTTGCTAAACGTGTTTGCAGTTGCTGAGAGTTTGAAAGCTGCCGCACGGCGAAAGGTGTGTACGGTTTAAACCGTTGTTTTGTACCGAGCCAGTCTCTCTACGAATGCCGTGTTACAAAAATGAAATTTTTTTTCTTCATTCTGTTTCGTTTCGTTTGCGTCTTTGCGAGAAAGCGTACGAGTCCGCATACGCACTCGCTTGCCTCCACGAGTTTCCATTTAGCATAGGTTTGCGTGCTCATCAAATTCTGAATTTCAATTTTCTCTGAATAACATCTGCGTACAGAGCGAAAACAGTTGGAATGTTTAAATACACTACTGAAAGAAGTCTTTAAAACTAAAATTTCAATTCGCTGAGCATAAATTAATTTAAACATTAATTATCGTTCGTTCGTGATATTACAACGAGTCGAGATTTCATTTAATCTTTCTTTATGAGCGTACTGTTATCATAATTTCAAACCAAGTGGCAAATTAAGGTGGACACTTTTAACAAAAAACGATTGCCAACCCCTATTAATTATCTCAACTGCATAGCCGCTACGAATCACCACTACCCGGTATAAAGTTTCTTATCCAAACTGTGCTGTCTAAAAAATGATACCTTCATAAAAATTCAACGAAAACTTTACTCGATTCATCATACCAGTAATTTTCTCTGGCGGAGTACGACGCGTTGTGAACGGCAAGAATTTTCGCGTTCCGAAGGACACGAAGGAAAAGAAAAAAAGACGAGAGAAAAATCTAATGAGAAGAACAAGAAGAGGATTCAATAACGAGCGAACGGCTTTGGACTGATCTCATCGGACCGCTCGACGCTAATTCCATCGCTCTCCAAGTTTAATCCCGTCGGTCGCGTAGGAATTAACCGATTCCCGAAGAAGCGTTAATTATTCACGGAGGAAGAGAAGAGGTCGCTCCATTAACCGATCCAACCTGACCGATATTCGATCGACAATCGAGAGGTCGTTAAATTTCGCCTCTGAAAAACCGCGACGAATTCATCGGTTGTTATTCCCGTGGTTGGCCGACGATCGCGTCTAGTCGCGTGATCTATTTGGCCGGAAGTGGCGGCGATCGATTAGCAGAAAATATATAGCGATTGACGTGACGCGGTGGTGCATCGCTCAACCGATTGTTACGGTATCGGCTCGTAATTTCGGAAAACGACGCTTCAGGCAATGCAACCGCCACGAATACAAACAACCCGGAACACGGCTACATGCTTGCACGCTCGAAATTGCCGGCTCAACCTCCTCTGACCATCGCTTCGATCTGCCAATCGTGTCGCGTCTCTCGCGTTATGCTTCCTTCTCTTACTTTCAATATTTTCGCAACCTATTTCCAACCCGTGTAATGTCCTATATGAATCTCCTTTTAACCCCTCGCATCCTCATCCCCAATTTAGTTTTACCCTCACCAGATCGATTCCCTTCGTGTTAAACGCGCCGCACGAATTCGCACGGTTCCACGGTACGAGATTATGGAGCCGACCTACAGTGTAAACTACGAGCTACGAGCATAGTCACACTTTGCTGCCCCATGCTCGACGGTCATCGCTGCTGTAATTTGCCGGACTATTTGCCACGGTCGGACATTGCGTCCTACTTCCTGCTCTCCGCGTATCCGGTGTCGAAAAACCACGGACGAACGATCCGGCTTAGAGCGAAGGGTGAGTACCGCTCATCATGGGACCCTTGTACTTGTTCGAACCCCTGTTTGCCATGAAACTCGTGCACATGTTGTATCGTTGTCTCGTGACCCTACGAAAAGGGCTTATTCCGAGTCAGAGAATGATATGTTTCTCGGGTAGAATTGATTTGCTAATTAACTCGTTGATCGTCATTAGTTGTCTTCGAATTCGACTAATAATTAACGATTCGTAGATCGTCCCGGTAGGTTGAGGACGATCGCGTCCGGTCTTTCACGCGTCGTTTCATCGTCCGTCGGTTATTGCGCATCGTCGAGCCACCGCGAATCAATTAACGGAGCAATTAATCAAACGCTTCGGATAATCAGCGCGTAGCGTGACGGCGAGGCGCGGAGTTGCATCGAGCTCGAGTGGCGTGGACAATCGTTCTCACGTGCGTGCACACGTTCGCGTTCTCGAGTAAACTGAAACGATCCGCGACGAGTATAATGACATTTCGATGGATCGTGCCATTAATGAGCTTTCACGTTATTTACTTTGCGAGCTTGCATCGCTCCGTTCCACGCCGTTTCCTTTTTGCTCTCCTTCCCTCGGATTTGTCAGCCTCGCGAGTCGTTGCATCGGCGTCGTTAGATGCATTTTACGCGTCGATTGCATTCGTGAAATTAATGCCACCTGCGAGTTCCACCTTTCACGTAGTCGGAGTAAATCGATTTTCCAAGTATGTAAATTGTTTTATTTTTCAGCATTCCTTCTCGAGTGCTGTCAGCGTCATCACAAGCCATTATCGGGGCATTGTATTTTCATATACATTTGTGAGATTAAAAGTAAAAAATTACAATTTTTCGTTTGTCAATTGCGATGCTAAAAGAAAGAAAAACCATCGAGAAGGAATGAGAAAATGTATCTCTTCGATATTGCATGGAAAACTGAACGATTCTTTCACCAGAGATTGACGGACTTTTTGTCTCATTTCCCAAGGAAATATATATACAATGCCGGCGGTGAATTTTCTGGAAGAAGAAAATAAAAATGGAGAAGAAAAACGATCTCCTTCATTAACGTGAACAACAATCGTCGTCGAGTAAAATGTTCATCCGCCGTGCTGCGTAATGGCCGAATGAAATACGAAATCGATTCGCGAATCGTTCGACCACTTCAGCATACTTTGCCTGATATATCGCGACGTTTTTCGTCCATTGATCTCGTTCGCGTAATATTTCACGAGTTTCGATCGGCGAATAGCCGATCGTAATTGCTGGAATCCGAGTACGTTCGAATAAAAATTCTTAATGCGATCGGTTCGCAGTAATGCCCTATAATTTTGCAGCTTCCCTACGCTCTATTTCACGTTCGAATACTCGTATCTACGTATCCAGCGGGAAATATCATGTTATCATTCAAACGAGAGCAACTAAATTGTTTTGAGTCGAAGAACTTTCAACCCTATACTAAAGAAAAAATAGAATATTTGTGGTATCGGATTCAATTCTCTTGATCTACACTTCAGTTACTATCTTTTTGGCAAAGAACAGAAATTTTACGACAAAGTATTGAAGAACAGTAAAGCAGAAATTGCAGAAAGGAAAGAAATTCAGAACCAGCGAATTTTCAACGTGGAATAATTTCAAAATGATTATTATCTGAAGTGATGCATTTAATTTCGTCGAGTCTGGGTGCACAGATGTATCCGTAGTAGAGAAGCGTGTTCGCTCGAAAATGTCAGAATCAAGCTACCTATGCCAGAGTTCAAGAAACGATGACGTCAGCAACTACAAGGGTGACGACCCAATTTTTCATTTTTCGACCGGGACTTAAAGAATACGGCATGGATCGTGAAATCTGGTATGGAACCGTGACGAGCTTTCTTTCTTCTTCATTTTTGCCTTGCATTTTTTGTTCCTCGCTCTTTTATTTCGACACATTGCATAGTTTTTGCCACGTGTTGGTGGCTGCTGCTCCGATTCGAAACAAGACGTGTCTTCGAGCGTGAAATTTTTACACCGGCGATCATCCACGTTCGCGTTTTATTTCCGATCATGATTTACCGCTCTCTATTTTTCACTGGACACCGCTTGGAAAAAGAAACTGAAACGTACGAGCGACGAGAGAATTTTTAGAAGGCAACGTTTCCAGATAAAGCGTTCAGTTTAGACAATCCAGTGTGCCCGTGAGATTAAGCCGTCGAATTGTTACGTTTCCTTCGCGAAGCGGAAATTATCCTGAGCACGGTTCGGATAAAATGAAAAATTGCATTGCTGGAATTGCAACGAGCGTATTGAAAAACGTCTGTGAGAAATTAGCGTTTAGTGACTGGCGAAATGTCAATGACGAAACTTTGGCTGACAAAGCGTTGTAAGTTCCGAGAACTCGGTTACCACCTGTCAGCACTGTTACAAATGTTCTGCAAGACGGAAACGTTCAAAGCTTATTTGAAATTAAACGTAAAGGTCTAATCTTGCTGGAACTGTGGGGTGACTGTATTTTTCGAAGTCTATTTCAACCTGACTTATCCCAGACGTAAAATCGATTACCCTGTTTAATTGAAGGCGATCGATCGTTCTGAATCGACGTCGACACCTTCGAAAATACGAAACAAGTCGTTTGAGAATCACTGGCGGGTAAAGCGTGAAAATATACATGGCTAGGCGTCCGCTTCCTAAAATTAATTCCATGTTAATGTGCATCAAGCATACGGATACACATAGACGTATAGACGTATGAAACATCACGCTCGAAATAACACGTTACTTGCAAACGCTTCGGGGATATTACCGGGGCTCGGCTGATTGAAGAAAAGCCAGCGAAGCTGCGTGTATATTTCGCCAGACTCGGCCATATGGAAAAAGATTGACGTCATGAGAAGTTGACGGTATCGTGGCAGCCGGGGCAAACCATTATTCGGCCCGTTACACTGACAAGAAGAGAAAAATGTTTCCTTCGAAAAGGAAAGGGATCGAATGCCTCGAAAATTATCATCGATCGGTGGGGGGCAACAACCCCCGACCACACACGAAGCACGATTTCATTTCGGTCCATTTGAAACGACAAATTCGTGAGGATATATCGAAAGTCTCCTGTTCGATACCTTCCGAAATAAGTAATAACGGGTCGTAGAACGGTGTCAATTTCAAAGATTATATCGTTTCACATGAACACGATTAACACCGACGTTTTATTTCCGTTCAAACGAAGAATAGCTACTGCGATTGGTCTTACAAGCTCTAAAGAGGAACGTACGTTCCAGTATTTCCTGTAATTCCACTCGCAGACGTTTCAATAGACGTCGTTCGATTTATTCCCCTGATATTTCTCTGCTCGCCGAGTTGGTTCGAAAATATTCACGGTAAAATAAGAAATGGCGTAGCCAGTCGCCCCGTTCGAATGAGGAACACTCGCCGCTCCTTTGTGTCGCGTAAACGAGCTCCGAGATAAACGGGGACGATGATAAACGTAGCCGATTCTCGACACTTGTGCACCTTGTTCGTCGTTTCTTCCCGATCGTTCTCGCCGATCAGACTAAAATGCAATTTCCGCTAACAAGCGTTGTCAGCTAAACAGCTGGTATCGGATCGTCAACCGGGACTGATCGGTTACGTTTATCATCTCGATCGCAAATACCCGCCGTAAAGTTTTAATACCACCCTCGCGACGAACGTTTCACGTTCAGTCTTTCTTTTCTGTATGCTGTCCACTTCTTGGTTTTACCACTGTCTCGTTCTTGAAGCGTTTCCATTCGAAGCGGCAGGGGTAACTTAATTTACAGAGGGATTGCACGAGGGGTGAGGTGTCGGGGCAAGAGGGGAGAATAATTAAATGGAAAGCAGCCACTCGCCGAATGGAAATACCTTTCAAGAAATGGATGTCGACGTCTGCAGACGCGTCTGCCCACTTCATCGTGGACCACCCTGCTCCCGATTACTCTTCGTTATCTTTCCTCACGAATCCTGATCGAGCCTTGACCCATCCGAGTCTTACCTTCAGTCGGTCGGCTCTGTGGACGGATGAACAGCGAATATTTGTCGAACGTTTCACGTAATACGCAATATCATTCTCGTAATGCAAAGAACTCTTCAGGCAGCTTACAATTTTTCTGAGCCTCGAAGTTTCGAAATGATAACGAGGGTGAGATTAAGAATGCAAGTTAAACGACGATTCTAATGAGAAACGTTCACGAGACCGTAATTCAGTATGCAACAGCAAAGTACTCGTATTGCAGCAACTGTGCATCGAGGTTAGGAAGATAAGTATAGGTCTTTGTACAGTAAATTATGTTTCCATGCAAGCTGCGAAGACCTACATTTATTCGTGACCATAATTTCAAATAAGAAACCTTTGTTTAAAGAAGCATTATCGGTTAACAACCCCAAGAAAGCCGAGCAAATAAAAATGCTTAAGCTCGATTCCATTAACGTGGCATTCATTTTCTACCCGTCCAGGCATCTAAGAAATTCCATTGCATTAAAGATTATCCGGACGATGAGAGCCGTATCGTGAATACCGCGAGCACCATAGGTCATCCATGCTTGAACCCGAACGAGTACAATAGCAGACCATTAATTACATCCAATCATCCCATCAAAGTCAACGGGGTCGAGCTTACGGTTCGACTGACGGAATAATTAAGGACTCATTAAGGCCGACATTGTTTGACCGTCGCTGGCGAAGGGAGACCTCGAATTTTCAACGACGACCGTCAGCATCATCGACGCCATTCAGCAAACGACACCACTTCAGACCACGGACTTCAGTTGGCTGCAATCTGCTGAGTGGTGTGCACACGCGACGTTGTTCGTGTCGGCAACAGCTCGCTTGTTCCACAAGCTTCAGCCAGGTCTCGCGGAAATGCCGGGGTGCTTTGCTTCCCGTTAGACCGTCACGTTAAGAGAAGATACGGGGCCGCAATACGCGTTGCGAAGCCTGCCGCAAGTACGGCAATTAGTCCTGGCTGTACGACCGTTTCAATTTCTGTCCCTGCTTCTTTGCTCCCTCGCTTACCAAGCAGGCCGACTTTAGCCACGGAAGTGACTATGAATCGTTCGCTGGCAAATAATTGCGGAAGGATTGTGGCGAACTGCGAAACCGTATAAACCAGATTCGTGCTCTACGATTGATCGCAGCCTCGTTATACGTCGTTCAGTAGAATAGGCTAGGTAGTCAGACCAGTAAAATAGGTCAGCGTATGATCAGGCAAGTAGACACGGACGTACATGGTATTACAACATAAAATATGTAATTCTTAGAGCAAGCTACCGTTACTAAATCCTCGTACGTTGAAAATCCTGAAGCCCAGCTTCACGAGGATTTAGAATTTCCAGGTAGAAATGGGGGAACTGTTAGTTTCCCTGGGTAATAATTAAGCTCGACCAGCGTGCAATGTGTATAGAGACGGGCTTCACGTTTAGCTGGACCCATCGGTTGTTCCTCCATGCAAGGAATTTTACCCGGCGGCTGCCAACAGGAATGAATAACGCGAGGGAAACAGCTGTGGCAGCCAGAAATTTCCAGATAGCTGTGAAAATGTTCGGACGATAGCGACGGTCAAATATCGACGAACAGCTCGCGATCGTTGCTATAATACCGCTACCAATAATTTGCGATCCACTGACCACAGAGCGAGCGTTTCGTTTATGGTCGCATTACTGTACGCGGAAACGCGGCCGTTGTTTCTCTGAAAGACACGTACAGGATGTCGAAATACGAGTACGCGTTTACGCGTAAAAATATTCTCTATACTCAGTCTAGGATCATACGTACCCTCGAAGCGTTATAAACTACAAATTGCTCTTTCAAATTTATGGTGAGTGATTTCACGACTGCAAAATTAGAAGTTGTAACTTCTCTTCCTTACGACAGAAGTAACTGCATCTTGAGAGTGTAAGAGGCGAAGCTGAAGATTTCATCGTACCAGTAAAAGTTTAAGAGGAAAGGTGCAAAAATTGTCAAAGTTTGTTGAGAATCTGCAGAGTACCAATAAAATGTAGAGCAAGGATACGAGTGTTCTTCTTACGCTATAATCTTTTGTATTTATGGAAGCGGACATAGTTGATATAGCTTAGATATTGACGTAGCAATTGCATCGTCCCTTAGCATCGAATAAGGGAGGGATACAACGTCGACGAAGTCAGGGGCAAGGTGCAATATGGTCTCGTAGAAAATAATAAAAGTTGTTTGTCGATAAAATGGTCACGAAGCTCGTACCTTATCGCTAGCACCTTAAACCAGCCATAAACTATTTATATTCTCATTCTTCTTGGTTTCATGGGTTGCAATTTTTCACACGCTACTTACGTATCCTTTTTATGCAAAGATACTGGTTTTTCTTGCCGTCAAGCCGCACAGTTTATCGTAACCTTTTGTTGCGCTTCATGTATATTTTTCTTACGTGACAATGCATTTTTCTACCTTTATGCCTACATTTTTTCTTCATGCTCGTCTACTCGCAACCTTTTTGCTTCTACGCGTGCCGGTCTGTCGTCCATTCGCTTATCTTTCCGCAATTTTTTTCAACCTTCGACAACGAAATGGTCATGAAAATCGTTCGAGCTAAACAGATATTTCAACAGAGGTGTAACGAATAAATCAATTATCCGATCCGTTGGCAACCGCGTGTAACGGCGAGCTTATGAGCACGACGTTTCAAAAAATCCGTGTAACGTCACGGGATAATTAATTACGAATTATAAACGGCCGATTAATTGTAGCTGCGATCCAGGGCAATAAATATTCGCGCAGATGGATACGGAGGATCGAAGAGAGTCGTTAATCACGACGTATCGAATTGTTGAACGGAAAGAGGCGAGGAGCGAGGTGATCTGTCCGTTCACGTCTCGTTTTACTGTCTGACGCGATGGTTTCGTTGGCCATTTGGCATGAAAACGTGTACGAGATTTAACTACCAAAATCTGCGTAATTTAGTGTAATGCTAATCATCCGTGAAACCAGTGTAACGTGAGCCATCGTAACACGAACTGCACGTATGTTCAGGTATTTTTCAGCAAGCAATCGATAAATCATCGCGAGGCAACGTGATTGCTTGGCTTCTTGCTGCGTTTAATGGGTCGCCATATATTTTCCAGCAATAAGTGGCAAGCCCTTATCTGTGTTTGATGTACGGCCGAAAGCAGCCCCGTGCACCACGTCCAGGTCGGTTTACGGTTTCCGAATAAGGAACAATATAAAGCGGCTTGGCACGCGATTAGTCCATTCTCGCGGTCGGATCGCTTTCGTTTTATACTTCAAACTAATATTAATGATTTCAAAGTGGATACACTGTAAATCATGTCAGAGAGAGGGTGCTTTCGTTTAGGTAGATTACCATGTGTGTACAAATAAAGGGCTAACGACGACAGCGACGAGAGTCGACGTGCGTCACAACGCATCCCACTCGGGTTAATTTGCAAATGGTACCGGGATTAATCACGGCGGACATTAAAAATTCTAGCTGCGAAATTCTCAGGAGCACGGGCTCAACCGTACCGCAGCCTCGAACAGAATACTAATACAAGGTTGGCTTTGATGCCGTGCATTAAGGTTCGTTTCGAGATTAATTAATTTGCTAATTTAGATTAGCACGAATCTATTAAAACTCAATGATAACTGTGCGGAATCAAATGTTAATTATGCAGTGACACTACAATTATTCATGTTTAAATAATACAAAATTCGAAATAAAATTGTAATTAACTTATATAATTAACTTATATTACTTTATGCATGTAAATATCATAATTAATCAATTCACAATTATGTTTCAGCTGGTTTTCTGCGAAAAAAGATCAAAGAATGTGATCGAAACAGGATCGAAGCACGCGCCGCCAATTTGAAAGTGCGAACTTTTTCGCGCGTGCATCCGCGCATGCGCCGAGTTGCTGTAGCGACCATGATTGCTGCGCAGCCGTGTAGTTTCCCGCCATTCGCCATGACAGCACCACGCGCGGAATTTTGTCTACATTTGGTGAGTTAAAATTAATAGTTTTTTGTAGAGTTTTGCAACAAAATTGTATGAACATGTGAATTACTTGATAAGGAACCTGTGTACGTAAAGGCACATTCGAGAGAAACTTGTTTGAACAATAAATCATACAATTTTGTTCGGCGTCGTTTCGGAACGACGCGGCAACGTTATTCGAAACGACAATATCGTTTGAAACCACAACAGATCAGTATAGACTTGTGTTTATTTCTCATTTTCAGTATTGAGGAGACCAGTGAACTGTGCGTGTCAGACGTATTTTGTGCGATTTCAATTGATACAAGTTCGATCTCTGTCTAACCTGTGCATTCTCAACTTTCGCTTACATGGCAGGCGTCCGTCCCATGAGTCATTGCGGCCAATCAAGGTAGGACTAGCAATACAATTCTATACAAACAGATGACGCGACGTATGCGTCCCGTACTAAAGCGAGTTATCAATATTTTGCGACTTGTATTTATCACTGGTATTATTCAGTTGTTCATTTAATATGATTAACAAAAATTTCGACGTTCAATATATATTTTTGATACCGGAAAGGTAATGGGTCTATCACCGTTCGTTTTTCTCGTTCACCGGTGTTAAATTGATTTAATTCGCGAGGTTAGGTTAACCCAAAGAGGAATAAAAATCACGTTTCGAGGCTCCGAGATGAATTTTATCGATTAAATCGAATTCCCTGGCTAACACGGGGAAATTGTCGTTTACGTTGCCTTTTGCCCTGGCGGAAATTATCGGCCAGAAATTGTATTAGACACGGTTATCGGTCCTTCGGGAAGTTCCCTTCTAGGTTATACGTATGTGACCGATGTCACGAGACTGTCAGGGCTGTTTCAATGCTGACTCGCCTCGAAAATTTTCAATTTCCAACGTGTTCGTGTTTTAACTCGACGCTTAGTTGGACCGTGGGTATGATTACAAATTGCCAGCTGCAAACTCTTGATTTGTTCATTCCGCGGCAAATGATAGCAAGTTTGTTCGTCTGCTCATTAAACGTGCACATTTGCGGCGTCCCGAAAACCTTTTCCATCCCTCTCTCGCCCCCTATTCGTTAGCCCGTATAAACATCATCGGGTGGGAATATTTTGAAAATGGGTTAAACTAATTCCCCGAACTTCCGGAAGATTTTATCGAGCGAACGCGACAGAGAGTCGGATGATTTCCTAGGAACTGGTTCGCGAAGCGGAAAGCAAAACGGAGACAGAGGTGAAAGGTTAGAAAGAAAGGTAGCGAACGTCGTGAGAGAGAGAAAGAGAAGCTAAGCTGTTAGTAAAATAATAGGAACTTTATCTGGAAGTTTGCTCGGAAACAATTATATGGGGTTTCAAGCGAGAGATGAGGTTACCATGAAAGGGAGTAGAAGCGAGATAGGGTTAGGTTAGCAGGAAAACGTGAAAGCGAGAGAAAAAAGCGGAAAGAAAGGGGATGGATATTTATATTCATTAGAAAGTAAGAAGACAGGCTTGGACAGAGCGCGAATATAGCTTGGAAACGCTTAATGGGGGTTTACACCCGCGGCTTTGGCTTTTCGCTTCGGATAGCCATCTACGCGAACAGAGAATGTTTTGGCCTGGTTTCGGATCAGTTTCGAGTGTTTCTATAATTTCCCATGTTGCATTTACAAACCATTTCCCTTTTACCAGACAAATATCCATTTCTTTTCTCTATTCTTTGAGTATTGCGTTTTCTGCATCTCTCGAAACAAGCAAATTTTGAATATGCTGTTCAAAGTTACTAGTTAGTTGAGGAATCATCTCGATCTTGTTGCTTCCACCCTTGAGGGATGGTAGGGTACGAAGCCAGTACGGTACGAAGTACAAGAAGTTTCGAAGTCTCTGAATCCGGGAAGAAGTTTCGAGACATCGATTAGCGAGATTGAAAACTTCCGTCTCCTCCTGGTGCATTACGATTCTGGCGGTAGTGGGACGCGAAGGGATACCGAGGGGGTGGTTACTAAAAACCCGAGGCTAATGGTTTCCGTAGCCGTCAAAGAGACATCGATTAACATTCCTTGTTTTTCGTTCGAGCCTCGGTTCCTACTTTTCCGAGTTTTTCCCCCTCGGCTTCGAGCCGTGTTTCTTTTTACTTACTTTCCGATTCCATACAACCGCAGAAAATCTCAGTTAACGAATGGCTGACTCGGCCGAGCGTTGAATTTGCTACGTTTACGTAACGCAGAGATCGTTGCGAAGCGAGTTGTTACGTCGATTCGAAGTTTCCACTTGCAACAGGGTCGATGATGGTTCAGGAAAAAGACATTTATTAAATTGATGCCATCGTAAAAGCTTGACGGTGTCGTTGCGCTTGATATTCTTCGATAGAAGCGTCGATACGTCCGAAGGGATGCATCGTTTTCAACGAGTCGGTCCAATGAAAAATTGACGTTACTGTTGGCGCAATCTTTTCTGCTCCGCTTGCCTTAATCATCGAATTTTTCTCATTCAATTTCTCAGTTTTCTTTGCCTAGTGTACGATGTTTCTTGCACTGGTTTAATCTTTTCCACGGTATTTGATGTTAGTATGCAGATGAGGAAAGTTGTTCTCCTACGAAATTATCAGAAATAGCATTCGTCAGGGAATGTCTCAGAGTTAAGCTCCTGTTTCGTTGCGCAACTGAGAGCAACTTTGAGCAACAATAAGTGACAATTTAGCTCAAGGCAGTTTGATAACTTCCAACCAAGTAGCCTCAGATACTAGAACAGTAGATTTGAGATGTAAAAAGTTAAAAGTGAGAAAATAGATTGTTTTTCCAGTATAGAAATTGATTCTCTGATAGGAAATAATGATTTTAGCAAGGTAAGAAAAGTTTCGAAGAAGTTTCTATAATTTAACGAGGTGCCCGGCACCTTTGGATTTTTAATGGCCCATCCCTCAACGTTACGAATTATTATTGTAGCTACTCAGATACTTCCTTAACATTTTCTTTTATACTTTGATCGGAGTTTGCGAAATTCTTGCACTTCTGGTAGCTGTACCAAGAACTTTTCCGACATGGTAAATAATATATAAACCAGAAGTTTTTGTTCGCGAATAAATTTGGCAACTTTGTTCAACAAGAGTTTCTCAAGTTTCTCATTAATTGGCTATAGCTTCTCGAAATAGGTGTATTAACTTTAAGTTGAACATTCTTTTGATCTACTTTATAAAGTAGAGATACCTTACCAATCTTGTCCGATAATTTAGAATGAAATTCCTAAGAATTTCTCCGAACAATATCTTCGAGATAAGTTCGAAGTTTTTATTGGAAAGCGGTGCCAGTTGTGGCTTCTTCGATACCAAACGACGATCAGACACACGAGGAATTTCCACGTGAACAACGTTGTATCGCGCGTCATTTATCGGAACAAACGGGTCTCTTCGCGAAGGTACGCGGATCCATTCGATCCATCGATCCTTCGTAAGCAGAGCCGCGACTATTTCCATCGTTTTCGTGTGTCCGTATGCAAAACCGTGTCGTTTAGACGGAATCGATGCTTCATGAATTTACAGCGAGCATCCCAAACGAGTCGGTCGTTTCGCGAAACATCGCGTTACAACCGATCCCCTTGTGAATTGTCGCGATTTGTAAACGATAAAGGCTTCCCTCCGAAGGCAGATCAAACTTTTTTCAATCCCGGATCTCTATAAATCTTTAACATTACATATTAGATCTTCCATCGTATCAATTCTCGAACAATAAACGCGTAGACATTCAAAGGAGAAAAAAATGTAGAATTGAAAAGCGTGTCTGCAGGAAAGGATCGAGTAGGTCGATTTAATTTCCAGAATTTATCCGAGGCCGCAACCGATTCCATTACTAACTTGTCCATCATGTGCAATTGCCTGTCCAATTTCCAGTCGGGATACGATCGTAAAGGAACTTTCACGAGATCGAATCAATCCGAGTCTTAAAGGAATCAATATAAAATCGTCCAACCGACCAACAGTCCCCGAGGCAATCGACGAAACACGAGCTTTAGCGTTCTGTTAGCGATGGAACGATTTAAGAACGTCAATTCAACTTGAAAACCTTCCATTGTGTACCGCTTCCCTTCCGCCGATCAATTTAAATTAAACTATGTTGTAAAATCGAATTACGATGCTGACAATGTATAGATTTAATTAACCAGGACCTTCGGTCCGCAACAGGTGTCAATTAACTTGTTAAGGGTTCCAATTACGTATATCATCTAATTCGTTCCCTACCAGTTAACTAGAGTATAGAAAGTTTTTCGAACGGTAGTTGATCCAGAAGGTAAA
Organism: Osmia bicornis bicornis; assembly: GCF_907164935.1. Classification (NCBI taxonomy): domain Eukaryota; kingdom Metazoa; phylum Arthropoda; class Insecta; order Hymenoptera; family Megachilidae; genus Osmia; species Osmia bicornis. Next base: position 1,012,340 of record NC_060222.1, read on the forward strand.
CAAATGAAAGCACGCTTTAGGGACGATTTTCCAGGCCACTAAAAGGACTTGCTGGATAATCTAGGCTGCAGTGCATTTAACGTGAGAATTAATCCATGCCGTGCCACGGAGGAGACACAATTATTACCACGCTCACGTCTCGATTCCTTACGTGATCCTCGACGAAGGTCTAACCACGGGTAAACAGAGCCAGCTGAATAGACGGATATTCATACCGTTCCACCCTATCAGAAGGGTTCTTCGATGCGGCCACCGTTCGAGACTTCCATAATGATGAACCAAAGTCCGTAGCATGCATAGCCGATATGTTACCTCTGCCATGATGGCGTCTGGTCTTTTGTAGATAGGCTGCGAGCAGCAGTTGCATTGCTTTTCTTCCATATTAAGTGGCGACTAGTCCAGGGTGACTGTTGCATCTTTGGCTTCCGCTCGAATTAGGCAGTTCTTCATTAAAAATGACGACGCAATAATAATTAGAAAAGGAATTAGGCGACGTCTCGGTTAGTTACGATTCTTTCGGGGAGGAATGGAAATACGCCTCGTTAAGTCAGATTTCAATTAGTCACGGTTAATGGCCGTTCGACGGTCTACGTGTTCGAGGTTAATGTGATTTTTAATTTTCCGGCCTGTCTGTAATCCTTTAACGTAATTACGCGTTCCATTGGAAAAACCATTTGAGGTAATTACACCGCGGGGCTGGCGCGCGTGAACACACCCTTCTATGCGCTGATACATTACCCCTTTTAATCGACTATTTAATAATTCCGCGTTTCGTGATTTTGAGGGCCGATGACGGTGCACGTTTCTTTTTTTTTTTCTTTTTTTAATACGAGCGAATGAATCGGGCGCGCACAAACTCGCACACGAGATGCTACAATTCAATGGATACCTATTCCCCGTCTCCCGACGATGTCACGGTTTTAATCAACGCGAAACCTTTGATTAATGTTCTCCACCATGAGCGAGGTTTATAATCTGCCTCGACCTTGACGAATTGGATTAGCGATTTCACAACAACGTTGATTTAACAATTGATCCTTCGATACTCGTGATGGTTAGAAAAGTGTAGTAACTTGAAAAACCATTGAACAGGAAATAAAGTGAATGGCATAGTAGTTGTAGCAATTCTTGAGGAGATTATGACCATCTAAAACGTTGTTTCTCCACTTACCGCATAGTTCAAACATCCCATTTATTTACCTTGGCCCGATATCAAGTTATCGACTGCCCCATACTACGAGGGGAACCATCGTGCCAAGGAAAATATATAGTTTCCCTAAAATAGCAGACACAGCTCTAAACTCTTCTAAACATCGCGGCTAGTGTAGTCTTTCTCGTCGTTCGCAGCCACGAACCAATATTGTTTGAAAACAATAGACCGTCTGTGTTCCTCGCAACGCGGTTTAAAGCACACGGTGATACAAAAGAAAGCGTACTACTCCATTCAGAAAATGAAGAAACGTTTAATGAACGGTGCATCGGCGAAGCGGCGTCTAGCATGAAAATGCATTTTGCATTCGGAAACAGCGTTCAGAAATATACGTTCCTTATAATACGATGGTTGATTATACGAGGAAATTGCGCGGTTAAAACGGGTCACCATGTATGTGGGCGTTAATCTCCATGGACTACGCCAGCCAGAACACGGACAGTTGTTTACCGAGTAACGATTAACTACAGAGATAGGGAATGCAAATAGCCGTGAATCCCAGGGGGCGTTTGGTTTCACCGGGTGGTCCCTCGATGTCGTCGAGTTCGTCGTGTGTGTCTCTCTCAAGACCACCGTCTTGGACCCGGAAACCCTCCCGGTGTGTTCGGAGAAATTACCGTTACCACTTAATGAGCTACGCGGCTAAGCGATGCTTAGTTAACGAACGTTTTAAGGAAATCCTGTATTGGATGAAAACGTGATCGCTCGAATTTCCAAATAAATCTTCGCTCCGCGACAAATCCTTATCATTTAGAATAGCAAACAACGGGTTCGAAGGAAAATTAGAAAAGTTTCGAATCGCGAGGCGGCCATCCAGCTTGTTGCCGTATGTTACCGAAATTACATAAATGCGAGCGTGTGCACGCGTGTGGCCGGGTTGCGTATAGGGTTGGAGGAGAAAAGTTTTGGCTCGACAGAAACAACAGTGACGGGGAAAGGGCAGAAAGTATTGTTGGACGGCGAGAGAAACGGTGGTCGGGAACGTGCCGTTTATTTTAAGTTCTTTCAAACTCTCCGGCGCACTCCTGGAGAAAGGAAGAAGGCGTCACTGGCGAAGCCTGGGGTGCTGGTAGTAGTGGGTGCAAGGGATGGACAGGGTGTGAGAGGGACGGAGGGAACTGTACAAAGGAAGAGACGTGGAAAAGGAAAGAAAGGTCAGCTAGCGAGCGAAAGAGCGGAGGTATCGTGCTGGAAATAGAGGAAAGAAAGTGCGGAAGGAAGAAGAGAGGGACGACCGCGCTCTCCGAGCCATTAGACAAATTTTATATATAGGGGGTTGAAAGCTCATTCGTTTTTCCTGCGAATCGTTACCGTCCGTTCGTCCCTGCTCCTCATTATAATCGATCGTTTAACGCCTTTCCGCGGACCTTTATTGAGCTCGATGAAAAGCCGATGGCCTGGCTACTTGTTCGATTGCCGGCCGATCTTTCCTTTTGTCACAGCGCTGCTCCGATGAATGGAATCGTGGATCTATCTTTTATTTCTTCGTCCAAGAAACGACGTCGCGAGATAACGGTTCTTTTAAATGTCTTTCAAGAAAATGAACACCCTTTGAAATTCGCGACACGTAAAATGCCACGAAAATGCTTCCCTGTAAATATGTATAGGTTTACGCCTGACACTGCCAGAACGGTGTTGTAACGAGAAAAGACGTCGTAACGAAAACGAGTTTCGCAACACGAACCATTAGACCTTCGAGAGATGCGTGCAGGCACTTACGGAGAGCCGACGACTCGAAGAAACGCACGGTTTCTCGGCTTAACAAAGCCAATTTCCGGCACGATCCCATAACGCCACTAACGGGACCAACTTCCTGACGATCTAGAATTCTTCGCCAGTGTCGTTTGTCGCGTTATTCTTTTCCCATTTTCCGTCGCTCGTTGCCGTCTCGTCGTAACCACCTCGACGAGTAGATGATGTTCGTCCATGGTCAGACCATACGGAATACGATCGTTACGTTTTCCAATTTAATTTCTTTTCTTTCGCTTATTCGATTACATTTATGCCGACCACTGGTGTCCGTTCTGATGGCATACGTGTTAAAGAAACATTTATTTCATACGAATGATTGAAGCGAAATGTTTTTGAAGCAGGATATTTCATGGGCTTTAGCGCGATGAAATATTATGTAGATTTATTTTTAGTCGAAAGGTGATGGACGACTGTATTATATAGTAGCACGCGAGTATTATTGAGCGAATTGAAAAATACTTTCGCTCCGGGTAGCGCTTTATCTTCTGGAACGAGTTTCATTGCTTCTAAAACGACATGATATACGACAGTCTGGCTAGATTTTCAATTCCCGTTTGAAGAACTCGGTTCGTTCAGTTTTTGATCTATTCGAACGCGACATTCACTATCGGAGCTATTTTCGTCTCTCGAAAACGGTGCTCAGGAAAACTGTCGTTGAAATATCTCTCCTTAAAATATATACCTACGTTTTGTCGCACCCAGAAAACTTATTCTCGCAGTAAACTTTTAAAATGAGAAATGCTTCCGCAACTAAGACATATTTCCAACATTACGCTAGGTACTTTGAGCAAAAGCTTCGAAAATCTTGAAAATTCGAAAATTCTACCCTATCTGTCCTGACGGAGGCAGAATGGAATTTAATTTAAATGTACTATTCGAACGAGAGCAAGAAAAACAGTCGGGCATCGGTGAAAGTGTGTCCAGCGAGGAAGGACGTGGACAAACTTATCCCAACAGTCGTTGGAGCGAAGGAAAACACGGGAAGATTCGAGTTTCCACGTAGCCCGGGAAACGTTGAGAGATTTTCCAGGAAGCGTTTCCAACGCTTTCGTTCCCTGGCAAATTTAATATCGACGTTCAAGCGTCGAAATCTCAATCAAAAAATGCTGGCGAAACTGGAGGTACGCGGAGTACGGGGGTTGAAAATCGCTGGGTGATGCTTGAACGGCCACTATTCTCCTCTTCTGTCGTTCGAGCCTCTTCCAAAGCCCGATGTCACGACTGCGGATATGACAAACGCACGTGGGGTCCTGAAACCCATATGCACTGATAACGACGTTATCGGTCCGACATGGAGCACACGCCTGTTATTCGCGATACGCAGACGTGCGCCTGGTAAAACGTCATCCATTACCCAGCCCAGACTGATTTACTATTAATTAGTAGTATCGACGGTGAAAGACAGCCACGAAATTTCGTTCGTCAACCCGTTCGCTAAGGTTCGACCGTGCTAGGGGACGGTATCCCTTTTCCGCCACGCTAAATGACCCGGTAAATGTCCGTGAAACGTTTCCAACCGACTGTGGACGTTCAATTAGCCGAAGTGTGAAACGAAAATGATATTCCACGCCCGGAGAAATTTGCAGCGAAAGGAAACTAAGCTGGTTGCCTGGCAGCTGACGTTGCGTATTAATTTCCTAGCCTGCTCGGCTTCTGGTTCGTTCAATTTATACGCCGGTGAATGGAAAACGATTCTTGAAAGCTTGTACAGAAATTGCAAGCTGAACAATCGTATTATGATGGAATTTCTGCTCGATTTATAATAAGGTCACTTGGACGACCTTATTCAAACTTTTCAGGCTTAGGTTCAGGCTTAGAATTCAAGTGAAAATTGTCGTCTTATTCAACTTGGAGAGTTTGTGATTGGAAAAAATGTGGTAGAAAGAAGAGTGCATTTCGGGAGGTTCTTTTGGAGTCGGATGAAAGGTGGCACAAAAGAAATTGAACCTGTTATAAGGATGTCGAGGTACAAAAGCCTGCTGGCAACCGAGTGCCACTCGAGTACACGTTTCTATCTGTTGGATGATCCTCGACCTCGAAATTGTGCTTTAACTGCTGGACGATCGTCCTGTATCTTTCGATTAATAATTTCATATTTCTGATCAATTATTATAATGATTTTGATCAAGTGTCCTCCTTGGTAATTAGTAAATTAGCAGTATCATCTAGTAAGGTCTTCCTACATTAGTAGTTTCGAGCTGTATCTTGAAATCCTCTGGATTTTGACTTTTGAAAGGTCACTTGCAACTGTTCTGGGGCGAACTGTTTCAAAGAAGAGCACTCAACCTTTGGTACCCGTGATCCATAAACTTCCTGCTCGCTGGGCGTTGTAGCCCCGTTTCCTCCTACTGTTCTCGTCCTTAGTTCTGCTTCTTTCTATTTCTACTCGAAGCAACAGAGCAAAGGTTGAACTTAACCCCGCAAACCTTTTCAAACATTAGAGTGAAATACTTTCTGAAAGTTCAAGACCGATTTGTGTGGTTTCTTCTGTGAAATTCTTTTCTGTCAAAAAGAATGAAAAATAGCAAGCAAATGATTTTAGGAAACGGAAATTAGAAGAAAGATTTTCCTTTTCGCTGGTTAACAGCAAGATTTCACGGCAAGGATCAAAGTGCACGAAGCATGGAAGGAAACGAAATTTGTCACCGATGTTCCGGTGCCTTAAATTTGTCTCCGACCATGGATTACGGGACTTCGATACTCTCCGTCGCCGACCAGAAGAGATCGGCTCGCGTCAAGGATTAAGGTCAACGAAGAAATTGAATTCGTCGGAAATCCGTAGAGGCGCGACGACGTGGAGGGAATAGAGATGGTCGACGTGTTTCCGTCCGTACACCTGACACGTTTCTTCGAAACTTTTCTGGAGAACCTGTCCTCTCTGGTGTAAACTAGCATCAAATCGGATCGTTTTCACAATGTCAATCATATGGAAGGTTCCTCTAATTATTGGATGATTAGTTTCATTTTTGAAGTTACGAGTCTGAATTAACTCAGCTGAAAAAAATCAATCTCACCCTTGTGAAAAATGCTATTACAAATGCTATTCCCTGCATCTTTTTCCAATTTTTTGTAGTAACATTATTCGAAGGTATCGTCTGGCGGCAAAATCGCAGGTGCGAAAAATAACGTGGACCGAACTCGGTTGCATCGCATTTCAGAAAACAAACGAACCGTTCGGCCGTTAGCTGGTTGGTTTGATTCGTCGTGCAGTGCAAATCACGTTGGCCACGCTTCACGTGTAACCGATACGGTTCGCCCCTTTTTCCCCTCTGCCGGTGTTTCGGGTCGCTTTGCGAGTACAATAATTCGGCCAATTTTGTCGTGCCAGTTTATGATCCACTCCGCTGAATTTTCCAGCCGAATTTCAAAAGCCATTCCGTTTCGTACCCGATTCCCCACTCGCCATCTCGTTTTCACCTACAACGAAAATCGCTTATTTTTACGCGTAACTTTGTTTCCAGTTGCCCTAACGATCCAAACTTGATCTCCGGTCCGCCTACTCTGCCCTAGCTTCCGGTAACAATGTTCGAACTTCTTTCGCATATGGAAACGCGTCATACCACGAGGAAACTAGGTCCATGAAATGGCAAAAATTTTGTTCCTTTCAACGTTCTACGTTCACGCAGTGGCTCACAGATTTACGAGCTTTTCTTTTTCATTATGACCAATTCGATCGAACGCGTATAGTTCCCAAAACACATCAATTCGTAGATGGAATAATCTCAATAAACCAAAGGCGAAAGCCGGATTACTGGACGTTCGACAAAGCTGTCAAAGAACAGCGGGCTATCGACATCGCTGTCCGTTTCCATTAGAACGCGTCGTCGCTGTAAAATTCAATCGGGGGTTGAAATCTATTTGACCGAATCTCGCGAAACGAGCATTAATGAATTTCCCAATATTTTACTGGCCCGTGAGGGTACGCGCCCTCTCGCAGATACGATCTCCTTGAAAACTGCTTTCTTTTCGCATCCGTAGCAACCCCTTCAGTATTTAAGAGGGTGTATATATCTTCTCGGGAACAGCTCCTGCATCCCACGTTGGTCCGTTCCAATTTATTTACAACAGGGCCGCATCTTTCATCGGTCTTTCTTCGACGCTTTCTTATATCCGTCAGAATCGTAGTTTAAAGTGTGATGAAAATTACTACATAAACGTTTCATCGATATTCTTCATTAGAAACGATAAAAGTGGAAATCAGCTTTAAGTAGATCGTAATAATTAATAGAGCAATTCAATTACTTTTCAGCCCCTGTTACTTAAGAACTTAATCTCGTATTCTAAGCCACCGCTCTCTACGGAAGGAACAATCAAATTAAAAGATAAACGCAAGGAGTAGTAAAAAAGTTGAAACACACTCTCGCGGAACTTCTTTTCATGAACCATTACCCTCGAAGCCACGCTTCACGGTCCGCCGAGGAACAAATAAGGAAAACGAGAAACTCTCCTGGTATTACCAAGTCAAATTTGACCCCTCAAAATCACCGAGCCCCCGATTCGCGTTCATCAACCCCTAACAGCGTCAGATAACCGGTGTAATTTACGATTCCTTATTACGAAACTTCAAGAATCGTTCGCAGATATTTTCCGGCTTCTCGTTCGCGTGGATAAACATGTTTTTTTCGGGGAAATTACTTCGTTATTGTACGAAATAAGGCTACTATAATTTCTTACATATTTTTATGATAAAAAAGAGAGTCGAACAAGGAGGATTGAAATTTTCTGGTATCGTCACGGGTTTATCTTCAGCAACGGAGGAAAAACTTGGACGCAAAGAGGCAATAATATTTGCTCTTAGCTGCAAAGCATACCTTCGGTTAGTTAATTTTGATCCGTATCTACGGAAACGATGGAAAAAGATGGAAAACGAAGGAGAGAAGGGTGGAAGGTTTCCAGTGGTAGCGTCGAGAAGGAATAAGAGGAGGAAAATCTCTAGTAATCCTCGAGGGGATAATCGGCACCGCGCTCCGCGTTTTTTCCCCTTAATTAACGGCTCATCGCAAACGCGGCTGATTACTTTTAATTAGCTTCTCGGAGGAGAACCGTATAGAAGGAAGAACGAACGAGTTTGTCGTTTGATTCGATCATGTCAAATACACTTATCGATCATTTCTAAATTTATCGATATTTTCAAGTTACTGCAGATCCCCTGAATATTTTCTGAATATTTCTGCGTTTACTTTATGCAAAATTTGCAGAGCAAAGAATATTATCGGATAAATGGTGTAGTCTTGTTCATTGCGAATCAGATTCGTTGATTTGCATTTTGATTTGAACTGTGTGTTGCAAGTCCAACTGGTCATTTTGATCGAATGGATTCATTTGTCATTTTGATTAGTAAACGAACGGGGATTATGGGTAGACTGTTTAAAAAAATTCATATGTAATTATTTTGAATTTTATTATCAAAGTTCCAATTCGATTCACGTTCAAAGACACAGCATCTGCTCTATCTAATAACGAATGACATGCTGGGACTATTTTCGAAAATGTCCCGTCGTTAGGTGCATTCGACTCATTTCGACGGGAACAACGCGTGCATTTGATGCATCTGTTGCATCGTTCCATGGACTGTCTGGGTGCAACAAAATTCGTAACAAAGGGTATCGTTTGAATGCACGTTTTTCATGCAGTCAGATGCATTCGTCGTGGGAAATTTAGAAAACCACCGTTCCATGTAAACTCCGACATCGTGCATAAAATAATGAAAATTAAAAGTACTTGGTTCCATCTACAAAATAGTTAATTGCGTTTCGAAACCATTACTTGATTAATTCAATTCCGCAGTAGCAGACTAGAAGTGTAATATTCACGCAGCTTGATTTTCATCGATTCTCTAACCAATATCGAACTCGAGTGTTAACTGGTCGACCGTTCGATTAATCGCCGTCTGAGAAACAACCAATCGATCTACAACGGGGCTGAAACTCGATCTGAAACTGTCGCCAATCTCGGGGACGATCTTCGAAACAATTAATCTCAATTTATGGAGTCACTTACCTTCGGGCTGGTGAGGCGCGTAGATGTTCAGGTAGAGGCAATCCTCGCTCTGGTTCTTCAAGTACGGTAACAGCTTCTCCAGGTATTCGTACCTGACTGGTCTCACCTCGTCTCGTAAGTTTGGCACCGTTTGCGGGCAGACGGGAGCGAATTCCTGTGATTGTCTCACACCGCGCCATGGTTCAGGTGATCTTGGAGGAGAGAACCTTAGGGAGCCAACTGGAGGTTCCGCGTACGGCACTCCTGCAATAGTGTTAGCGTCGATTGGTAATTGGCTTGGATTAGGTTAGGTACAGTCGAGTGGACTATGCACCATTCTACCTCGATGACAGCTAGAATATGGGTGATACTATGAAGGGTTCTTCGCTACTGAAAATTAGGTCACAGAAACTACCGAAGTGTTCTACAATTGCGAAACTTCACCTTTTTAAGAACGGTGAAATTTGAGAAAATATAGGTCGAGATTAATTCAGAAACTTGATAGATACGTCGGTTTTCGATTGATTCCGAGCAAAGTACTGTACGCAGGCAAATTCGTAGTATTTCGAGCACTCAGCTGGTGCTCCGCAATTACTCTGCTTCCTCCCGGAACTATTTCCACGCAAAGTGGAAGAAAGGTATCACGAGGGTCCACTAGGAGCGAGGAATCGTTGCCAAGGAATGTCAGGGGCTGTCGTAGAACTGGAAGAAAGTGCACGGTCGTTCGGTTCGGCTCGAGAAACTAGTGTAGCACGCAGCGACGAAAGAGGAAGCAGGGCAGAGGGGACGTTTATTCCCGAAATAGCCTGCACACTTCTCGTTTCGGAACCTTTGACGTATCGGACTCCTCGGGATCCTCGAAAGCTCGGATACGTCGGGGGTAATGCGAGAGAAAAGCTGATGCAGCTGCGAGCAAACTTTTGCCCGCTGACCAAAGTTCGCCGTATCGGCAGCCGGAAACTGGAGATCGCGGTGTGTTATCGCTCTCCAGCTTGTGGGAATTCGATCGAGGAAAACGGGACGAGGGGGATGGCCGTGATTGGGCCCGAACTTTGAAACTTTCTGCACGGGACGATAAAGCGATGATTGTGAACGGATTTCAATAGCCGTGATTGATTCCCCCGGAGAGGTTCGACCACCTTTTTCTAGCTGATTTTTCGGGCTTCCATACGTATAGGGGATTGTAATTGGTACTTGCATCGATGGACACTTTGGAACAATGTTATTTTTTTAAGGAGAGCGTTTGATTTTTCTTCCATTGTTTCGGTACGTTCTCGTTTAATTAATTATTTCCGTACTCGTTAGTTAGATTATCGTACTAGAACTTACCCAAGAAAAGGTCCACCGATTGCAAATCGTGGCTGGTCCTCGGTTGCACGACGATGCCACGCAGGCGTCCCTGTTTCACCCGAACTTCTCTGGTGGCTCGTTCCGGAGGATCGAGAAACCTCGAATGATAACCATACTGCGGTCTCGGCTCGTAAAAGTCGCGGTGTTCTGTAAGGATTTGGGTGCAGGCCAGCAACACGAGACCCACCAGTTCCAGTCGCAGCATCCTCGACATTTGTTCGAACGTTTCGACGCCCAGGAAGCGTGGCAATGAATTTCTCACCGATACACCACGCAACCAGTCGTCGTGCGAGATAAAAATAATTTTTCTACGTTTCTGCTTCTTCCGTTCTTGCACCGGATACAAGGAGGGGAAGCTTCGCGTCGTTCCTTAGTTATCGTTCACGGGCGAAACTGTTCCGAGAGTTGTCGAGAAAAGGCGGACCAGATTTCTCTAGAGGTGTGCCAAAATCGTTCGATGTCAGCTGTGTGGCACCACGTGCGCGCGTGGCTCACATTTTCCTCTTCGACTGTTGTCTTTTCTTCATTCCCGCCCTCTCTGCCTTCGCGTTATTACATTTTTATGGTCTCTCACATATTCAGTGTAATAACTGCACTCGAAATCCTCGCGGAGAGCTGGCAGCCAGCTCCGTGACACTGCACTCGTTCGACACACTCGCTCTAAATCGGTAACGGTGAAATAAAACGTAGAGATCGCGGTCTTCAGTTTCAACGTTTCGGGCGACTCGGTTCCCTATACCGCGGGCTCGCTTTAAATATAGTTGACAACCGTTTCGAAGCAACGGCGGTTTCGCTTTCGCGCTACGTCCGCCAGCTCGATGCCGATTACAAGGCAAAAGAACACTCCGCACCGGTGTCTTCCACCGGAGATATTCTTGGGCGGAACAAGGGTGAACGCACGTGCTGGACCAAGAAAGACGAAGAGAAACAAGAGGGTACCGTGGACGCGCTCTATCTTCGACCTAAATAGAACGGTTCTGATGTTGGTAAACTTTGTGCACGTTCGCGTCGCGGAACTTTCCGTCCCTTAATTTTATTAAAAGATTTTCCATTTAGGATTTCGTACATCTTAACAGCTGTAAATCGAGTTTAATCATAAATTTTCGAAGCAACATTCTGTTTGATGTTTAAAGCATCAAAAGTTGTTAGAAGCGATGATTTATGATTCTAATTCGTTTACGGCGGATTCTATAAATATGCGTCTAAATAGGAGGTTGTAGCGGAAGAAATAATTACGGAAAAGCGAATTTACGAGGTAGAAAAAAAGCGTCGGTCGACTTGGAAAACGAAGCGAGGCACGAACGAACCGAGGGTGGTTTCAAATTTACCCCATTCATCGTTTTCACAAAGCAGCCATCAAAAGAGCCTTCCGTTTCACCGTGAAAATCATTCGACAAAATTTACGGAAAAAAGCGTGGCACGCACGCGGTCTCGCGCGAGCGTGCAACCTGCAAACAGGATTACCCGCCGTGAAGTGAAACCGGCACCGTTTTAACGCCCGTTTAAAAGCGGTCAATAGCGTTAAATTATGAATGCCCGTAATTTGCATCCTGTCTAATTGTTCACCGGATAACATCCATCCCTATCTTCCTCTATTTTCCTTTTTTTTCTCTCTTTTTTAAACCAACCACCAATCTTCGCTGCTATGCGTCGCGACGCCTTTTTACATCCGCGCAAACTACGTTACCGGTTGGCTTTTCATCGAACGGCGAACGATTTCTCGACCTGGCAACCTGGAATATCGAATTCGCTCGTAAAAGCGTCTGAACTTTTCGATCTGACGCGTGGGCGCGATGCTTTTGAAAATTCCTGGCCCGAAGATCAATGAAAATTTCACGACTCCCCCGATATCGAAGCAGTTTTTCAAGATAAGAGAGTAAATTAGGTGATCGTGTTTGTTTCGAAAAGGAAACGTTGCTTTCGTCGAGGATATTGAACTTTTGGCTGCCCTTGCGGACGACGTGGATATTCTTGGACCACGCTTTGCTGTTCTTGTCTCTGCTCTTTCAATATTTTCCAAATATCAGAGTAAAGATAAAAGCGTCGATCGATGACAACACTCGCGGCAAACTTTTATGGATGTTGATCGCAAATGAAAATAAATCCCAAACGAATAATGAATGAAGAAAGAAAAAATAGAAGAGTGGAAACGTTCACCCAAGTTCAGCTTCAGGAAAATGCATAGATGGAATCTATGGACACGTACTTTGACAGTAATTACGTTCGCGTTTTACCTAAGCGCGAAAGATGAGAAACAGAAGAACTTGAGCAATTTCGAGCACTAGGCGAAATGGAGTTTCGGTAATCCAACGTTTCAGTTCGTAGAGATTAGCACGCGGAAATGTTGGAGCACGAATTTCACGATCACGGTGTTGGTTTCGTCTGGATGGAATTCGCGAGTGGACTGAGTCCGTAAGTGCTAAAATTAAATCGAGAACGAGTTGAGGAGGAAGCGCCGCCGGGCGGCCGTCTTACGAGCTGAAACTTTTATTTTAGAGAGAAGATTTCGTGATCGTTCAGTTGGTTTCGGAGCAAACGAAAGTGTAGTGGAAGGAAGCTTTCGCTTTTGAAGATCCCGCCTTAGGTTTCTTTTAGACAGAAGCATCGTTCTAGGTTCCGTTGGAAATTATAGACAAACTTTGCGGAGGACCCGCGATCGTTAAGATTTTCTGGCAACGAAACGTCATTATCTTGGCGTGATCTCGAAACTCAAGGTTCCCGTCTTTGATCGAGTGCAATTTAATTTAGCTTAATCCGAACGGACTACGGGGATCCCTTTCTTTTGAATCTCGACGCGGGGACAAAGTTAAACATTTTATCTCTAATGGAATTAGCATACACGGTCGGAGATCTGGAAGTATTTGGATTAAATGAAACACCGCTTTCCTGAAAGTCTGTTTATCGAGATTAAGATAATTGAAGTGGACCGGTTGGATCGCGCAATCAAATGACGCTTAAAGGAAATGAAAATTATCGTTCCTTTCCTTCGACTTTCTCTTCTTTTGTATGAGGTTTTATAATTAATCAACGCTCTGGGAAAATTGGAATTTAATTACTTCGAAATATCTTCAATTGCAATCAGATCGCTTGGTATAATTTACCAGACAAGATCAGAGATATTTCTTTATGAATTTCTTTTGTACGTATCGCTGTTCGTTGTGTACAACGACGTGTTAAAGCAACGATAAGAAGACTTTGAGAGGCACTCGAGGCGCGAGGCGTTCCCCGATGAGTGGCTGCTCTTCAGGAACATCTCATTTACGTTAATGAACTTACTTCGCGCCGGAGCCGCGGGACACCGACAAAAGTGCATGGTCCCCGTTTCGCGTCGGGACAAAGATCCGGATAAATTTAACGAAACACTCGGTGAAACTCGTGCTCGGCTCTGCATTTATGAAAACAATCTCTTGCTCTTTACTTCGAGTGGTTAATTAACTAATTAGTGCCTCCGATGTTGCGTAAATACGAAGTAGAAAAAATGGATCAATTAATTATCTTTATAGTTGGTTTACAGAAATACTTTTTGGTATGAAAATTCGTGGTAGGGGATAAAATGTGTTCGTCCACATTTTGCTGAACAAAGTGGTTAAATTAGGTTGTAATATAATGTTCTTCAACAACTCTCAAAGTTTTAATTAATACACTCGTCTATTATTTTAATCTCATGATACTTTCAACCCTCTATTTTTCATTGAAATATTCCGAACAACTTTTAATTGGTTCACTAAATTGTAGTACGTTCAAGTTTGACCTCAGCTTTTTGAGCTTCCTCATCTGTATTACGTGTGTTTGCCTCTTCGGTTATCGAACGACCTTGATTTTTCGTGGGATAAACAGGTTATGTGTTGTCGGAATAATAAGTACAGATTTATCAATGAAGTCTCTTCTTAAAGGAAGCTAGTCAACAAAGGAGAGCAACCCACTTTCCTCGATTTCTTTTTTCCCTTTGTTCGTTCTCGTTCCTCGTTCCATACAACCGCAACACCCACGTCGATGCTTAACAATGATGCTTAAGCAATTCAGAACATTGCAGAGAAGAGTCTCTGTCTCTCATTTAACCACGATCGAATGTACAATTAATTCGAATGCACCGTCCCATCTTAGCAATTTCCGCCACGGGACTTTTCAATATTTTCCAACCGCACCGAAGCGTGTACCACCAACACAAAGACGAAACGAACGCATTGTTTCCCGGGTTATCGATAACGGAACGAACCACGGTGAGATGAAGATAAATAACTTGCAGCGTGTAAACGGTCGGTTCGCGATGTTCGCCAATCCCGAAGGATTTTGTCCTTCTTCGAAAGTAGCCCGTTCATTCCTCCCAGAACAGATATATTTTCTCCAAGCGGAACATCCAATTGTTTCAGACGAATAATTACTTCGATGTCTGTTTTTTGTCTTCTAACTAAACTTTTGGTTCTTAAAATGTTCACACCTCGAATTCCTTATTTCCAGGTCAGGTGTTTTTGCCTCGGTTTACGTGAATCATCGCTGAAATGCTTGTCGAACAAAGTCTAGTTTCGTTTCCGGCGAAATGTCCTCGGTCGGTGGTAGAATTATAGGAAAATTGGATTAGACCTCGGTCGTGAGAAGCACGCGTTTGCGGAATTTAGTTCAGGCCTTGGTAATCGAAACTCGAGAATCACAGGACGATCTATCGATTCTTTGCGGCTTTTCCGCGTGTTCCGCTAAAAGTCTCTTTCCACGCTGGCTATTCTCTTGTATTTCCTTTCCCGGCTGCATAGTTTCCAGGCTAGATCGGTATCTATTCTATTTCTGTGGCTGTACAAACGGGAGCTTTGACAGCGATGCAAACCTATCGTTTTCAGCTACACGATTTTATCGGTTTTAATCAAGCATCCGTCGAATGGATTGCTATCACTCGGAGAAATTCGATATTCATTAGCTGTTCACGAAATTGGCTTGAAAAATTTACCGGTCAACTTTGACCCTTTCGAACTCCTTTCCTGATTCTAAATTTCAATCTCGTCGAACCACTTGAAAATGCTGTTTCTCGCTTGGTCGCAAAGAATGCAACCAGCGAGACTGCATCCAAAAGCCGTGAAAGTTTAGCCAGCGGCAGGAATAAATATTTCACACCCTTTCAAAGGAAAATTACCATCGTTCGATTCTACTTACGGGCGTTTTACCCTTATGGTGGACACCGAACGCGATCTTTCAGCTTGTTTACCATCGTCTAAGAGAGTCTGTTCAAACAACACGTGGAACGAAGTTAAACGAAACCCGTTTACACCCATGTGAAAAGTGTAAAATGTAAGGAGAAAAAGATCGTTGGAAAATCGTGAGTGGCGCTCACGAGGGGTGAGTTTAATAAATAGGTAGGAGGGTTGTTGGAATGAGTACAAGCTAGGAGGAGTTGTACAGAGGGGGATACACCCCTTCTTCCATTCGTTTTGTTTGATTTTATTGGCCGTGTACTCGAGCCAAGTTCACGAATCTTAGTTCCGAGAGTTCCGCCCTGTTGGTTCGACGTGGGAGTGCTGAAAGCACGCTTGTTTATTTACGAGCAATGTCCTTCGAATCATTGAGAATAAGTTATACGCTGAAAATCGTGTTTCACAATCACGAAACACGCGTCAGTGAATGTACGAATGTTAATAATATATTTCGTGTTTCTCTACGGCGTGAGAAGAAGGGGAAAAAGAATGGTTGGTATACTTGTTTACCGTGGAAACTGATTTTCCCTCGGGGAAAATGGTGTCGCCGAGGAATCGTGACGCTGATCTGAATTACGTTTGCACAGAGAATTTCTATCGAAATGATGGAGGGAGGGTAATTCGGTGACCCTGTGGCTCTGTATATTCAAATGTTTGCTGCCGAGACTGGGTGGTAATATTGCTTCGAACTATTTGCTAGAATAATTACATATTTGCTGTGTAGTTATAGTTGGCTTGTAATTTATTTAACATATCGTCAAATACAGCGATTAATCATACGGGGTTGATTATCGTAAATTAACAGTGAGAATAAACAAATTTGTGCGGTGATGTAACATCAAAAGTTGCTGTTAAACAACCCTGAAATTCGTCCAACGGGACAAAGTACCTTCGCAGCCCTTCGTCAATCGTTGTTTTTTTCTTCTTCTCCGTCCTGTCGATATCCGGTGACGAATTAATCACGAGGGAAATGCCCAACGGGGTCGTCCTGTTGTTCTCTCGATATATCGTGTGAATCGAACCGAAAGGAAAGAGAGAAAACATTCTAACATGGCGGTTCTCTGGAGGCTCGGTGTTCGGGAGGGGTTTTGAAAGAGATTCGAAGACGATGGAAGGAGAGGCAGGAAGGCAGGAAGGAAGTCGACGGAGTGTGACGCAGGGAATTCGTGCCTAGACTGTCGAACATTCAAATCCGACGAATCGACGAGGAAAGGGGGAATCTTGACAAGGAACGCCGGTTTCATAGGCCATTGCAGGGTCGAGGGGATGAAAGAAAGAAACCCCGTGATACTTTCTTTCGGGCTCACCGTGCCCTACCTTCGAGCGTGTTATACTTTACCTACTTTACAAGATTTCCTGGCCCGATAACCATCGCCTCGACGTTTTTCCTTCTCTGCTCGTCGATAACTCGCCGTTGCGTTCCGTTCATCCTCGGGAAAATCGAGATCGAACGTGCTCTATTTCTCTGCTTGCTTTTTTATTTTCTTCCATTTTGTATACCCGATTGCGTGTTCCGTTTCTGAAGAGCTGAACAGTTTCCTGGATTTAATGAATCCTCGAACCTTCCCAGTCAAAAGGTTAAATATAGTACATTCAAGTCAGCAGTTATCTTAGCACCGAAAGGGTTAAACTAGTTGCAAAGGACGATGAGATTTTACGTCATAGACGAAACTCGGATATCTACCCTGACCATGATTAAATTTTCATTTAAATTTCATTTAAATCCCCGCGTTCGCTGTTTCGGATAAAGAACGTAATCTCTCCTTAATACTGAACGTTACAGGAAACTCTGGATATTAATATCTAACTAGAAAATGGATTACACAACCTTTTGGGTGGTGTGCTTATGTCGTATTTGAAACGTTCGTCAAGCGTCATAAAATCCGTGTTATCTCGTAAACAACCGAGCCACGAAGTTATTCTCTCTATATTAATCCTCGTTTAATGTTTCAAACACCCCCATCGCGTTGCATTTCATCAAAACATCTATAATAAACAGAAATTTTTCAAATTGAAAACTCGACCAACATCAACGATATGGTAGAGAGGGTGGTTTCGACGAAATTTTTGCTGAAAGTCATTTCTTCGACTGCGAATCGACGAGTTTTCCGCACGCCGTCTTGCGTAACGTGAAAAAGAAAAGCGGAAAAAAGTGGAAGAGGGTGTTTTTGGTTCAGGAGGGATTTCTCGTGGATTAGCCGGACCTTCTCGCGGCGTTGAGGGTGCGTTTTTCCGCCACATCGTTTAAACATGCTAGATATACATGTTCGGTGTTCCAAGGTACACGAGAACTGCTTCTTCTTATTCCACGTTCGTGCCGCTTCGTCGCGGATAATCCCGGAGGTGTTTTACAGGTGTTACATTATTTTCTGTCGTCTCGCGAGATGGCCTCTCACGGCACCCTACGACGACGACTCTTCATTCCTTAAATCCTTTCGCTTTACTTTCGCCGTTTTCTCGTTGCTCGAAATTGCTAGACACGTTTTTACCCGTCCCTTCGAGTACCGTACGATTTTTGCTTCATCCGACGACACCAAAAACATCTTAAGTGATTCTTTAAGCGCGACGAGTTTAATTAACGACAAGATGAGGGCAGGAAAATATCGTAGAAAACTGAATCTCGTTTACGACTGTGGGATATAAAGACGTCTTCGAAAGTATTTTTATAAGTGAAGGACTCAGGAAGGAATCGTTTTCATACGAATTCGAACTGTATTATGTAAAATAAGTGGTTCTCGTGAAACCAAAGAATGTTCTTCGGGAAAACCAAAGTACCGTTTCTACCATCAGAAAAGTAGTGTTATTGAATATATTTTAACTTATCGAATTATAAAATACCTTCTCTGGCTGCATTTTTTTATCCTCCCAGAAACAATAGAAGGTACGTTTCTCTGTTTGAAAGAAATATAAAAGCTTAACAAACCATAGAATACGTTCTTTGGCAGTATCTTTTTATTTTCACCGTAAGGTAGTATATTTCTGTTTGGAAGAAATATAAAAGCGCGCGATCGATCGGAAATTCGTTCTCTTATCTTTATCAAGGAATGGGAGGGGTAAACGCGAAAAGCAAGGGAAGCTGAAAGTTCGTCGTACCCGTCAAATTTCATCCATCGTCATGCTACGAGCCGTACGAAGACAAATTTTGACGCGCGGGAAACGACAACGAACGCCGAAACGTCACGGGCCTTGAAAGATTTTGATAGATTACGCGGATATTATCCAGAGATGCGTGGAAGTTTGTCGTACGATCGTTATGGGGCTTCTGACGGAGCCGGTCATGAAGTATAACAGTGTCTCCGAACTTTCTTCAGCTTACGACCCTGTTTTTCTAATAGCCAAATAATCCGTGCTTCTCTTTACTCGAACTCTTTGTTTGTTTTCTCCAAAGAGGTTGATTGAACTTCCGGCTATTTCATTGAATGTCCAGGAAACGATGTTGGCGGTAGATTTGAAGAATGTTTGAACCGTTATCGATCGGTCGTGTGCTCGACGAGATGTGAAACGGGAGGACGAAGAAAGCCTCGTAAAGAACTGTCCGTTTCTAGAACAGGTCCTTTATCCTTATGGAAGGATCGCGGTAGCCTGGAATGAACCTCGTTCAGATAAATTCTTCCGCTCTTTCCTCTTTTATTCTTTTCGTAGCGCGACATCCGCCGGACAGGGTACTTTAACGAGAATGAATAAGTCATAACGATTTGAATCCATCGGGAGAGAAGTTCGCTCACGAGACGCGTGGCTTCGTGAATTATAATCGTATCCGGTGAGTTTCCTCGTCTTCTTTCGTTTCGTTGATTTTCAATTCTTTCTGATGCAAAACAGTATTTTCGTTTATTTTCGTTTATTTTCGTTTGCTTCGAATAATCGCGCTTTCTTCTTCGCGAACCGATGGCGACGAATACAAAGTATTCTTGTATTTGGGATCGCAACTTTCATTGTTCAAAAATGGAAAGGACGAAGTTTCAGAAAGCACCCAAGATGCCTCGACTTCCCGTCATAATTAGCTAATACAAATCCAGCTCGAAAAAAGGAGGCGAAGATCTGAAAGGCGTTGCTGTTTGCAATTTTTCGTTGACCCAGCTCGGTTAGTGTGCCATTGCGGATCGCAATCTCGGAAATGGCACGCGTTCCCGTCGTCTGTGAACCCTTTGTGCGACATTCATTCGTGCGACGTCCATAAAAAAATACGTGATCCCAGCTTTGAGAAGCTTTCGCGACGACGTTGCTCGCTAATCGACGTGAAAGGGTCAAGTTGCAGGCGTGAATCTCAGTTTATTACTAGCTGGATCTGATCAAATTAAGTGTTAATTTACCTGAACAAATGAATCTTCGATAATTCTCACTGTTGCGTTTTTACGACGAGGATAGAGTAGCTTTGGAAGCAGGCAGGTTTTTCTCTCGACTGTACAGCAGCAAACCGTGGTCAGAGGGTGGTCTTTATGGAGGATCATGATTTTTAGTAGGGTGAAAATTGTACGCTTCGTTTCTGCTGGGTCAAATACGCGCTATAAAATGTATCGCCGGAGAAAAAGGAGTTCCTCGAGGAAAACGGTCGGAGGACATTGCCCTCGCCTCTTTTTTATGAAAATTAATGTTCGTTAATCGGTAGCAGCAAAGTCCCTAAAATGTTTCTGGCAGAGTCGAAAGGATATCGCGTTAGCCTCGATCTACTATCGCAAAACTCGGTCGCCTGAAGCGGTCTGATTGAATTATACGCACTGCTTTCGAGAAGCAACGACACGTAGGCTGCCAACACCCTCGCGATTAAGGGGTAGCATGGAGAGGCTGACGTTAGCCTTAGGATACGAGTTAATAGCATTGGCAAAGTTGACGCAACGAAACGCCGCCCCCTCCGTGGAACTATGTTAAATGCGTTCCACACCTTCGTGCCCGGAAGAATTAAGTCAGTAATTCATGAAGGGTCGTCCAACAAGCACTCTCGGCCTCGTTATCTACGACGTTAAGTAAACTGCATCGTACAGGCCGCCTACGCTCGACAGCTTTCGCGATAACACCTTCGAGCAACGATACGATGCAACTCTCGAGTTATGCGCTTCGTGCTTCTGTTTTTCTACCCTGGCTCGCTTGTTATACTTCATCCTGTTTGATTCAAAACAGAACCGACTGACTGCTCTTGCAGGTTGAAATTAATTTTGGACAGCAAAGTGAAAAAGAAACGATCGAAGAATTATTTTTCGGAATAGATTTCTCAGTTTAATTAGCATCGTTATGAATAATGAAAGCGTTTCGCGTTCCCCTCGTGTTTAATTCGATGCGCGTTCGTGCAAGAAAGCCAGGACGTTCTGTTTTTTTAAAAGGTAGCTTAACGTGCATCGAAGTTTCTTAACGAGGATAACTACGCGGTAAACTATGGAGACGTGGCTGAGTACATCGCGAAACTTTGCGAGGAAACCGACCGCGCTTCTAGTCATTCTTCACTGAAATTCTCGTTAAAAAGTTTGCCACCCTGGCCGGCTGATATTCCAATTTCACCCCGCGCATCCTACCGATCGCTTTCTTCTTTCTTTCTTCGGATCATTCGGATAACAATGTGATTTATGAGGCGGTGAAGTGTGTATTAGCGCCTGGATATTTTCATTGTTCTTTCATTTTTCATATTTCACTGTTTAGGACGGGACAATTGTAATGGAACAAAAATCTTTGATCGCTTTTTGATACAGTTTATTTCTGTTTGAACCACTTAATTACAATGTTTTGAGAAAGGCAAGCTGAAATTGCTGATGGTTCATAGAAGCATATGGGATAACGTTTACAATATAATCAGCTAGAACATACACGAGGCATCAGCTTTATTTACAAACAGTTATATGGATCTAGTTATCCTGGTCTGGGTTGTCAAAAGGATCGTGGCATTGCAAACATGATTATAACGCCGAAACAGCGTGATATTTGATACGTGTTTGCGCAGCCCTATTCTATCGTTCTCAAGTTCTGAACAATATTTTAAAAAACGTCTAAGAAATTTTTAAAGGCATTCATTGTCCTTGTCGTAGTAACATCGAAACATTCCCGAAGAGATTATCCCAATCGTATCCTGTTTTTTCCAGGTAAGGTGTCGTGCGACGTCGCAGTAGAAACAGACAGCCGAACTAATCCGATGACGAACGAGGGTTCGTCTCGGACTCGAACCAGTTTGCTGCTCCAGTCGTGATCGATCCCCTCTGCCGTATCGACGCGTTCGCGGACTTCCGCCCATGTCCCGTGCGGTGTGGGCAGCGTTCACGTGAAGCATGCGCATCTCTTTGCGAGCGGTGTCGCTTGACGCCAGTCTGTCCGAGGACGAGGTGACGGTAACATCGGCTGCTCTGGTTCGTAGGCTTTCGTACTCGCGTCTGCTCCCCTTCCTCCTCTCTTTTCATCGTCGGGATCCTCGGGATCTACGTGGATCCGGATCGCGTGATGCGGCTACCACGTGACGTAGATCGCCGCGGGAACCGGAAGTGTAGTGCGTGACGGCGTGGCGGGTGTCCTCCGAGTCCTCTGTGTATCCGCGTGTGTCGTCGAATCGGTTCCAAGCGGGTACAGGAATTTCTCGCGCCTCCAGGTGACTGCTGGTCCAATGACCAGGAACGCGTTGGTACCGGATTAAACCTTAAGGATTTTTGAACTGGCAAAGATTGATCGAGTGCAGATTCCGCGTCGTAGTGTGACAGTGATTCGGTGTCGATCTGTCTGCGAGTGATCAATCGGGGGGGGTTCGCGTCCAACTTTTCGTCCGGTTCGTTCGGAAATGTACAAGTTCGGGATAGCCCGTGTTCGTGGACGCTCGTAAGGGTGAATCGAGTCTGTACACGAAAACAGACAGAGAATGTCTCCGAGAAAACGGAAAGAAACAATTTGAAAAACTTTGGTCCGTCCAAAGAGAGGTAGTGGAGAGAAGCAATAAAGCGCTTCCACGGTGGACGCAGTTTCGCGACATCCGGCTGCTTTTCCTCCTGGAAAAACTCGTGAGGATGAAACGAACCGGTAAACGTCGGAACGGTAGCTTTCTCTTGGGCATCATTAGGGCTGGCGCTTTTTACTTATACCGTCACATCAAGCATGCCATTAGAAATGAGATCGTCTTTTTGTAATTCGAACACATCGACGGATTTACGGGAATTCGCGGTGAACGAGAACGATCGCGAGGATGTACATCGAAGTCTGATCTTGATCGGCACAATCTACCTCTGGAACATTTTACATTTTAGTGGGCAGTGTCGGAAAATTCGGGAATCGTATCGAAAATAGAACTGAAGGATTTCGCGTCGAATCTATACCGCGCGTACATGGACTGTGTTTACTTTTGAAAACGCTGAGTCTGGAATGTCTACGAACGCGTGTTGACTAGTTCTCGGGGGTCGTCAGCAGTTTTGCCTCGAGCTAAACAAACAGTGCGAGAGGGGAAGAGGGCAAACCCGAACCAGAGTCAGTTCGAACATCGAAGCATGAGCTGAAGCTACGGAATTGATCGGAATCCCCTGGGTTGTCCTTAGTCAGCGACCTCGAAATCGTGCCGTGACGTGGATCGTGTCGCGTACTGATGCATCCTGAACGCTCGAACGGTCCTCGTGGTAACGGGGTGGGCAGGATCGCGTGCGTTGCAGCCCCGGCAGGCGGCTAGACCCAAGGGATGAAAGCGTTGCGGAGGATCGAGTGAACACGAGGTGGAGGCGCGGAGACGGGGTTAAAAGGGCGCGAACTAAGATGACGTCGTCGATCCTGGCGCTGCTCGGTCTTATCCTGGCAAGCGCCAGCGCCGAGCTTACCTCGAGGATCGTCAGGACAAAGTATGGGGAACTTTCGGGCGTTATCGTGACCCTCGACCGTCATCTCGAGGGGGTCGAAGTGTTTCGTGGCGTTCCGTACGCGTCGCCGCCGATCGGTTCGTTGCGTTTTATGCCACCGGTTAGCGGTGCATTGTGGCACGGTGTGAAGGTGGCGAACAAGTTTGGCCCTGTTTGTCCGCAAAAGCTTCCGGAACTCACCGACAAGATGCCGAAAGGAAGAGTCGAGTATCTCAGGAGGCTACTACCCTATCTGAGGAACCAGAGCGAGGACTGCCTGTACCTGAACATCTACGCACCGGTTCAAGGTAGGAAATTTATTCATTTATTTCAATGTAGTTAGTGTAATATCGTAGAATGTAGATAGTTACACGTGGATAAGAGAAACTCCACGTGAACGCATATTTAGAATTAAGAATGCAAACATGAAGCTTGTAGATTTGCATTTTCGATAGACAACAAACGAAAGAAGAACGTAGCTTTTCTGTGAGCGTTTCGATGCTTCGAAACCAGTAGTCGGGATCTTTGATCAAAGCAAGGGAAATATTTCACAAACCGCGTTTGTTTATTTACATCCGAGTATTCTTTGAAAATATTTGCCGTCTTTGTACTTTGTCCTGCGAAACTCGGTTCGATCGAGGAACCGTCTTTACTGATCTACGATAGAAAACCTAGAGAATTCTCGTCATCCTTCAGAGTTTCTACGTAGTACCTCTTCGGGGCCAGGAATTTCTTTATACCTCGCAGCTGTATTTGCCTTTATTTCGTAGAAACACGCGCGGAATTTCGCGTACAGTTCGCCGGACGCGCATAGTGGATACATAGCGCTGGTTCAGCAAACGAATGGTCCAAGTGTTTGTTTTTCGCGAAAAACCTCTGGAAGCATGCTAGTGAAACGAATGCAGGTTAAATATATATGTACCTAAATTGATAGGATTTAACTTTAGATGTCAATTGCATTTGCTTTGTTATTTTTTTACCAACACAAGTTTTATGATAAAGAATATTAAGAGAATCTGACTCGAAAATGAAATGCAATCGTCTTTCTGTGTTTGCGAGAATAGTCGTAAAGATCGCAGACGAGCCAGTGTTCCTCGTTCGTTCAGCTTTGCGCGCTTTTCCATTCTCCTACTTTTCGCGTTTTCATTTTCAACAGCACGGCTCTTTGTGCTCGATGGCTGCGCCCGAGTCTTTTCGAACGACAGAAATGCATGCCAATTCTTCAACAGCTTTTCATCGATGCCCCGTCGCTGTCAAAGGACTCCCCGTTGCATTTCCGTAAGCCTAGACGGTGACACGGATTAATTTCCATGCGGAAAAAGACCAAGAGAAACAGCGAGAATTTGGAATGCTTTCTTTGCCTCCGTTACGTAGGGACTAGCGTTTGCCAAATGAATATGTCGCATTCGCGTTCGATATGGGTAACCAGATATTATTGCCATCCGTTCCTTTTCCTATCGGATCAGCGATTCTCAGCTTACTCGTTGTTATTTCGCGAAAATGTGAAACATCTGTTTGGGAAAGAAAGTTGAGAAACGCTGCTGCGACTTAAAAAGCAAATCTATACAATGTATACAAATTATTATATTATTCCTGATTGCTGTGGGAATCACAACGGTGACTATTACCTCTAATTTAATGGAACCGAATAATTAATCCCTATTCTGTAATATTGAAACTCGATCGCGATGCAATTTACCGTGCAACTATTATAAACCTAGATCGTGTTTGTAGTAGTAGAAATATCGTTTGTTTCTAATTGAAATTACAATGTCTTTAAAAATGATAGAATCAGAGCAACAAACGTTCCATGGATTCTCTGGCGACTCGTTCGCCTCTTGGTCATACTATTTCAGAATAATAACCTAGCGGTGAACCATTGTCGAGCCACGCAAACAAAGAATCCATGAAAACGACCATTAATTTGCCGATTTGAATGGGAAGTGTTATTTTATAGCCTGGTGTTCGCTTCTCATAAATCGCTTCGCGCCCGTGGAATTCACCTGGTCACCTTGCCTCCCCTCGCCATTCCGATTCGTCCCTTCGTTCTTTTCGCGCACCTATACTCGCGTTTTCCTTTTTTATTCCGGATAGAAATGTTTCGTAAGCCATTCTCGGTTGAGTAATAGTCGGTTCTTTTTGAAAAATATATCGTCAGAAAAATCCGTGAAGGTTCAAGTTGATCTAATTAAAAACAATTCGTCTGATTCTTTGTTATCTGTACCGGATGATCCAACGATTCTCGTGAAAATTTAATTTCCGTTCAATTTATCGATCAACGAGTCTCAATAGAGTGAGTTTCGTGATGCGGGCTTTGAGTTGACCTCGAAAAAGTAAAGCGAACGGTTTCTTTCACCGGGAAATCCACGGTTGGGAGGAAGCTCTTGGTCGAGGAGGTAGAGTCGTTGGTCGTTTTTCAGTGTGCAGTCGGTAAGCGATAAGCGAAGCCGAGAGAAACGCGGCGTAAGATGGAAACCGACTGGTGGATCCTTTAAAACAAATGCCCGGAACGTGTTAGCCCGCACCCTTAGCTACGGATGCATTTTCGGTCGGTTGAAGCGATCTGCAAACATGTATCGCGGCTAGGATTACGTATAAGTATCGTGAACGGTACAAATAAGTGGGTAGAACGAAATTGAACTAGACGGCTTTGGTAAGGTGCAACCACAACGGGACGAGGCAGGCATCCAACAGAGTTTGCGCACGTGAATGCGATCCTAGACCGAATCTCTAGCCGAGATTATATCGGACTGCCACCTTTCTCTTAATGCGAATACACCTTCACGTTTGTTTTTCGAGCAATTAATCGTGTTATAAGAGCTGTAGAATATCGCAGTTAATTTGCGAAATTGAACTCGTCTCGAACTATAATAGCAATTTTTTTACCATCTCGTACAAACACGTGTGTCCTTTCGTGAATAAAATGAGAAGGAAATGAAAGTAAGGAAATGACCAAACCAAGTCGGGGTCGCGAGCGTTCCAGTCGTCGTCAAAGGGACAGAGCGTGATTAATATACAAGCAGAGTTAACTAGAAGGGTGGAAGGAGCGTAAAGAGGAAAGTACGACAGTGAATCGCGACGTTTTTCTTCGAAAAGCCGCTTTAGTATGAGCCCCTTTAATCCATCTCGCACGAGATAACGTACAGGAACATCGTGCCGTGTATTCTCGTAATTTCTTGATCGAGTAAAAAGAAATTGTATTTAAATGGAGCATGGAAATTTTAGGCGGATTAGTGTACCTAGTGTTGTTACATTACGTGTACCGTGGAACCTTGTTATGTTAATTCCAGGGAACGTTTCGTATTCTATCCTGGCGAACCAGTTGAAAACGACTTTTCAATTCCTGTGGAGCTATTCGAACGATCCTTTCGATGTACATTGGGGTTGCGAGCATACGCTACTTTAGCGTATTGGAACTTTAAAGAACGAACAAGGTATTCGACTTTCCCGAGGGATAGTGAGATTAGTATTCGTTGAAAGGGAATGCTTGAAAAATTGGGTTGTTTCACCCTTAGGATATTAGCTCTCTCGTTTTCCAATCAAAGTAAACACCATTTAATGTATTTCAATATATGCAGAAATTTTAGGGCTTGATTTACAGTGATCTAGATATGTGACGTCTGATAGGTGTCGAGATTAAGGCTCGGCCAACCTCGTAAACGATGTTACACACCGCGTCTAATTATGAAATTTAATTAAACCGTCCCCCTTGTACGTGTGGCAGCTTCGACGGTGCGCGAAACAACGCTACCGTTTAGCAGCGTACTAATTCAGCGTTCATTTATCTGGTGCCGCGTGAGAAAACGGTAACATCGTCGAGATTTTTGACACATTGCCCGACGGCTGCAAGGGAAACGAATCCACTTGACCCCAGGTCGCGTAAATGCCGACGATGCAGAAAAAATTGGAGCAAGTGGGTGTATGCGTTTGATCCCGAGGAGAAATTCGCGAATTTAATCACAGTTTTAGTAACGATTTAAAATATCTCTTTACCATTGCTTTTACGGGAAAACAAACGTGTGTTTGTGCTCGCGATAGTGTCTCGGGGATCCCGATCGGATGGAATTCGTGGAATAACATGGAGACGACGGTGGTAAGGAAAACACGTGGCAAGAGAAGAACCCCAGTAGTATTTTTCAATTTCGACGAAGAGAGAACTCGTTTCGATAGAATAACGTTGCTTCTTTTGATGCTGCCGGAAAAGTGTTGGGGTTACGCAGGAATTCTGTTGCATGCCGGTGTATATCGGATCATCCGGATAATAGATTTGCCAAGGGTAAACTCGACAGAATTTTTACATCCCCCTCTCTCTCTTGGCCGTGGAAAATTTAAAGAAAGCAAACGCGTATTATTCTTCTCGCTTGTTTATCGAAAAAATTAAAAAGTTTTCGGTCCATCTCCAAAGTCGAAACGTCGCTAAAGCATTTATTAATTAATTATCCATATTGTAATTTCCGGTCTAATAACAAATTTAATGTCTTACGTGTTTACGTCAGAGCTTTGTTCACTTGTAAGTCAATTAGCTGTTCGCCTACAATCGATAATGGGTTAATTACTAATCGTAATAGTAGGTGGAGGGAATTGCGAAACGGCTTAACATGAACTCGGCATCAATACGATAAGCTCATTTGCAAAATTTCCACCTACGTCGTTCTCTAAGATAATCCAAAGCAAAATTAATAGATTTCATTTAAACCTGAAATTCATTTCACCTTGCGTTCGGGGAAAGAAATAAACGTTTGAAAGAAGTAATGGGTGGAGGGCACCGAAAAACGATTAATACGATTAAGCGAGAATTACGTTGGTGGAACGCCTGGGACTCGTAAGTAGAATAGGTGCGGCACTAGTCAGACAGAGGCGGTGAACGCGCGAAACGATAAGCGGAGAAAAATTCACGGCACGGAGGAATGAAAACATTTTAACGTTTTGCTTTATCGTTGAAACAATTTCTCATATTTTCCTTGCCGCGTGTAAAGAACGCGAAGAAAATGCTGGAATGAAAAGCGTGGAAAATAAGGGGATTCTATTTTCATACTGTCTCGTTTTCTTGGTTAACAAATAAATAAAACTATCTCGATTCGAATAAGAATTATGCAAACACACGCATACAGACTGTTATTCCTTGTTGTTGAACGAAAGAAACTTGAAGAAATATTTTCGCTAGTAATGAAAACGTAGGAATAAAACGTTTCTCAATCCAGCAATCGATAATCAATTTCCTGGATACATTTTCGTGCCGAACAAAGAAAAACGTTTACTGTTTACCGGAATACTATGAATTTCCGTTTATTCGTAGCTCATTTTTTCTTGTCCTTGGCTTTACACCAATTCAAGGATCAAAAAGCTGCAAGGATATACAGGGAAAGCATCAAATCCGATAACGACGTCCGCAATCCGAACAATACAGCGACCCTCGTAAATCGGTCGCGTTGAAGGAATAACCGTGTGAATACGCGACCCTTGGAACAATTGAAAAACATGCATTAAACATGGCGAACGAATGATTTACCGATACTACTGTCACGGATTTCTCAGCCCGCCATTTCTCTTATACTCTCTATCTGGGTGAAGAACGACTGAAAGCTCGTTTGCATAGTTTTCACTGGAAATCACTCAGCCAAAGATCGTGTACCCACTTTATTAGACAATAGAGTAAATACATTGAAGATCCCTAAAATATTTCATTCAGGAATTAAAGTGTTCATTATCGCAGATACGCGATAGGATACACAGCAAAGCTGAATAAATATTTCGATGGTAAAATATGAAGTTAATTCGGTGTCGGAAAATTAACGGGTAATAGGGATTGTAGGTAAACGGGAAGCCAAGGGTTTATTGCAAAATATCGTGGCTTCGCGTAGCAGGCTGCAGTTGAAGCATTAAGCGACATGGCGCAAGGGAAAGCTCCCTTCTACACAATAATAATAACTTCCTTAATTTTCTGCCCATTGTCGGGAAACGTTGCAACTTGTTCGATAACTATTCCGGGGCTTTGCATTATCTAACGTTGTACCTGTTCCAACGATGTCTCCGCCAGTCTCGAGTTGGGTTTTGTTTCCAGGATGTAAGCGAGAGCTGTTGGGGAACGTTTCTTCGAGTATTCCTCGGTTCCGCGGTACTTCGTCTTGTAAATGATCTTACATCGTTTTGCTGAAGAGCGTGGAAGTTCTTTAAACCGATTAACGGAGACGAAAGATGGTCGGAATCTGGCAATTCGTTTAATGAAAGGCGAGGGAGATGTAAATAACTAAATTCATTTCAAATTTTCCATTGCTTCTATCTTGAAAATTGAAAAATTTCATCGCGCAAGTTAAATTTAACGCGATCATAAACAAGAGGAAATTACAATTTTTAACGATCCATAAAGTAAGATAATACGCGTCATCTACGAACGGTAAACACTTTTATTCCAAGGCAGGAGGGTAGTGGAATAGGAAAATTAGTGAACGAGGACAATCGATCCTCGTGACGCACAAAGGAACCAATGAAAATCGGTGCGTTGGGAAAATAGCGGATGAAAAGCGCCGATCGCGCACGAAGAAGACGTAAGGAATAATTGAAAGGCATTGTGAATCGCGTGAAGTTCCAGTCGAGAAGCTTCTCTTACCGAGCAAGACTCTCTACGGTCCAATCATCCAGTGCAAGCTGATGGAGCTGTCAGCTGCAGATTCGTAGGCGAATGGTCCGTAATGGATTTCACTGTAAGAGGCGGCCGCCGATGAAAGCGTGAAAAGAGTATCGGACAGATAAATATTTAAATTGGCTGAACACCTAACCACGCGCAGCCACCGAACACGATGATGACGTTCGTATTTTCCGGGAGCGTTAACCTGTAGGTACAAATCGGTATCACGTTTGTTTAAAGAATCTTCTCGTGCGAATAATATTGAAGCGTAGCCAGATTTTTTCATGTTATTCGATTGTCCGTTTGTGTTATTAGCGACGTTCAGAAAAATAGAGAAAAACCTTGGTGAAGCAAATTTCTACGTCGACGTCAGAACTAGAAATTTCACCGAGTAGAGAAAGAGAGTTTTGCGGAAGATTACTTCGAACAGACCACCGTCCAAATAACGAAACCAGGATCCAAGCTGACGTTTCGAGCAAAATCCAGAGCGTTCAGCTGCTCCATCAACGTTTTTCTTTGCCGTCTTAAGGCGGAAGTCCTTCAGGAGGTATTCGCTCGATCATTAATCACGGTCGATGCAAAAAATGGACGGAATAATGCGCTTCGAGGATTCTTCGTCAGCTCGTAAATCCTTGAGAAGAGTGAGAGAAAGATAGAGGAAGGTAGAGAAAGTAGGACGTGTCGTTGGTAGACAAACTTCGTTAGTTGACGATATCGAGCCCGACGCGGTATTATCGACAGATTAAGGTATCTCGACACAAGGGACGTTGTTGTCTTTCGGTTGTCGCCGTCTCAAAGAGCTTTGGAAGTCAGCTTACGTGCTCGTGGATCGTAGCTTCCTTCGAATTTGTCCCTGAACGGATATGCGGCTTCCTAATCCCGACCATTAAACCCGATTAGCCACGCGAAGCTTCTTGCGGTTTGCATTTTTGATCCTAACCCGTAGAAGACGGATCCTCCTTGTCGCTTTAACATTGAAACAACTTTTTAAACACTTGTTGGATATTTTCAACAATTCAACAATTAACTGGATCGGTACGTCGCTACTCTAAAAATTATTCGAACGGTAAAGTTCAGGTGAACAACGAGAAAGCTCGTTTTGCAGGTTAGATAACGCGCATACTAAACGGATTACGTGGACAAGGAGGGTCTGATATTGCAACGGGTATAGCGGGAAGTTAACGTTGAAGCACATCTCTGATCAGGACGAAGACGTTGTTATCGTTTCTAGGACACGTTACACGAGCCGTCTGGAGAATAATAAGCGCAACTCGAGCGGTAAGTGCCGTCGGAAATTGATCGTAAGCAGCAGACAAGATCTAGGACGATTTATCACAGCCGAAAGATTAACGGGTCGCCAGCGTGGATTACTCCCGCTGCGCAGTTCGAAAACTGATTTATTGGCCGTTCGACGATGAAAAGCACGCGTCGTTGCGTACCAGCAGATCGTGGCTATTTAATTAAAATCCGTGAAACGAATCCAGTCTCTGCTGGGACAATGCGGGTACCATCGGCGATCAATGCTACGCGATAAAGACCCTCGTCTCGTTGCTAAAAATTTTGTTTTCTATCAATTTCACTGGCATTCGAGGCAATTTATTGTGAAAAACGTCTTGCGGGCTACACGCGAACTTTCGAAATGATCTAATAAAATTTCCAATCCCTGGGGCAGTTTTGCCAACAACGTTGCGCATAGTGGCGCAAACGAACGACAGTCGGAAACTCTTCTCTGAACGGTGGATCGCAGGAATCCAGTTATACCCTGGAATTAATACCCGCGTTGAAATTTACGAGCGGCCGGTATTCTTGAGCGAGGGAACTATACATTCTCAAGTTCTCTCGGAACTGGCCTGGTTCCTCGATCTCCATTACTAATATCAGTTAATTTCCACCGGCAACCACGACCCATTGAACATTCGGCTTGAGAACTTCTCGTTGCGTCCGAGTTCACTCTTTCGATGGTATCGGAAAAATCGTGTATTTACCTGGCGAACACATTTTCCCTGAAAATATTCATGAATCTGATCGTCTCGTTGCTGTCGTAATAAAGCGTTCGTTACGTGGCATCGTTCTCTTTACTTGCCAGGTAACAAGGCTCGCAACATTCGAGAGCTCGCCCTCGGGCGCGTTCGACGAGTTTTATGATTACACGAAGCTCACCGCGGTATCTGCTCGTCTTGCAGTTGCAATTTTCTCGCTGAAGGCTCTCTTTGCTCGCTGCTGGAAGAACCTCTTCGCGATTTATTACGAACAGCAGCGTCTCTCCTTCTTCTCTCACTTGCCAAGAGAATCTCGATAATCATTCTCGATTTCAGAACTGCGTCCTCGTCCCGAGAAGTCGGCCATCGATTCTCGATTTTCTCATCCTAATTAAACTTCTTTTTTATTTTTCGAGAAGAAAAGTACTAGAGGGATCTTTTCCAGAGATTCGTAACCAGGTAGAGAATCGCGGGTGTCGCGAAAAAATTTCTCGAGCGGAAGGACGACTGACAAAGATAGCGTTGAACAAAAGCAGGAAACGAAAGACTCTGAACGAAAGCGAACGACCTCCTGCGTGGCGAGAGTCCGGTCACATTTTTAATCCGACGAAACTTTTTGAATTACGGCAGACCGCTAGAAAACGGAAGGCGGCGGCAAAGAGCGAAGGAAAGAGTAGAAAAAGAGAATGTAAGGCATCGAGACGAGGACAGGCGTGAAAAAAAAAGAAATGATATTCGCTACCCTAATGGTTCCCGGCTGCTTTAAGCGAACAACTCTTATAGCCAGCACCCTTTCACCCCTCCGGTTCTTTGCCTCTTCACCCTCTATCCTCGCCTGGACCAGGAACAGTCATTAAAAAAGACTTGCCACGGCCAGTGGACCGAGGAATGGTCGAATGAAAACGCCGTAGGACAAGGCAGAAAGGGTGGTCGCCACGCCACGTCGCGGCCTGCAGAAAAGAACGAGCAAAAATTCTTTATCACGCCACCGGCTGCCTATACCCTTTCCTCTTCTTCTTACCTTCCTCTATTCCCTCGTTCGTTGCCTGTTTTGGTGTTCAGGTACACCATCGTTGGAGAAAAAATAATTATGATTATAATAAACCACATATTCTCGTGGAAATCTTGGGAAAATAATACAAAGCTTTCTTTCTTTCCTATGATTTTAGAACTTTGCGGAATTTAGTATTTATTGTAACAATTATACGTAGAAAGTAGGAGGGAAGTTTGAAATGGTAAGAAAGGGCTTAACGATGCAATAATTGCGCGAGGGTGTAACGGTCCTTTAAACTAAGGGTTGCTGCGTGATTCAACAATAGCTCGGTTGCAAGCAGGGGACGTAAAACGTGCCGTAGCTTAAAAGAAAGCCAATGAAACTCATCTACCTCACTCGTTACTCTTCCCTAATGAAATAACGATGACTATTATCGTCTCTTATTACCCTACCCTCTGTCCGCTATCTTCGAACGAAGCGTCTAATAAGATTGATACTGCTATCGATTAACTTCTCTAGGCATTAGCTTCTGTAATTTCAGTCCAGAAAATCTCTGTTGCATCCTAGCTAGCTTCATATCTGTCCAGAGTTTCTACTTTATGTTTCTGAAATTTCCCAAACCTGTACAACTTTGCGTTGCAGGAAGTTTTCGTTGCGTTATCATAAATTTTATGCTCTCCGCTTCACCGAGTTGTTGTTTATTCAATTTAAAATTGCTTATTCGATTCAACCTGGTTATTTGGTTCAGCACGAAGTGAATCAAACGTTTGGCCGATTAATCTTGCGTGGATACTTGGCTGGACAGGGAAACAAGGCGACAAGCCAGCAAACCATTCGGTCATGGTCGTGCTCGGCTTACTGTTTAATGACTATTCTCCAAAGACCACCATCCTACCACACTCGGACTTGTCCTTTATCTCGAAAATCTCTTGAGGGACGTGATCACCGGTCCGTGTCACCGGTCTTGGGAAAGTTACTTTATCACCATTCTCTATTTACTTGTTCTTAACTCTGTTTAATTACCCGGCCGTAACACGAGAATTCCTTACCGTCGTCGTAATGCCAATTCACTTTGTCTGGAAAAGAAACCTTTGATTGGCAAAAATTATTAATTTCACGACGTTTGTTTCGTTGAAAGTGCATTGTAATGGTTCCGATCGAAGGAGTCTGGTTTCTCCCTTAGGAGCAATCGTGTAGCTACGTAGACACAAAGAAAGAGATTTCTTTTCGTTTTTCTTTTTATCCGCGGAATCGTACAGTAATACTCGAACTTTTATTGAAATATTGAAAAAGAAGACAACTTTGTAGTTCCTTTACAATGTAATCGGAAGAAGTTCAAGTTGACGTATCGATCCCTCTGTGCAACTATGTCCAGTTTCGTTCCTTATCTAGAGTCAATTGTGTTTGGCACCTGAAACTTTGTGTAATTAGTGGTTTGGTGTGTCTTTGAGCACAGGACCATTTTCACTGTGCCACTGAACGTGTTAATCAGAGTCAAGTTTCGGAGCAGGCATTTGAGTTAAAAATGAACTTTAATTAATCCACTATCCGATAACGTACGAGCGTGCACATTTGTTTCCGTATGGTCGGTGTTGTTTCGTTTAAACGAACGAATCCACACTCGACTCGAGAGCATCGAGCGGGTCGGTAGAAATTATTTTGCTCCCGTTTTCCTCCACGTCGTAATTTATTCACGCTTTGGCGACGCCAGAGCGAGAGGAGCAGGCCACATTGTTCACTTGGTAGTTGACGCGGTACAGAGTTGGTGGTTTTATTACATTATTTAGCCTAAATTACCGAACCGACTCGATGGGATTACATCGTGTGTTTGATGTTCGACGAAGCGTGCGACGATCATCGTTCCATGATGCTTGAACGTGTCCCCAGAATTGCCAACAGTGGCTCTATGGGTCTCCCTAGGAAACTTTGCAAAAAGCTATTTTCCTTTAAGCACAATGGCAGATGCCAGAGTGTAGCTGTAATGTTAAGCAGCTGCTTAACCGGCTCTTTCATAAATGGCATATTGCGATGCCGTTGCAACCTGCTCTCTTTCACCTTTCATTATTTTCTTTGCCATTTTCCAGCAGAGACGGGCTTTTCTATTAATTACTTGCCAGTATGACGAAAATAATTACCTCGTCGCGTGTTTAAATTACTTTTAATCGGTATTTCGTTTCGCGTTACAGTTTTCATGGTAGAGAATATACGTTATTAAATATTTCATACTATATTCAAGATGAAAACTGTTTCCTCATTTTCTTTTTCGACTTTTCTTCTTCCGTCCGTAGAAGGACGCTCAAGGCGCTGATTTCCACTTAATCCATTGATCGAGGTTTCATCTCTATACTTTGAAAGGCGATTAGAGAGTCTGAGCTTCCACTTTCGCGACGCCTCCGGCAGATTGGAGCTTTCCAAGTCTTGTCTTTGTTGTTGCTCTCCTGTCTTGAACGTCTCGCGTTGAGCAGCATCGATTTAAATAATCGCTTTTTTTTCTATCGAGGCTAAATCCTCTTCGTGTAATCGAGAGGAAATTCATACCGAGATTGGGCTGGGAAATTTAAATCGGGACAAAATTTTAGAGAAAATACTTTCACGCGTCTTCTTTTTCAATTGCATCTCTTTGCCGGAGAGCGCCGGCAGTAATTATTCAACGACTCGTGTAAAGTTGAATAAATTTCCGTGTCCAGTCGCGTTACAAAGACAATAAAGGATTGTTAATTCATTGTAAATCGAACCGTCTATTGATCCACGGGTCGTCGCTGAAAAACAAACGCAGAAATTACAAAGCATCGGTCGCTATTGGAGCGTGATACATTAGCGGTGGAATTTTGCCCGCGAGAAAGCCAGGGATGATGGCCATTGTTCCGCGAATTAACGCTGTTCGAGGGTTCTCCACGGGGACACACGAGAACTGGCCACCAAAAGAGAAAGGGCAAACACGAAATTATTCGCTCAACGATCCGTTTGCCACGTTGATTTTTCAATTGACCCGATCGAATAATCCTGGCGAATAAAGAGAATCCTCGAGCGTTGCCAGTTCGTTCCGACAATGATTACTTGATACAGGTACCGAGCAGATCATATTTTTACGCGAGTTGCTCGAGGATAAGCGTTAAAACTGGAGAATCCTTAGGAAGCAAGGATCAGTGGACTAATTGTAATAAGAACAAAAATTAGCCGATCCGTTTTTAGTCCGAAGAATGGACGGAATAATTTTCTCCCGGTCCACTTTCATCCAGCTTGGTCACTGCTTTCCTCTCGTCGCAACCGTTTCACAGGCTGGTCGTGTACGTTTTAAATCTTGCCTCTGGATTTACCATTCCCCTTCTTGCCCTTTCATTCTTCTCGTCTCTGAGACAGCAAGAAGAAGGATGGCTCGAGCCGGTGGCAAAAAAGTCCCGACGTTAAGTGTGTCTGACGTTACCCTCTTATATTGTGTATAATGCGCCGCTTTCCTGCTTCGCTCTGCGTCTTTCCCTTATTCGCATTTCTTCTTTTCCTTCTCTCGTTGGGGTACATTTTTTCCTCGTGTGCCTGGAAAATCCGCATAAACATTCGATAACGGGTTAACGAGGAGTGCTCGTGGCCTTTTGAAAAAGTATCTGCTGCAGGAAAAAAGATCTTAATTTTAATTGAGATAAGCAGGTTTCTGAGAAATGTTCAATTCTGCGAGTTATGAAAGCGATTTAAAAAATTTAAACGTATTCCGCGAAATCCACCAGTTGAAATTTGAATTGAAGCATCGCGGAAGTTTAATCAATACAATGCCTAGGGTATTGGAGTTTAACCCGTAGGTTTAATTGCGTTTCGAAGTGTTTCCAGTTATTTTTCGAGGCTCGCTGCTTTCAGCCGGGCACAAATGATTTCGACGGCAGGTAATTCGAATTCAACTTCGTTCCATTCACGTTTTGCTGACCGGTGATAATGAGATGCCCTGAAAATCAGTCTCTTCCAATTGGAAAGTTTCTACGATTTTGCAAGTTTCCCGTTCTGTTGCAGCACCAATACCGTGCTGTGTTTCTTTCACAAATTTTAAACATTCTACCCACGTATCTCCATCCACTTTCTAGCAGCTCCGATAATAATTTGGCTGTCCCAGTCGTGAAAAAGAAAAAATTATCTTCATGTAGAATTCTGTTGCTCGTACACAACGACCCAGTTTCTAGTTACAATGCTCCCATTTCAGAGTTGTTTGTAATAGCAACCGTGCAATACTTAGATGGTCCGAACTAGCCTGCGAATATCCAGAGGCGACTATGCCAAAAACGTTGGCTACAATGTTGCGGCAAGAAAGCAGGTCGAAATGGAAATGGAGATCAAGGGAAGAGAGAAAGGAATACTAGTTCCCTCGATTTTCGAGCTACACGAGCGTTGCTTGTCGTTCCACCATATCGTTCGCTCATTTCCTTCTGTGATTTATCAGGACCGTACGTGACGCGATATCTGGACAATAACTCCCCGATGCAAATTCGAAGATCAAAGTAGTCCACCCCGTATATTGGATCAATAAAATATTGGCACACCCAGTTTCAATGAAACGTTTCCTCGAGCCTTTAATCATCAAGGCGAGGAGAAAATGATCATCGTTCGTCGTTAACGTTATTCAACTTGTATACATTTCAACGAGAGCTTATCCACGATGGGATAAGCGTTTTAACGAGTGAAGTTTCGGACGTTCGGTCACGAAGTGGCTTTTGTTCGTCACCGTGAGCGAATCGATAATCTATAAACGGTCGAGCAAGCGGCGCACACCCTCCGCGCTGGCCGCTTTTCGCGACATCGACTCGCCTAGCGTTTGTCGTCCCGATGATCGATTATCTTCGCGCATAACTGTTCGAGGTGTCATCGAAACGTCAAAACCGAGGTTCCTCTATCGTACCCTACTTTCAACACCCTCTCTCCCCGCGACTCCTTTCTCTCGATTCGGTTTCAATGACGAAGAATCCATGTCAGAGACAGTTTGAGAATGTATTAGGTGGTTTTAGTTGCGATTAGTTGTGAAAAGAATGTCGGTAATCGAGCAATTTGCAACGCGTAAGGAAATTAAGTTTCCAAGTAGTATAGATCCGCCTGTAGTCAGACCGCCAGGTGCTTTCAATGCTTTCTATGTTTCGCTAACGAGCAAAAGTCCCATAGGGCACGGTTTTCAACTTTATTAATTGAATGTTTAAGGAAAACGTGTACCAACAGGGTCAGTAGATACAGGTACATATTTGTATGAGAATAGCGTTGATAGAAAACAAAGTTGAAGTTGGTAGCTTTGTTACGAGCTGGGTTTAAAGCTCTTCAACAATATATATTATCCAGGCTGTCTCTTGGTGCACTGGTCTTATCACGTCCTGTAAATGCACTCCTTAAACCGGCTTAAGAGCTCGTACAGACAGTCCGTTAATGTTTAATAATGGACAGAGGTGCGAATATTATTCTGGATAATAAAGTCGATACCACGACTGGAAGAACGATAACGCGTGCCAATTAACTTTGTATAAACTAGCAATATTTTTAGCTGAATACAATTTTCACTTCTCTCAAGCTGTATTTCCTGCTGCTCTACCTTTAAAATTTAGATTTTATTGGATACTCTTGTTCGATCCCACTTCATCCTTTATTTTTATATTCAATTATTTGGAGCTTGAAAAAAAAAGCCATACAGGAGCTCGAAACACGATAGTAAAAAGTATCCTTTTATCTTCAAAGCTGCTTCAATTTATTTAGTGTACTCTAAGCAATTTTCTGCGATCAAATACTGCAGCAGAACGTACAGCCTTGTACGTGGAATTTTTTCCAGAGTTTCGTTGATTTTTCGCCTCCGAAAACACAGTAACAGCGTTACATGAATCGAAATGCTGATGGTTAGAAATTTTAACGAACTTGATTAAACAACCAATAACTCGGTTTTAATCAAACACGGGAAGGTTTGATGTCTCTGTAATTACAGACGGATTCAAGGGAATGGTAACGTAAAATTACAACGTGGATGATGAACGTGATCGCATCGTGACTTGGTTCCAGTACGAAAATCACGTAAATTCGCTCCTAAAACTCGCGTTTAATATCTGGCGGATTACATGCTCCCGTATTAATACGGATACGAATAGGCGAGCTCTAAATTCGCTGGATCGATCGCTCGTAGAGATTCGAGCGCGTAACGAGTACAGATTGTTTATAACGTTGTTTATCAGACAACCTTGTCGGTCGTATTGCAGCTTTTCTCCTCTAATAAATTTCGTACAGTGGCTTCCATTTGACAAGCAATTAATGTAAACGCGACTCCGGGTGGACTCCGTTAACGAGATGATATTTGGTTAAATAATACTGCATCCACTAGTGTGTTTTTTGCTAATCTCCTAATGAATCATTTGATTTTCACTCCGATAATTTCATTATCCAATCAGTGAGGAAAACACTTGAGCTAAAAGCTGTTAGAACTAAAGCTATCATTTAAGAATGGTGTTCTTGGAAAGAAAATATTAAAAATGTTTATTTTTCCCAAATGGAAATGCCAATTAGAGTAGCATTATTTTTCAAAGGTAAATATTTTCAGAACAAGTAAGAGGGATTGGAGAGGCTAGAATTTTGCGAAACTGGAAATATTTGCCGGAGAGACCATCCTTAAACAACGATGTTTATACCGCGTACAAATTTTCCTGGTCAATAACAAGCGTACATTTATACACACTAACAAGCTGACATAATATTTAAATTAGAGCGGCGTTGTTTGCCGACAGAGAAGAATTGCTTGTGAAACAACATCGAAGGTGTGGGAAACAAAGGATCGGCTGCCACTTCAAAGCTTAACCATTTTCGATTGTTTATGGCGTACGTTTCTCTTGACCGATTCAACTTCGATTAGTGACCCGTCTTTCGAATAAATAACCGTGTTTTCGTTGGAGCGAGTCAGGATAAAAGGAATAAAAATGGAATAATTTATTGATACGGTTTGATCTGGAACGATCAGAACGGTGGATTCACGACCGACCGACTGTTCGACATTAAATTTTGTATGCGACAGAATATCGCAGCCGTCTTTCCCCGAGGGACACGGTGTCCTGATAAAAAGGCGGTGCAGGGCACCACTGACGTTTCCGGTCTCTGGCGATTACAATTTTATTGTCGACGTGAAGCATCGATTCGCTCTGTTCGGACATGAACGATGAATTATCAATTTTCCTGTCGCTGACGTCGATTACGATCGTGTCCCACTTTCTCCTACCTTTTTACTCGCCTTTCCATCTTTTATTAATTACAAATTCTAGGATCGAGGGCGGATCGTAATTGCTCGCAGTTTCCTGCCGTTCGTTTTCCGAAGAAATTAACAACTTTTCGAGTACTACGGTATAAAAATAATCTTGACGCGCATTTTCAAGTGCTACTCCGAGGTTACTGGGAAATTAGACTCCTCCTCAGATAAAATTAATCCCCCGCTCGATAACGAACGGACGAATTTTTTCGCGAAAAATAGAAAAGCGAAAAA
Source organism: Osmia bicornis bicornis (assembly GCF_907164935.1). Taxonomy (NCBI): domain Eukaryota; kingdom Metazoa; phylum Arthropoda; class Insecta; order Hymenoptera; family Megachilidae; genus Osmia; species Osmia bicornis. The sequence continues at coordinate 1,052,667 of NC_060222.1, forward strand.
AAAAGTGATTCTCGGATGCAGCGTGGTCTTTCCACCTTTAATGGACGTGGCTGGCTCTTATCGAGAGAACTTTTTTCACGTTGCACGATCGCGCGAACCTACAAATTCCACGAGCAACGTAATAACCGGCCTTAATAACTCGGCAAATAATCTTCTTTTCCGAACTTCCGGTGAGGCTGGAAACACCGGGGATATACAGAGCGATTATAAGAACTGGGCCGAGGCTTTCCAGAACAATACGCATCTGCAGCTTTTATACTTTAATGCGGTAAGCCGATTCTTCTAATTATTCCGAGCCGTCGAATAGTGAATGAATTATAAAACACATTTAATCCTTCATGTGGATAGCAGCGTTGACTTAACAAGCGTTTAAACACTTATAGAATAAAACGAAACATGATTCCGTCAGCAAATAGCGACTGAAAGCAGCGCTTCCTCAAAAATATTATTTAAAGAATAATTTTAAATTTAAAAAATGAAAATAAAAAAGCTGTTTCAGCAAGCCGGAGGGTTAATTTACGTTTAGGTTGCTGTATAAACTCAAAAGGCGCTTCCTCAGTTCTTTAAAAGCACAGAAAGTTTTTAAATGTTTTCTTTGTGGAAAAGACATGCAATTACTTGACTCTTTTGTTGGCAGAAGGAATATTAAAATTCTAAAATTTCATAACTTAAAATAAAGAATTATGTTGCACTCGATGAAAATTTTTTTGATAGGAAAAGATATCGATTTCAAAAGTTTTTAATTCCAGGTTATCGTCGGTTTGAATTTCTACGATTGCCGGTGTGCACACACTTAAACGAATCTCACGCGAGCGAGTCGTAATTTGCTCGTAGATCATCGAGATGCGCGCCACGGAATAAATTGTTTTGATATTTTTTAATTCAAGAAAAATAATGGTCGGTCAGATTAGGACTGAAATACGACGCCGTGGCCGTTGTTTCCGTAATGAGGAAGCGTGCATCGCGAGCAGGCTTTCGCGAAAGCTCACGTAGCCACTTTGCGATTCGTTTAAATGTTGCTTGCAGTTTTATAAATTTTCTTATTACTATAGGATCCTTTTCCATTGCCTAATTTCACTATCTCGTGCTGGTTTCGTAAATGGAAAGGAAATCGTGGGAAAGATCTTCATTTAAGTTTCGAAATTATGTACTTTCCAGCGTGTTAGAATTACTTTGAAACGGTTTACCTACTATTGACAAGTTTCAAACAATTTATTGACAGTTGACAAGTTGATTTTCGGTGTCACCCGTTGATCGTTTCAGTGACTACAGTATTCAGCAATTTATAAACTTCGCACCATTCACTGCAATTGGTGTCTATCAAACGCTCTATAGTATCAGCCAGGGAAACACCAACAAATAGTGATTACAAAACCATAGAAACAACGATCGTCCAACCACGAATTTGCCAGTTTAAAATCGATACATGTAATGCGACTGTTTCGCTGAAAATGAACTGCAATTGTAGATTATTAAATCTACCAGAGACGAACGTCACCAGCAAAATTTCCTCTCGTCCTTTTTCACAGAAAGGTTTGAATAAAATTATAGAACCAACGTTGTTTTAATAAGCTCGACAATTTTCTCAATTATTTTCTATTTACCAGGAATATTTCAAAGGGATTGTAACAAGCGTTCATATAATTTCAAAATTTACTTCATCCAGCGAGCAGAAAGACGAAGCAAATGCGCACAATGTCCCCGTATTTTTTTTTAAAATTATTTTTGAAAAGGAGAAATAATTTGTCCGCGGCATATATTTCACCGTAAAAACGGAACTGATAAACGCGAGCCTTTGTTTACAATGATATGCGCGATACGTGACAAAGGACCGAAAATATTTTCTGTCATGGAACAGGTCCAATAGAAATAAAAGACGAAAAAGGAATGTAGAAAATTTGAATGCACATGTTTTGTTTGGGGCAAATTCCTCGTTGGACGGTACATTTAATTTCAACGTGCATCCGATGACTATTGTGTCATCGAATCCCATAAGACTTTTTATTTTTCAAAAACATTTATTGCTGCGAGGTGATCGAAGTTTGTTTATCTTCCGGTAGCGTTTCGATTAGCGATAAACAACGATCAATTGGTCGCGATGTTGTTCGATGCAACAAGCTTCGAGAAGCAATTTCTCTTCAAAGATCCGCGTCTGTCGAAGATGATGCAAGAACACCAGACGTCCTTGGTCCATTCAGCGGGGTACAATGAAGCCGAGGATCCTCTGGAATCTTAGAACAAAGTTCCCTCCTCGTGGTCCATTGTCGATTCCCCGCTGAATACCAGAGCTTAGAGTTTCGAGGCTCGCGTGGACGGTGTTCGTTGGATTTCGTCACGTCGATTCGCGGTCGGCGGTGAATTTAAGCCGCGAACACAATGCGCGGTGAGCCCTGTCGCCCCGAAAGTTGGGAACGTGGCCAGCCACCCTTCAACGTTCTTTCACGCGAACGAAACGGTCCACTGACGTTCAACTCCTTGCCTGAAAATTCGATTCGATGAAATTCAGCGTTGCGTTCAATTTACCCGAACCGATCGACTGGAAGCCACTGGGATAGCGATAGAAAGTCGCGAAGAATTTTAAACTGTGTGCTCTTCTATCGAGGAAAGTAGAAATTGGCCGAAGATTTGTCCAAACAGTGGACGTCGATCGAAATCAAAATCCTTCGTGTCAAGATCTATCCAGGAGAGCGAAACAGTGACGTTAATCCACGATTTCGTTGGAAACTTTTGTTGATACTTTAGCTAAGCTGAATTATACTCGAGGATCTTTCGAGGAGCGATTATACTGAAACGCTGACGCAGGGACAGGAATATAAACTTTCAAGCACATCATTTTATATGGCGTGCTAGTGGACCCTTTCAGAGGGTCGAAACTCGACGAGAATATTCTCTGATGCTCCGAAAGACCGATCCAACGATTAAATGCAGCCGTTTCGTCGGATTCGGGACACGGTTTCCCTTCGAATCCTCCGTGGAACGAAATTTAGGACGCAAACATCGGTTCGGCGTAGTGGCGCAAGTAGTACAACCAAGCGAACGGTCAGCCAGCCTCTGCTGCGTTTAAGTTTCGAATTTATAGAGTTACCGTACGGTCGTCGGTAGGTTTTCTCGCGGCCAACTATTGACTCTGAAGACAGGAAGAGGGAAAGGAAGTTGGCAATGCGACGTTCATTGTAACGACCCCCTTTTGTGGATCTTGCCATTTCTGTGCTCGTACATGTGTTACTTATAGTTAGGATACACAGAGACGCTAGGAGCCCGCGTATATACAAACAGCTCGTAACAGAGGTTTCAAATAATTTTGGGAATTGCCACGGGAACGGTTTACGTTCCATGTTGTGATTGTATATCCAGCAAATAATCTACCGCGTTAAAACAACCGCGGCCTAGCTCGAAGCTACATTTAAGGAGAAACTAACTTGCTTGCGCTGGCAAATACGATGGTTTATCCAGGAATTTGAAAGTCCCAAACGGCCAAAGTCACTGAGCGTGAGACTGCTTTTTTTCAGCGGCGATTCATAATAATTTCAACGCAATCAAGAATGTTGACCTGAAAAGGGCGCATTGTGCCGAGGGACCTCCGACTGACGTATTGCAAAGCGGCACGCTACGTATTCGAAACATAAACGTGCTGGAAATTAGCGCTACGTTTTTGTAAAGAACTCTTTCGACGAGATACGACCTTGTTCTAACGATAGGATTTTATGCAAAAGATAAACGAGAACGATACGAACGATAACGCGAAACGTCGTTAGCGTAACACGGCATTAACATGCGAAACAGTGCAGGCATAAAATGGTACCGGTATAAAATATGTTCGAGCAAAGTGAAACAAAATAAAATCCATACTTTTAGATTTCTTGTTCCTGAAAAAAAAACACGGCTGTTGAATTCAACGACGGTGAAATTTAAATACATTGAAAATTCAAAGTGGATATGGGTTTAATTCGGGCATGGAAACACGGCGCGAGAGATAAGAAAAAGGGTAGTCGCGGATATTAAAGGAATTTATGGATCATGGACCAATTAACCGCAATTAGATACGCGGTTAGGAGGAAAAACTTAGCGCTCGACTATCTCGTTGCAGTCGCGATCGACGTGTCTTATCTCGTTCTCGTACTCCGCTAGCTAGATAAGAAAGTTTCCTGAAAAACTGCAGAACTTAGTTTTTCCGTGGCTATGGGCCTGTAGCTAGGGAGAAACGAGGCGAGCCGTTCGACTGAACTTTCTCCTTAGAAATCGCGTCGAATCGTTTCGCCGCAGGCTGAAAAGTTTTTTTATATTTGAACACGGAAGGTGGAAATGCAAACGAAACGGCGCTACCTTGGGCGCACATTTCGTTTGAGAGCCATTTCGCAAATAGTGCAGTAAAATGAAAATATTCTTAGCACTTCAAAACTGTGCCCTGGAATCTTGAAAAATCCACAGAGGGAAAGGATCAAACTCAACCATGAAAGAGTGAGAATTGGTGAAAAATCGGTGTCGGTATTCTGCATTTCCGGCGGCACATGCGACGAGGATTTATTTCGCTTCAAAAAGCTTCTTTCATCGATGGCCGAGAAAGTAATGGCGATACGACGAAACTCAAGTTCCCTGTTTCCGGTTGGCAAAAAGGAACGAAGAGCGTGAAAGGGAAGGGTGAATGCAGCAGAAACTGCACGCATCTATTTCTCCTTTAAATCACTTTCGGTGGATTGCTTATAATTCCAGCAGCGATAAATTCCAGCTCGCTGACGGTTTAGTTAACGAGAAAACGAACTCGCGAGCGCAACTCGCCGCAGAATTAATAACAGATTGCAGCTTTTCACTTTGTTTCCGTTTCTTTTCTTCCCCTTATTCTTCTTTTCTTGTACGCCACTCGCTCTTGAAAGCAATCGAAGGCGATGCTTATCGCGTGTTATCGATTTGCACCGATACCTCTACTCTCGAGCAACTTTTGATGTAACTCGTTGAAATAACATTTGTTTAAATAATTTCTTGAAGAAACAGGATTTCAAAGAATATCATTCTTTCCACCGCGAAACCGCTAATGCGCGGTAGCATTTTTAAAGACATCACGGCGAGAGGAATATCGTTAGCGTGTCTGGTCGTAAAATTTTGTGTCATTATTCTTTCTCTACCCCTCCGAGTGATAAATCATTCTCATCCACGGTCGTCAGCTGCGGATCTCTCGACCAGCTGAGAGATCATTCTCAAAGTTTTTCCCAGCTCGAAGCGAAAACTTCTCGTTGATGAATTTCACGCGATTGTTTCCTCTGTCTGGTGGGTGGAAGCTTCGTAAAACACCGTTATCGAGAATCGTGATATACAGGTGGGGGGAGGATAGACGGAAGAGAGGGTGATCGTAAAACACATGGAATTTTTGGTCGCGTTTTCAGATACGTACAAAAACGCTTTGATAAAGCGACATACGGATTTGAGTCTCGCTGAAAATTAACTGCTTCCCGGACAGCAGAGAAAAAATATTTTCAAGCATTCCTCCTCTCATTAATGTATTCGAATTCAGAGGGAAACAACGATATTTCCACCGTCCACGAATCAATACATATGGCTCTCTGTGTGTGTACGAGCGTGTAAATTATACAGCAGTTCTTTTAAAAGGGGATGCTTTTAATTTACTGAATTTTTAACACGGGAGGCGTATCCCGTTCGGACGGAAAGGTAATTATACAAATATTCCGGGAATAATCTGCGCATCGATCAACAGCTTGAAGTCGGTGCTCGTGACGTCGACGTCAGTATCCATAATTAATTTCGTTGGCTAATCGATAAGCAGGTAATTAAAATATATACAGGGTGAACGTTCGACGTTTGATTGCTTATCAAAGTAGAAAAATGAGCTCTCGATGTTAATGACAAAGCGATAGATTTTGAGAAAGTTATATGTATGGAGGCATACTAAATGTTAAAATAGGTAATAATAGTACACTGTTTTCTCGTCAAATCGTTCTCGGTAGAGTCTAAAGAAAGGAACAGCTGCAGCGGCATTTATTCGCCAGCTGCGGCCAACGAAGGAGAGCGTGCCAACCAACGAAATAGAACTCTGTGCAGTTGGCGCGCTGCAAAATCCTCTTTTCCTTAGCGTCAGGAATCCCTTATTCTCGATGCTTCAACTTCAGTCGAGGTAGGTTCATAGCAGGGCACGTAGCTTCCTCAGGGAACCGCGTTCGAGACGAGCCTTGGGAATTGTCAGCTTTAGTGGGTTCTCTCCTTGATCGTATACACAGGCAGGAATACAGACAGACGCGTTACCGGCGATGTGTTCTTCGGCATTGGGATCCCAGTGACGGAACTCGGTGCTCGAATGAGTCGTAAAACCTTCAGCAACGTTGCGACGCCGTAGAATGTTTGCTGGCATCCTCGTTCCCGTTTATGTCGCGACGTATCCTGAATCTGCGGAGGACCGGTCGCGATTCGAGGATTTCATTTTGAGATTCCTATCGCGATGCGAGCCACGGAAAATCTACGTGATGCCGATCATTCGATGGCTATATCGGGTATATACGCCGTTGCCCGGCATGGACAGGCGACGCGCGTGAAATCCTTGCGCATAATTACCGGCGGGAATTCGGGAACAAATTGGAAACCCTGCTGGTAGCGAAGACTGTTGCGTAGCGAGGATATTTGGGATGGCACGAAGCTTCGAATGCTGATCATTGGGGTAGATTTTTCGAATCTTGATGAAATTAGGGGGTGAACGGTAGCAGAGTGTCCCTGAGTATTCTTATTTAAATAATGCTAAGCTAGAGTAATAGCTAACCAAATTCCTGGAGTGCCTGAAACGGTAAATTGCAAAGTTAGAACACGCGTAAGAATATTCCTCTCTCTGTCTGTCAGTTGTGGTGCTCGCTATGCCTGAAATTATGTAAGTCATATGGAGTTTCCTTTGCTAGAATATGCAAAGCATCCTGGACAATACGAGGTAAATTGTCTGAATCCCGGCTCCTCACTAATACTGACGAGAATTCAGCGATATTGCTCATTGTAGAGTTTATCCGAAAATCTCCTCGCGGGAATTGTATTTTACGTATTACACTTGGACACTTCGAGTGGTATATGAATATTTTTGGTCAACAAAAAAGGGCTCGATAAAGTTATATTCAGAAGAAAATTCTCGTCATGCATTTCAGCGAGTTTGAAAGCCACATAAATCATTAAAAGGCGTCGATACGAGCAGCATTTGTCACCGAACATCCGCTTGAGAGCCTACTATTCATATCAGCCAGGAATGTTATTAATAACCTTGTTATTTCGAGCGGCATTCGCGCGACCGCCATCGATGAATAATTAAAATCCACGCGTATTCGTGTACGGTGTTATTATCAGAAATCGATTATCATCGTCGGTTCAATCGCCGGAGGGGGATGTACCTTTTAAACCATGAACGCGTTTATCGTGTCTGACATCCGGATTAACGGACTACTTTCAAACGCTTTACTTCCTTTTGTTCATACATTACATAGGTTGTATTTTGCTATGAAACCAGGCTTTCAAACATTTTACTGTAATGATCGTTATCGTTTTAATGAAAACCCTGCTCTGCCATCGCTTTTCTCCTTTCACGAGAAGTGCTTCAAATAGCAAAATTAATTAAAGAATTTTAGAAATCCAACGCGTGTGTTCACTCGTTAATCTCGTCGACTAAACCGAGTATTTCCTGCGTCAAAGAGAAATAAAGTCAGCGTGAAATGCAATAATTCAGCAGGAAACGATGCTTCGGTTGAAGGAAGCTGCCAGAACAAGCTGATGCATTAGCATCGAACGGAATTCTCCTACGCAAACGTGGGACTGAATTTCCCAGTGCCAGGGAAACGAACATAAACAGTTAACAAACATGGCTAGCGGTATCGTGGCCGCTGAAAATTTCACGTAACAGGCGGCTGCCTTATTTCCCTCGTGTCCTGCCACTCCGTGCAGCCAAGATGTTTCATTTATAATATCCGTATTCTTTTATGCCGGTCGTAAATGCGTAAAGCGACCTGCTTCTGTCCCGGGAAAATTTATGCGGTCAATCCCTTTCCCAGCCGCTCCTACATTTTTGCTAGCTGATCGTCTTACCTAAAAGACGCTTCACCATTTTCTGTTGCTTGCCTCCAGCTGCTGACGTGAACTCGTTACATTAATATTTCGTTAAAAATATTAGTTGAGACAATTGACTAACGAAAGTTCAAGAAAAGCTCTCGAGTTAGCCCAATTTGGTGTTGTCGTCGAGTAGATTTATAGTCTTGTCCAGTCTTCGTTGTTCGACGCAAGTTTCTCGTCCATTCGAACCTTATCGAACAGAAGTAATTTTCTCGTGTCTTGCCTCGATTAGAGTAGTATATCAGATAGGCCGGCAAACTTGAAGGCCGATCTCTGATCGTTCCATCCTTACGAACCCGAATCACGCAGGCAATCGAGAACGTAAAACGCGAAACGTGACTTAATATTCCTACTTAGGCGGTTTCTAAACAGCCCGATGTCACGCTTGGATCGTAAACGCCTGGTCACGTCGTTCTCCAGCAGGTTTTTACGATCGTCCAAGCGTTACAACTCTTCGTCGGCTGGTTCTTCGAGTTTCGTCCATAAAAACGTTGACTAGAAAACTCGGTCTCTTATAGTTCGCGGCCATGTGCGCCAACCTTGAAGTTCATCTTTTCAGGCCGACTGCCGAAGCGACCGTAATTCGAGTTAATGGCCGCCGCTACTGATCTCCGCTTGAAATACCACCCTTACCCTACGTCTCGCCTCGTCTCGTCTCTTCTCGTCCCCCTTATCCTTGGTTCGTACTACTGGCACTGGGATAGGGAGCTGATTAATCGCTTTTTTGGCGAAACTTAGACGAAATCAATGGGGCACACGCGAATCCAAAGAGTTTGATGATCGTTTACCCTCGGAATAAAAGAAGAAATGGAGAGTGAAGGGTACAGAATGACGACGATCCGGCGAACAGAATAAGGTTTACGAGCGCGACGTGGACTCCTTGGTATTCTCAACGTTACGATTTCTAGATGACACGGGCTTTGAACTTATACCACCTTTATTGGATTAACATATTATGAGCGGTGTGTTCTGCTCGTTGGATTGGAATCTGGAATATGGCAAGATATGAATATGAAATGAGCGAGCATGGGGTAGTTTCAGATAAGGTGTTTCGACAAGAAGTGCAACCGCAGAGTGCATTTGCACCTTTATTTGCGTAACGAAACCTGGCATCTACTTGCAATGGAAATATTCTTGAAATATTAGCTTATGAGGTACTTTAATGTTAAGTGCGTTGAATTATTTTGGTAAATATCAGAAGATGCAAGTGCATTGTACGTAAATTCGAAGGATAATTACAATTCTTTTCAACTGAAACGACGTTCCATAGTAAAAGGTGTTCGATGCGATTTAATCAAACATTGAATAGGGAGACGTTTAATTAATCGAATGTAGTTTGAAGGGAAAAACGAGGGAGAAGAACGAATCTTTAAATATCTCTTTGAAGGGTTACGACATGGTTTCGAGGCTTTTAGTTGAAGCCAAAGAAGCGACTCGATATCTCATTAGAGGATGTTTCCTCTTTCTCGTCGACTGTTCATCATTAAAAGGAAAACTAATTGCAACCGTTTGTAAGGTGTCAAAGATACGCTTCCACATCGAATTCGTGGTAAAGCAAGATGTTTATTCGACGTTTTAATTCGCTTTACCGATCGTACAAGCAATTTGCATAAAATTAATGAGCGAAAGAACGTGGCTCGATATTCGTATGTGTACACGCGTACCTAGATTTCTTGATTCACTGAAAATTTCAGTGGACCAGAATTCACTTTGAAACTGACGTTATACGTTACCTGAAATCGAATCGAATCAAACGGGAACCACCGAATTAAATTGACTCTGCGAAACTTTCATTTTAACCCTTTTATGATTAATGATTCAAAGAGGTTGCACATTTTTTAAATCGTTGTTCCGAGCTATTGTCAAAAGTAGAATTTAGTAGGAGCATAGAAAAATGTCTAGAATATTTAGAACACATGGAACATGTGAATGCGAGTTTCAACGGAAACCGGAAGTCCATGGGTTTCGTACGAGGAAGGCCCTCGAGAGTCGCAACAAAACGGCATGCTTGGAGGTAATCGTCGTGACGGAGGGCGAGTTAAACGGCGCCTAAAACTAGCGGGAGAGTGGCATCGCGACGCTAATTAGTACCGAGTGAAAGAGGAAAAATGTCGCAATTACGTGCTACCCAGGCGAAAGGGAACGTCCGCGAGAAACGACAGGTTTGTCGAGTGATAAATTTCGACGCGGTGTAATTCTGGGGACGTTGACCAAAGGAGGTGGTTTTGCAACGATTTCCTCGTAAACGAAGTAGTATAAAAGCAGGTTCGCAAAATTACCGGTGCTCCCACGTTTCCACCTACTAATAGGCGAATTTACGTGCAAATACGACGGACAAGCTTCAGTACTTGTTGCCGGAAATAGCTGTTCGTGCCGTTGAAACCGTGACGAAATACAAGTTGCTCATTTCCAGCGGCCGTAGCTTTTGACGAAATTATTTTCTATATAATTGCTCCCTTTTTCAAATTCAACAATAATTTGAAGATATTAAAGTGAATTGAACAAAAAGTAAAGTGACGTTTAAAGAATATTTCTTTCGCTTCTGTCGCAGCCAATTCACGTTCGTACTACTTAAATTGCATTCGAATTACCTTTCTCGTCCACGCAGCTCTTTATTCATCTTCTCGTTCACGCAATTCAAATCTCGCTACAATTCTCCGCTTCCGTTTCCTCCATCCGACCGAAGAAAATGCATATTAGCTAACAATTGAACCGTCGGGATTGAAGATGACTGGAATTTCAAAGGAAATCGTTGGAAAGTAGTGGGTGGTCTGTTCCTCGAGATAATTTCAACCACCAATCGATATAACTGTCGCGTGAACTCGGTAGGAATTATCGAGAAATACGTGTAACGATAATATGGAGAGGGACGTGGCCATCCCTTGGGGTTAATTTGAATTCAAAGGACGGTGCAATTAAGAAAACCGCTCGAACGAAGCAACGCTCTTCTATTTCCATTCTTACGTAATTTACGTGGTCCGTGGAACGGCTTATCTTGGCCACGAGATAAAGGAGATGTAAAACGGAATTATTGTTGGAAATGTAGCAGAAATACGCGTAGAGTTTGCTAATGTAGAAATTGAACGAACGGCGGCCGTTCGTGTCGAAAAGTTAATCGAACAACTTTTTCAGTGAAATCAGCGAACGTTGGTAAATTGTTTAATGAAACGGGGGTGAGATTGAAAACGTCGTTTATGTAGCTGTTTCTGGCTACGTGTCTATAGAGGGCAACACACAAGCGTCCCACATAATTATACAGCTTGATAACGTTTTATCACTAATTACCAACTGCCGACCGAGAAATTCGCGATAATTACGCGCTCAAACAATTCCAAGTATGCGTGCACGCGCAAATTAGATGACACAGGACGTCAATTTATTCCCTAATACACCGGGCCCGTTATGCAATTACACGAAATTGATGATAATACCTGGTGTTTCAGGGGTGTTGCGCTCGCGCTCGACAACTTCCTGTTAACTTTGATCGTTAATTACGAACACTTGTTCGCGACTAGAAAAGTTTCTATCGTCGTACCTTGAATCCCGATTGCCGACCAACGAACCTGCCTTGAAATCGAGCCTCTAGATAGAGAAAGACAAGGATAAAACAGAGACGGGGATGAAAGTTGCTTAACTCGATGGACAGGAAGTTATTGAATTGCCTGTTCGTTGCGTCTTTTGATGCTTTTCCCGGTGTACACTTTGATCGAGAACTCAAAATGGAGCGCGGGTCTTGAATAGTTTCTAGGTTTCATTTTTTTCCAAACTTTACATGGATAACACCCCGTTAATTAAAGAATACGTGATCATCGACGTGGTAATAAAAGCACATGTTTTGAAACATCAGCAATTAAAGGGAATCTAGTCCGTTCGCTAACCCCTCGACAGCCTACCACAGATATCTAAGTTGAAAATATACGAACACCTATACAGGCTTATACGTTCAACAATAAAGTCCTATTATTCGGCTGGCTATTCGCGTGCGTGTGGTCCGTGGTTTGTGTTCAACCTCTATTGGCCTGGGGCCAAAAGATTTTTGATATTTTTTGGCAACAGCTCGTACTGCATATAACCAGCTAAAATGTTTCTCTGCTACTCCGTTCCACCCCCTCTTGTTTTTCCTCTCTGTCTCTGCTTCCTCGTTTCTTCCGGCTCGTTCGTTTCGTTCCCTTTTCCACCGTTCTCGCTCTTTCCTTCCTTCTTTACTCCGCGTTTTCCATTGCTCCTTTTTTCGGATCCTATGGAATTTTCTCTCGTGTACCAGCGTTTCTTTCCACGGTCACAGAGACAAGCGCGCGTCCCTTGTTCGCGGTTTACAGCCGAGTATAAATCTCGTGGAACATACGTGTTCCGTCGAGCAATTAATCGCGTCTCGTTAGGATTTAACTAATGCTGCTACCTTGTTTCGACTGCTTGTCGTTCTTCGTCCTGCCACCTTTTTTGGTCCTGAAAATTCTAGGATAAATTTGCCATTGGATAGATTTATCAAATTTGCAACTTAATTCTCAGATTTATTTCTACCGAAAGAAAAGAAATCTCGTAAATGCTTTCGTAACCTCCTATTTTTTCCTTTGACTGATAAGACCAACTGGTAGGAATATCTCGTCGAATCCTTCCTCCTTCTTAAAATCAGTCTGTAGCTCGTGACGCGGCAGGGGTTGAATTCACAGGAAAAAGGTATTGTATTCATGAGACGGAATCGTATTATACGATAGGGGCTAGGGGGTGCAGTTCGAAACGTCTTGACGTTATTTCGTATGATCGACGCGCGATACCGGATACGTATCAGACACGCGAGTTCTGCCACGATAAATACGCGGAATGGAATGTCGATTTTTCAGTGGCCGCTGTATGAACGTATCATTCGAGTAAATATTATCGAATAAAGTGACTTTTTTGCGTTCCAAAAGAAATGAAAAATAATTGTAGCAATGAATCGGATATAGAGTAATTGAACCACGAGCAGCAATGGTTCGAAAAGAAAATTAATAACTAAGCTAATGAACGTACGTGGTAATCACGAAATTAATGCAAATTCAAAAGAGCCAATCAACAAATAGTACGAATTTATACACAAGCCAATCGCATTGTATAATCAGCATACCAGTGATTAAAGCTGCCGGCTAATACATTAGTGAATAATACAATCGATGCGAACGATAGTTGTAGACCAATCAATCTCGTCGGTTAATTAGCAACGAAATTACAAGTACCTCTCTGGCAAAGAGAAAAAATGATTCCAGCCGTGATAACAGAAAAAATTTACATTTTTCTCATCTTACCGCATCCAGTATATTCGTCGATGCAAAAGTCATCGATTTTGGAGTAGTACGGTAGACGCAACGCGGTGGAAAGTTTTCTGGAGCACGTAGACGAGCGTCTCCGTGGTTGGATTACATCGGAATGCCTGTGTTTCGCGAGGTTTTCTATATTCCTGCTACCTTCTCGCACGCTATGAAAAGGGAGAGATTGGAAATCCTTCGGTGCCTAGGGTATTGCGAATCTGAAAGCCGCAGAGAGGTCGTGCGACACGTGTCAAGAATACGCGGGAACAGGGCGACAGCGAGAAATAGACAAACCTTTTGTTCCTTTTTAGGATTTCCTCTTTCCCTTCTATTCCGCTACTCTCTGTTTTCTCTTCCGATCGTAAACGCACACAGACTGAAAAGTGTTTCGAATGAAAAGCTCTCCGCTTCATTTCCTACGAAATTTTTGATCGTCCATTTTTCTATAAATGTTTTACTACGATTGTCGCTGACAATCAGTTTCCACGTTCAGTTTTTGCCCTTGGAAAGAAACTTCAATAGATTTTCTCTTTAATTACGACCACTGGGGATGCGAGCACTCCGGTGTCCAATTAATAACGTGCAGTAACGAATTAGTTTTAAATCGCCATGGGCATTTACAATTAAGCACAAACGAACACGTTGGCCTGATGTAATATTTCAATTACTTTTTGCCGACAAAAGGGGCGAAAAATTCTTTTGTGAACTCTGATGCAAAGGATTTCCATGGTAGGAAATAAGACACGTAGCGAAGGTACAAAATTGAAAATCTTGTCCTCGTGCGATTCACTATAAAAAAATTCATATTGAAGTAGCTACGTGCTTTACATAATTCAGATATCTCGGTTATAACATAGCCCAAAACTAATTCCATTTTTCCTTTGTAACACACCCTCGAAGCCCATCCGGTGCTAGGAAAAACGAAAATTCAAAATGAATCCTTGCTTCCCACTGGACTGAAAGGAACAGAATAATTTCACCAAATCTCCAAGCAACGAGCCCCTTCGCAGGGCAATTATCAGCCATCTGTCTACCGAGAAGGAATGAAAATTTCTTTGTAACCCAGCAAACAAGTTCGCGGAAAGCCTGGTCGATTAAGAATAAAAAATTGGTCCTCTGGGTAGGCTAACGGGTCGACCTAATCCCATCGTAGTCCTGGTTCGCGTTAAATACGTCGTCGTTCCGGTTAACTGCCCCATTCTTCTTGAGGGCTGGTAAGAAAAGAAGGAGAAACCGTATCGAATCGATCCTGTTTCATTCAGGGGGAATCTCACGCTCGATTAATAATCGATTCGAGCATCTGCAGAATCGTGGGGTAACTTGAAAGAGAAAGAAACTGGCGCGGACTGCTTACGTTGTCGCGTGTTAAACGGTTTCGAAGTTTCGCTTAATAAATTCCTCTGTAGCCGAGTCCTTGTCGCGTGGACGACGTTTTCACGGGAGGAGAAGTAAAGTTCGTGAAGGAGAAAATCACTTAGCGTTAGTATCGACATCGAGAAGGGGTTCTGAGCCGAGATTGAGAAAGTACGGCCTGAGGCTGCAAGCGAGTCCGTAGCTGCCCTAAGCTTCTGCGGCTTTACCTTCTTCGTTCTGCTCGCCGAAATACTTGCTTAAGTACACGAAACTGGCACGCGGCTTGCCCACGGAATTCTAAACAGTTAATATCTTTGTCGCGGCACGGACTTTGCTGGCCTTCGAACTCGCAACCGAAACAGTCGTTATAGAAAAATTAGACGATTCGATGAAATCGCATCGATAGATATCCAATTGGCAAAGCGTTAAGTGGCTATCAATACTGTAATAGCTTGTTAATTACGGTATTTCAAACTTCACTTTCCGCGTGGAAAATTCACGATTTTGGCAAGTGCGAGAAATCCATATCAGCTGAACTGCAGTCACGGTAAACCTGCATTAATTATGCACACCGTGATTAGCTCCGATCAATATTGATCGTAGAGTGGGAATTCTAGTATCATTTGATCTATAATACACCCAGAGTAAACAGAGCTTTAGAAATATTAACACGTTACAGCTGTTAATTGAAATATTTGACGCGCCTTGGAACAATTTCGAATTCGGAAACTAATTTTATGGAAAACCTTTTGCGTTTCGTTACACGAGCAGCCTCTGCTTTGTAGAAGTGAATGAAACAAGGAACGACTTTGTACGCGTCTAAAGGTACACACAAAGGCTTGAAGAGGGTGCAAAAAGTTGCATTCGTAGGTGAAGCTGCATATTGCACCTGCAGCCAGACGAGGAAGCACTAGTAGGCGAGTGTATTCCCTGGAGGAAGTGTTCGCCACGCAAAGAGAGATTTCACCAACGAGAGACGAATGCAGTTTTCTCGAACGAGCCGAGATTCGCGACGGCAGGTGCAATTCAGGTTCTCGAGGACCTTTTATATTGGAATACCCAGGATTTCTCTCGTCGAATTCTCGTGTCGGGATGCCGTGGTGCATGCCGCACCTCTTGCCTGCGAAATTGCAGCCGCACTCGCAGCGAATCGAAATCGAGAGACTGACGAGGGCCGATTGGCTGCTTTGAAGAACTACTATGAAATTGAGGGGGGGTCGTGTTACAATCGTACACTGTTGTTCGCGTTGGACATTGGATTCGTTGGATTCGACGGAATTTTTTGTTGGGGGTTGATTTTTCATTTTCCTTTCGTGATTACAACAATAATTATTGCGCGATAAAGTTAACAAGATCGCAAACGACCACATCGTTGCATCGGTTAATTTTGTTCAGACGTTTTATCTCTTCTTCGTCGCATGAAATTAACTTTTTTTTTTACTCCCTCCGTGCAGAATCATATCCGACATTAATTGCACCGCGAGCTTCCGGTCCAGTTGTTTATTTCCGGTTTGGTCGCCGCAAATTATTCGACGTCCACAGTTGCGAGCGTTGACCGGAGCTGGCGGACACGCGAGTATTTTTAAATTTGTGACCTGGACAGGAACGCGGTCGTTATTAGAAAAATAAAGCTGTTGCTCGAAATTGTGGCGACACCCGACCACCGCGATGGGTAAAAATTGCAAGTAAACAATGTTAGTACTTGGTTTTTTTTTTTTTTTTTAAAGATCCACCAGTGGAAGGTGTAAAACAGTGGTGAGAAATTTAACGTCCCCTGAGTTCCGGTTCAAGGGGTAGTTGTGCACTGAGTTGCACTTTCTTTTTTCTTTTCTCTTTCACTCTGAGAACCGCATATTTGATAAAATTATAAGATTCTTTTAATTTTACAAGAATCTCGTGCTTTTCACCTCAAGAGTTTTGGGGGTTGAATTCATTTCACGATGTTATTTGAAAGCAATTACTCGTTCGAACGACGAACCGACAGATCAGAAGTCGCTTTAATAAGGAAAATAGAAAAAGGAATCTCCCGAAAACCGGTCCGCATTATGAAAGTCGAACAGACATAATCCGTTCTGACGAGCCCTTATTGCTAGGGCGGAAGGTAGAAAGAGTAACCGTTCTCCGATTGCCGCGAAAGCTCAGTTTGTACACAGGCGGATGTTTCAATAGGGGCTCACCTTTGGGGTCACAACGGATCCCGTTTGTTGTACAGGACGTACAATCCGGACCCCGTTCGTGAAAAGTGCGTCTACTTGTCTGTGTGTATCTCCTCGTGGCTGTCACCATTGATAAGGCCAACCGGGGAACGGGTAGGACTCTATTCAGGAAGGCTTACCGTCGTCTACATCCCTCATTAGTATTCTGGCCCATGCTCACACACGTGTACCGTAGGCGTACACGTATATGCACACACAGTCAATGGACAATTTCACATCGCCTCGTCATGAATGAAGCGGATCCATTTTATACTTGTGAAAGTAACTTTTCGGTCGTTCAGGAACTTTGCGGTTGACGAAAAGCATGAATGGGATGATTCGGAGAAATTTAAGGATTGTTGTACCAGGTTAATAATGTTTAGTAAAATGTTATCCTTATTGTTCTTCATCGGACAAATCCAGAGGTTGGAACAATTAACTTTCGTTCGGCTATTGTTAAAATCAGTAATTTCGTTTCTGAATCAGATCGCTTTTATTATTACGCCTGCACAGGCAATTTTCACGATTAATTATTGTTAATATTATTTTATCGAGATACATATAAACCATCATTGTTCAGATTTTATACTATGCGGTATTAATATTTTATTATAAATATTTGAAATATGTGCGATACCTTCGACAAACAGAATGTCAAACGTTACGAGCCAATCATTCTTGTCAATCAACCGTACAGAGGATTTAATAATATTTATAGCGTTATTGATTAATCAGCCGAATCGCCAGTACTCTCGCCAATTACGAATAACAAAATTTCATGTTACCAGATGGCATTTAATTTTCATAAAGCTACTGCAGCAAGCTAGTGACATCAAAATCATTACTATTTATACTATCCAATGCGTGAATATTATAAAGATACTCTCTCCTGGCCAAAAATCAATGCAGCTATATTCTGTGCTTTTATTATCAAGATTGGATCCCAAAGAACAACATCATACAAAATTCCATTTCCGCAAAGAGAAAACATAAAACTCTTCGTTTGATGAAAAACAACACGGTGTCATGAATCACAGAAAAAACGCAGAATGTAAAAAGAAAATGGGTAAAACGAGTAAAAAACAATCTCATCCAAGTTACATCCGATTAGTAACGTTTCAGTTAACCATAGACCGTAACCTCTGGCAGTAGTGAATCGGAATTCCAGGTAAAGGATTATTTCGCGAGTTTTTGAGCTACCCTCCCAATTACACAGTGCACCGCGTCTATCAGCTGCGCTGTGGTGTGTCGATTAAAAAAATCATGCCTCTGGAAATTCATTTCGGTCGCTAAAAGCCGCTTCTTTTGGGGTTGCACGCACAAGATCCGCGGTTGAATATGAAGTTCGTGCACATGCAACTGTCCCATCTATCTCTTAGGATGATCATGAATATTGAAACGAGATGGATGTGCCGTTAACATCAGTTTAACCCTTTGCGGTCGTACGTCTGCTCTCAAAGCCAAGAACTATTTCTGATCTTACATCATACCGAGTCGAAACTTTTCGAAGATGATATATAGGATTTATACTTTTCATCAGCAATTTTGCAAGCAAATGGAAAATTTGATACAAAATATATTATTGAAATTTGAACACCAAGTTCCATTAGGTAGAATCCACCGCAAGTCCATTCCCGGGAGCTAATGAACCAAAGTCAGATCCGATTTCCCTGCTCACTTCTCCTCGAGTGTTTCTCTTTCTGATGGTAGCGGATTAATTCTTTCCAGTTTCTCTTTCACGAAGGGCTCTCGATTTTCCGCGTGATTTCCAGCAGGGAAAGGCCACAAGGGCCGGGCACTGAGTACAGATAGAATAAGAGAAAAGGTTTCGATTTGGACGTTCCCCTTTTAATTATCACGGCGCTCGTTTCATAAGGGTTTCAATTAATTTCTTTGCTGCCCTCCGGCAGGGTACAGTTAATTATTTAATTCCTCTTCACCGATTCCACTTGTTTTTATTCCGTGCCGGGGATAAGTGTAATACCGACCGGAAGAAGCTCGAATGTAATTAGTCACCGACCGGACAATTAAAACAATTCCGGCTTGTGCTTTTTTGTATCCTTTTCGATCGCCTGGCTTTTCCTCAATTAACACCCGACAGGAAGTTTCTCGTTTAATCGTGGGACACTTGCCCGCCGCTGTTGTTCATAACAATTGCTGTTCTTTGTTTCTCTCGGGAATTTGTCAAATAATTTGCATAAAAATATAACCATGATATATTATGAGCTGGGAGGGAAAGTTTGTGTGGATCGTAGCTATCGAATATCTGCTGTCCGACTGTTGATTCGCAACATGAACCGATTGTCGACTCAGTTAATGAAGCTAATTACCGAGCGACAGTCTACCGATAACCAGTCGATTGCTAACTAATTCTCAATTCGTCGTTGGCTGATTGCCAACCGGTTGACAAGTGTTTAGCAAGTGACCCGAACACGCAGCCGTTATTTAAACATCAATTTCTCGCGTTGCTGAAATAGCAGCGTCGTCGCCATAGCTGCATTCATCGCGTCGAAAGGTTGACCCATTTCTCGACGAACGCCTTTCCCAGCCAGCCCGAATCCAAGACGAAAATTGCGACTTATCAAGGCGCAAGCCTGCCAATTCAACCGTCTTTTTTATCAGATTTTTACCTATCCAGCGTTGAATAAACTCGCTGGTAGTTGATGAAAGTTGCTTTTCCGACTGGAAGAGAGACGCTCGGTTCGCGATAACTATGCGAAGCAACAATGCAGAAGAATCTAATGAAGAAACATCCTCGTAGTCGTTGCTGCAAAGTTACGCTTACCTTATAATGGATGCTACACGAGAACCGAACGAACTTGCGGTTTAAAGCACCCTTTCCAGCCACCGACAAATCCTCTTCCTCTCGCCTGAAGCCGCTGAAAGTTCGAACTTCCTCGATTCCCCAAAAGCGGTGGCTAGGTCGAAAGTTTCTCCGCGATAATCGGCATTTGTTTAAATAATTTCTGCTTCATTATCCCGCGAGACTTTGCAGAGTAAGCCTTGTAACCGATGACAATCCCGTAGAAGGTATTTCTTGACTATATTACCGTGGAACGAACGATAATACCCTGGAGAATATTCGCCCCCCCCCCCGCGTGCATAACAAATTTCCTTGTCTCACCGACCGTTTAAGGAGAAACATCAATTTAACTCGGTGAATCAGCAATTAAAACGATCTCGTCCCTCGCGATTCAGCCCGGAAAATCTTACAATTCTAATTACGACCTCGTGACTGTTGGAACAATGGCTAACATTAATCCTGACCGTCCACGAATCCGGCGGGAATTCAAGCAGATTATCGTTGTCAGCCATCAAATATTATTGCCGTAAAGGTGTTGCGGTTTATACCAGCAACGTTTCATGTCATCAGCGAAACAGCGACCACTTCTGCCGCAATATAAGAGGCTTTTACGAGAATCGTGGAAATTTTACGGTCCTCCACGGGTCATTGCTATTATTGTAGTCCGATCCCAGTTAACGTGCCGATAAATCCTTGGATTAGTCGCAAATTCCGAACGAGGCAAGGTAATATTGCACCCAAGAGTACAATGAAATTGGGAAATCATTAGGATTACGAGGAAGGCGTAGGATATTTGAGGGGTTATTAACTCCAAACTTCAAAAAATGAAAAGGTCAATAAATTTTATTTGTCTGTACATAAGTAATATCTCTGTATGGTTGGCCCTGTAACAAGCAATGTTTACCGACAGTTCTCCCATACATAGAGAGAACGTACCCAGCACAAATGGCCGGCTAATTTCCTAAAGTGAGCTCGAGAGTATAAGTTATAACGAGCAGCAAAATGGATTTGTAAAACGGCATTGTTAACGCGAAATGTCCCCGTGCCGGTGGAGAAATGCGTTAATAAACGAGCGTTGACAGGCTGCTGTTTGCGTACCAGGCGTATTCGTTAACGCGCGATATAATTACTTGGAAAATACATGGCTATATACGGAACTGTGATTTCCCATCCGACTGGCGGATGTATATTTAATGTCGCGTCACTGTTATTCAGCGAGATGGCTCGGCTAATTAAGACAGATTTATTTATATCGACAAATAGTTTAACGATGGGCATTAATTCGGTTCGTCATTAATGAAAAGAGTGACATAAGGTGCATCTTGATTAACAGCGTGGTATGTACAATTAGATATCATCAGGAATAGGGAACAGTGAACTGTAACATATCACTACGGACGTGTCCTAAACAACATAGTTATATATTACCAAGAACCTATGCTAAGCAACACAATTGGACATCATCAATTCAGGCAACTTCCTAGACAATACAGCTGTATATTAATAGAAACATATATAATATAATGCAAACAAATGCAGCGCAATGTAACGCAATGAAATGATAAAGATAATAAGGGGAAAGATAAAATACGCTTCCACCCTTCATCAATCTAATTCTTTATACAGCTGTCGTAACATTGCCAGTTTCCCAGCAAAGCGTTTCCAGTTTCCAGCGTGGTCGCGTCGACGCCAGCACACGTAGCAGACAACGAAATTCATTCAGCGGTTGGTCTGGAGAAGCAAAAAGAGCGGTGGATTAGCTGGAGAGCTGTAACAACGTTGCCGTTGCATTTGGCAAATCAAATTACGGAAGCTTTCGCCTTGGCGGTCGTGCGAGCTGGACAAAGTGCGGCGGGAAGCTCACGGATAATGCGGCGCACCGGCGTTATGGGGATTCATTAAATTTAATTCAGCTGATACATCGTGCGAACGCGTCGCGTTCCTCGTACCTCCTGTAATTCCGTCGTCGGGAACACGCCACTCCAAGTGCGTAAACATTTACCCTGGCTCGAGCTTTGTGCACCTTCGACCGCTTTCCGTCGAGCGCGTGTGCGTTGTGAAATTACTGCCGCCCTGACTACAGATCATCCTCTCCTCCTTTGACGAAAGCGAGGGTGGAGAATCCTCCCTGATATTCGCGCTTCAGAGTGAACGATAACGACGCCCCGCGTCGTTTTGCCAAGATTGCTACGACTTTGCCGGCTGCGTCCCGTCGTGTCGTGGATAAAAATTTATTAAACGATCGACCGTATTTTCCAATTTAAAAGTCACGATTTCTCAGGAACTACAGGAAACGGCACTACGCGAAAACCGCGAACAAGAACGTGCTTGTTACAAAGGAGAGCAGAGGGTACGCGAGAACACGAAGACTGTTCAGTTTGAACTGAATGATCCTAATTAAATCGTTGCCGGTTCGGTGGCGATGAGACTGTAGGTTTGCAAGCTCGCGACGTAGATGCGCCTCGGAATCGCGACACGTTTCCCCGTCGATGTTGCTGAAACAATAGCCGTGTAAAGGCGTGGAGAGAGAAACAGCCGGCTTGGAACGGGGTAGTTGGAGAAAAGAGGAAGTAGATAGAGGGGTTGCGCGAGACGAGAAAAGGGGAGTCTGCGAACGGAGAAACTCGGTAACGCAGTCGTACTCGGAGTGCGGTAAGCGTCAGGATACAAAAGACCTTTCCTCGCGTCTCCCTCTCGATTCTGTTCCTTTAGCGACTAGACTGAATTCCCTCGACTAGCGATTACGATGCCAACCACCAGGAATTCCAGCATGGGGTGCGTGCTGCAATTCCGTTCCATGCTGGTTTGCTTTAGAACACTCATAGAAAAATGGAAGGGAGGGAAATGAAACCTTGTTTATTTAAAATTCTGTGATACTAAGATGAACACGGTAATTTAATTTAATCACAGGGAAAGAAGATTCTGAATACTATGTAATAAAGACACGTGTATCGAGTATACAATGAAACACAATGAGGTCGTTCGAGAATTATCCGAGGTTTCATTATAATAATGAATACGCAGGCTGTAATACTGAAATAATGAACCATCAGGATGTCACGGAACGCAAATAAACCGATTGCGGTGGATCTTTTATAATGTTACATTGGAATCGTTCTCTGTACGCGATTACAACGAACTATGGAACGGTATATTCATGCTGAGCAAACAAATTGCTCAAATAATTGTCGTTCCTCGTTTCCCACAACTTCATGCACTTCGCCAACAAATTGGCAACCGAGTTTTCGTTGCCTCTCTCGTCCTCCATGAATTATTGTGACTCTGTCGATGGCCAAACGTTACTCACAATTTTCTATCTCTCTAAAAAATGGGTTCAATTTAATTACCCGCTTTACACGATCATAGCTTTCATTAAGAAACATTTTTACCCCCTTTTTTCCAATTACCTCTGTCTACTTCGACGAGTTCCCATAAAACGAACGACACAAGTTGATCCGTGTAAATGAAATACAGATAACGAGCGTTTCTTACAACTTCAGGAAAATAGTTTGATGCTGTCTATAATTGGAACGGTTTTGCTCGTTCAGTAACGAGCAACTGGTTGACAGAAACGTTGTTGAATCTTCGCTGGATAACGATCGTACAGTTTCTGGTTACGTCGAATCTCTGGAGATTAATCCAGCCAATAGTCTAAGAAAGAAAAATCATTTTCGTGTCTTGAGATGTTTCTAGTTTCTAACTTTGTAGAAGTGAAAGAAGGGCGAGAAAATTAATTCGCATTTTAGTTTTTTTTTCTCGACACTCGTTCGATCGTAATGTTTAGAAGAAGCTTTTATTGCGTTGGCTGGCTATCAGCAGGAAACTGCGATAGTTTTTCGAGGTAACCGAGGTAGAATGAAACGAGGTAGCTGTCTGAGAATCAGAAGAAAGGCTGGTACAGGCTCTCGGATCCTCGAGGAACTTGCCAGACAGTTGTGCCGCCGGTTTCGCCTCTACGGGGAAATAAAATTCCTGTAAAAAGTGGAGTGTGCGTTGCCGCGAAGAACACTCCTCGTCTTTGCTTTCTTACGCCCGAGGAGAACGAGAAAAAGGGATGTAACTGTCTCGTGCAAAGAAACGGGGCAACAGCAGTTCCTTAGAGATCGGTTGAGGAAAATCTTGCGAAATGAAAACAGTTTTTAACAGGGAATTTTTACTAATTATCGATACGTATCAATCGGGCGTTAGATTTAAAGATAGAATGGTAACAGAGAGACGAGCGTTGCAGAATTTTCCAACGTACGACTTTCTCGCAAAGCGACAGGAAAACGAGTCATTCCAAGAGCAGCAATAACCTCGCCCTTTGTACGAAGCCATTATTGGCGTTTTCTATGCCGCTTCGGTATTCCACGTAATAGCAGGATATTGCAACTAATATTACCGTTTCTCTTTGTTTCAGGTAAGAGTAAAAGGATTGCATTGAAATCGCAGCTGCATGCAATGAACTCCCGTTCCGGCGTCGACCGAACCTGTTACATTCAGGTATTTACCGCTCCGTTTGTAACATCGTACATTTTAATATCACGTATCGCGGTAAAATAACTTTTTATCACACAGCTCGAAAGCCTGTTATATTTTTTCCATGATTTGCTTAAAAGCTAAGTGAGAATCATGGGACAGCTTTATACAACAGAGTTGCGTGTGTTTTTATATATACAGCCGTACAGTATCGTTTTCCTCCCGTTGTTATCCTGTTCGTTGCGACCCCGGATCGTGCGAGTAGCTTCAATTTTTCAATGCCGTCGATCGCACTAAAGCATTGACCAATAGTCGAGCAGCAAATCATTGCTTGGCATGGTTCGATAGCTGGAGAGGAAACAGCGATCATGAATATTTTAGTCTATTGCATAATGCATCGATACCGCGTTATTCGTCATCCCGGCTATAATAATAGCCGGCCGCGAGCGTATATGTTGCGATTCGCACGCGTCGATGCGTTAAACATTGATACCGATTCACCGTGGCGCTACTTGAACAATTCAATTTTCAATGATCAAGTTTCTTTCATCGAAAAATTGCGACGCTCTTCATTGAAATCGCGCGTAGGGAAAATCAGGGTAGTTACGCTAAATCGTGGCGCAACGTTAACGATTATTTGTTAGCTGTTTTTGCAGCAGGGCGAAAATTCACGGACCGTGTCGGAGTACGCGGAAAGCTGACGTATAATATATTTATAGAGTCCCCTTAATGCGAGAAACATGCATTATTTACCGTGGTACATTATACGCGGCTGCTGCATTATTCTGACGTTCCGAAACCGAAGTCTGAAGGGAGATGAGAAACGTCAGAGACCGTGACAGAAAATGCCAAAACTATTTTGCTACCTTCTCCCTTAAATCCTCGCTGTTGAAAAGCATCGAAGTATCAAGGGTTGTTTTTCGAGAATAGGAAAAAATCGATTCGCACGTGCGAACAAAGCTCTACAGAAGGTGCGAAAAGAGATAGAAAAGAGCATCGTGTCGCATCTTGCGATAGATGTTCGTGGACTGTCGCTTTCCCAGCGAAAAGGAGGGCGAAGAAAAAAAAGAAAAGAAACGGAACGGGCTGCAGTGGAACAAATGTACACGGGTCCAGAGAGCCCTTTCCTCTGTTTCTTCCTTCTGCAACGTCGATGAGATATTGTCCCGGTCCGCGAAATGGATACGCTCACCGCGGGAACTAGGGGCGTAAGATCGACCGTCCATGTACACGACTATCTATACCCCTGGGAAATAATAATGAGAGGGTTTTCTCTTTGCCTCGACTCCCAACACCTCGTATAGGTTGTCTACGAACTTGGACCGTTGTTTTGATCGTCCTCTACGAGAATGAACGAAGGCAGACATTCCTTTCAATTATATTTTTAGTAGTTGCATCTTTTGTACCGTGATAGTGGACGCGTTAAATCATACTTATCTCAGGTATCTTCGGTGACAGGAAATGTTTAAGTTACTAGTGAATATCGTTTCAAAGAGAAATTGAAGATTAATAAGAAATGCGAGGAACGTTTCAGCCGGATGAAAGTTCCCTCCTAATAACGATTCGCTTTGCCTTTCGTAATCTCGCGCGACACCCGTATGAAATATTTTCGTATTGCTCCAGACACGCAGTTCCAACCCCTCGTGCCTTCTCGTTTTTGAATCCAGAGTCGAGTTCACCCTTCAGAGAGGGAAGGCTGAAATTACGCATATTCGTGTGGCAAGGCGTCGCGATGAAACAGGGGTTGGAACCCTCGAGCACGGTGCAAAATCAGCGATTCCACTCGTACAAACACGGATGACAAATCTTTCCTTCGAATTGAAGAATTTTCAAACGGAACGTCGTTGTTTCTAATAGATTTATCTTTTTTTCTCTATTAACCCTGTTATTCTCCAAATTAAAATTCGTTAATGGGGCAACGCTGAGACGTATCGGTTCCGTTGAATCAGCGAAAATATTTCTTGAACGAGGTATCGGTTAGTCGTGCAGGAAGCTATTCAGCGGAACAGCAAGCTTGCAAGTCGAATAAATAAAGAAACATTTCCCGTCGAGGGGCCATCGATCACTTTCCAAGTACCCAACAGGTTCTTCTCCTTAACACTGCTGTTCCTTTGCAAGAACCAGCCGTAGTATTCCGGTGTGTGTTTCTGGAAATTCGAGGACGTTCATCACCTTCTCTACGAGCACGTCGTAGACAGAATTTCACGGGCGTACTACTTGAAACTCAAGCTGAACGGAATGGTTATCGAGCGCTCGCCAATCGCGAGCTTTTCCGAAAACAGTTGTTAGCGAGGATAGAATATA